>NC_092709.1:9432733-9732733 GCF_047496885.1 Scyliorhinus torazame
CCCATATCTTCATGTAACAACCTGCCGCGTCGCTTATCATTAATGTTTTCACTTCCCCGTTTTATTCCTTTTAGTATTCCTGGTCCTATTCACTGAGCTCCCCTCAGTCACTGTACCTTGTACTGTCGCCCTTTTTGATTTTTGACTATGGCTTCTCTGCCTTACACTTTCCCCCTTACTGCCTTTTTGTTTCAGTCCCTGTTTTACTACCTTCCCAACTTCCTGCATCGGTTCCCATCCCCCCCTGCCACATTAGTTTAAACTCTCCCCAACAGCTCTAGCAACCCCCCCCCCCCCCCCCAGGGACCATCGGTTCCAGTCCTGCCTAGGTGCAGACCATCCAGTTTGTACTGGTCCCACCTCCCCCAGAACCGGTTCCAATGTCCCAGGAATTTGAATCCCTCCCTCTTGCACCATCTCTCATTGCTGTTCTTCAGCAATTTTCCTAAACCAGTCCATGCAGTAGTGAATTCCACATTCTCACCACCCTCTGGGTAAAGAAGCTTTCCTGAATTCCCCGTTGGGGTTATTAGTGACTATCCTATTTTTATGACCCCCTGGTTTTGGACTCTTGTCCCCCCCCCCCCCCAAAGTGGAAACATTTTTGTTTGTTTATTCTATCGAACCCCCCCCTAGTTATAAAGACCTCTATCAGCTCACCCCAGAGCCAACTCTCTTCTACACCAAACACAATTGGGTTTGTTTCTTACCTGAATGGAAACTGCTCTTTGACCATCTGCATGCAGACCAGAAATGGATACTCTGAGAACTTCACTGAGGAGATGAAATCGAGTAGAGCCTCCATTTCCACGCTCACCTCCACACCGCTTTGTATAAACAACAAATCCACTGTGATGTTACCAACGACGACCATTGCACCTCTTGAGGACAAGTGAGAAAGGAAAAAGAAGTCTATTTCAGACCAGTGCAGCGTACCTCATTCACTAAACACTGAATCAAGTGCATGTGACAATGCGCCTGATTATCAATTCGGGGGTCAGCAATCTGATGCCCATATCTTTTCCAGGTTCCAAACCCTCGACTATTTTAATATGCAAAGCCTCTAATTAGAGGTGAGTTTGGAGCCTAATTAGTGGAGCCGGGCATTGCTTGGAGGCAGAATCTGGCTCAGGGTGCAATGCTCAAAGGCAGACGGCCACCAGGACTGGTGTTGCAGGTTGTACCTAACAGGAGGGCAGAGGAGCAGGAGCCTCAAGGTGCAAACACGTGTTCAAAAAGCCAATCACATGGTGCAAACCCGTGTTCAAAAAGCCAATCACATGGTGCAAACACGTGTTCAAAAAGCCAATCACATGGTGCAAACACGTGTTCAAAAAGCCAATCACATGGTGCAATCACGTGTTCAGAAAGCCAATCACATGGTGCAAACACGTGTTCATAAAAGCCGATCACAGCAGGGCAGCACGGTAGCACAGTGGTTAGCATGGTGCTTCACAGCTCCAGGATCCCAGGTTCGATTCTAGCCTTGGGTCACTGTCTGTGCGGAGTCTGCACGTTCTCCCCGTGTGTGCGTGGGTTTCCTCCGGATGCTCCGGTTTCCTCCCACAGTCCAAAGACGTGCTGTTAGGTGGATTGGACATGATAAATTGCTCTTAAAACAAAAGCCAATCACAAGGCACTTATCCATTTTGCTCAAGCAATGGCGACTTTATGTTACCACTTTGTGTATCTTGGTTTGAATAACCCGCTTTTTCTTTAATTCAGCAGCAACATCACATCATGACTCCCAGTTTGCTCCTGACAGCCGTGCACGTATGTGCCCCAGAACATAATATAGTGATTATTGTGGGTATTATAGGTATTACGGTACTTGATATGCTAAAGCACCATTGGTGGAAACTGTATGCTTTCTATTGGTTAGAATGTATGATAGCTCCGCCCTGCTAGGCGGGGTATAAGAGCCCGTGCCGCCCCAGCAGCCCTCATTCTGTACCTAAGCTGCTGGGGGAAACATCTAGCTTATTAAAGCCTTCAGTTGGACTACAACCTCGCTTTAGTGGTCATTGATCGTGCATCAGTTATGTTACTGGACTAATAATCCCGAGGGCAGATATAATTAATTGACAGTAAGGGTCACTCGATGAAAAGCACAGAATACAAGGTGCAGCAAAAACGTTCATACCTGTTGGTGACGGTGGTTTTAGATTCCCGATACCACAAGCTGAAATCCATCCCACCAGAGATATCAATAGACAAACCTCCACTGGAACTCCACAGTTGCCCTCAGACCTGACGGTAGCTGAAAGATCTGAAGCAAGGAGAAAAAGAGGGCTTTCAAATTCCAAGCGACTTTATACGTTGGATTCCATGCTATTTAATCCTTCAGATTTGCAAATGGACAGGCTTTCCTCATGCAGTTACATAGAATTTACAGCCCAGAAACAAGGCCATTCGGCCCAACTGGTCCATGCTGGTGTTTACGCTCCACATGAGTCTCCACCCTCCCCTCCTTCATCTCACCCTATCCCCGTATCCTTCTATCCCTCTTCTTCCTCATGTGTTTAACCAGCCTCCCCTTAAGTGTCTCTATCCGATTCACCTTGACTGCTCCCCATGGGAGCGAGTCCCACGTTATCTGGGTAAAGAAGTTTCACCTGAATTTCCCGATTGCGTTGATTAGAAATGATCTTATAATTCACTATGATACCTGGTTTCGGAGTCCTTCACAAGTGGAAACGCCTTCTCTACGTTGACCCGATTGTGCCCTTTGTCATTTTAAAGACCCCTATTAAGGCAACCCTCAGCCTTCTCGGTCGGAGAGAAAAGAGCCCAGCCTGTTCAATCTTTCCTGATAGTTATAAACCCTCAGCTAATTGCCCTGTGCAAATCTGTTTCGCACCCTCTCTAGTGCCACTGGTCCCATAGGATCGATACATTTAAAAGGAACCTACCGTTCCTTGGCCCCTGGAAGTGGATAGAGCGCACAGAGCCCTCGCGAAGAAGCCCCGAGTGAACGAGCCACCAAGGGCCATGGTGGTACGCTTTCACCGTTTCCTGGACAAGGAACACATTCTGCGGTGGGCCAAGAAGGAACGGAGCAGCAAATGGGAGAACTGTGAGCTGCGCATTTATCAGGACCAGGCGTGGATCTGGCCAAGAGGCGAGCTGGGTTTAATCGGGCAAAAACGGCCCTCTTTAAGAAGGGGGGTGAAGTTCGGGATGCTGTACCCAGCCCACCTGTGGGTCACACATGAGGAACGGGACTTCTACTTTGAAACGCCAGACGAAGTATGGACCTTTACTAAAGAAATGAAGCTGGAGGCGAATTAAAAGACACTGAAGTCTTGGAGAAGTACTGTGGCGGCGATTTGTTGTGCTGGGCTGTACAAGTAGTGCAATGTGTAATAAGGGGCTGTTTGGATGGCTAAAGGTAACTTTGTCTTGCAGGGAGCTGGTTAGAGGGGGGGTGGGCTTTGGGGTTGGTTCTGCTTTTTGGGTGTTTTGTTTTTCTAAAGTGGGGCTGTTTCTTCACTGTTTTCTTTCTGATGTTTCTTTACTGGTGAATGTGGTGCTTTTAATATGTTTGTCCAAGTGGGGGGAGAGGGGAGAGAACAATGGGGAGACAGACTGCTTGGTGCTGGGGCGGGGGCGCTATCAAGTCAGCATGGATCAGCTGACTCTCGGAAGCGCAGTGGGGGGTGAGCAGGAGTTAAGCTGGAGCTTGACTTGGGGGATTGGGTTTCTAGTGTTGTTGCTGGGGGGTAGGGAGAGGGGGTCGGGGGGGTGGGAGCTGCTTGGCTGACAGTGGAGGAACTGTTGCTGGGGGACAAATGGGAGGTTGGGAAATGGCGAATGCCCGAGTGGGGGCTCAAGTAGCCAGAGGGCACGATCTAGAGGCTGGCCTGAAATGGGTGATGGCTAGTCCGGGGGGGGGGGGGACTGGAAGCCCCCCCCCCCCCCCGACCAGGCTGATTACACGGAACGTCAGAGGACTGAATGGGCCGGTCAAGAGGGCTCGTGTGTTTATGCATTTGAGGGGGCTGAAGGCGGACGTGGCCATGCTACAAGAGACACACCTAAAGGTTACAGACCAGGCGAGATTGAGGAAGGGGCGGGTCGGCCAAGTGTTCCACTCTGGGCTGGACTCAAAGACCAGGGGGGTAGCGATCTTGATCAACAAATGAGTGGCATTCGAGGCGGGGAGAATCGTGTCAGACAAGGGGGGTGGGTACATAATGGTGAGTGGGAAGTTGGAGGGGATGCGGGTGGTACTCGTGAACATATATGCTCCGAATTGGGACGATGTGGAATTTATGCGGCGGGTTTTAGGTAAGATTTCAGACTTAGAGTCAGATAATCTGATCATGAGAGGAGACTTTAACACAGTCATTGGACCAGTCAAAATGCCGGACAGGGAGGAGGCCGGCTGTGGCAAAGGAATTGAAGGGGTTTATGGGACAGATGGGGGGAGTAGACCCATGGAAGTTTGCACGGCAAAGGGCGAAGGAGTTTTCCTTTTTCTCACATGTCCACAAGGTATACTCTCGCATCGACTTTTTTGTTCTGAGCAGGGCGCTAATACCGGAGGTGGTGGATACTGAGTACTCGGCAATCGCAGTGTCGGATCAGGCCCCGCACTGGGTGGATCTACGGGTTAGTGTGGTGAGAGGGCAACGCCCGCTGTGGAGACTGGATGAGGGGTTGCTAGCGGACGAAGCGATCTGTGGGCAAGTTAACAAGTCCATCCAGAACTACCTGGAAACAAATGATACGGGGGAGGTCTCTGCAGCGACGGTCTGGGAAGCTCTGAAAGCAGTGGTCAGAGGGGAATTAATCTCGATACGGGCCCACAGAGAAAAGGTGGAACGGGCTGAGAAGGATAGGTTAGTGGAGGAGACACTCCAGGTGGACAGAAGGTACTCAGAGGCCCTGGATGCGGGACTACTGAGGGAGCGGCGGAGGTTACAGGTGGAGTTTAGGCTGTTGACCACAGGGAAAGCGGTGGAACAGTTGAGGAAGGCAAGGGGGGCGATCTATGAGTACGGGGAAAAGGCAAGCAGAATGTTGGTGCACCAGCTCAGGAAAAGGGAGGCGTCCAGGGAGATAGGTAAAGTAAAGAGTAGAGGCGGGAATACTGTCCTGGACCCAGCGGGGGTGAGCGAGGTGTTTAAGGACTTCTATAGTAAATTATACTGGGTGGGGTGGAGGGGATGAGGCAGTTTTTGGATCAGTTGCGGTTTCCGAGGGTAGATGAGGACCTGGTGGAGGGGCTGGGAGCCCCAATTGAGATTGAGGAAATAATCAAGGGGCTGGAGGGAATGCAGTGGGGCAAGGCCCCGGGGCCTGATGGCTACCCGGTGGAATTCTATAAGAAGTTTTCAGAGATATTCATACACTGCTGGTGAGGACATTTAACGAAACACGAGAGAAGGGAGTCCTCCCCCCAACAATGACGCAGGCCTCGATTTCACTGATCCTGAAACGGGAGAAGGAGCCGGAGCAATGCGGGTCATACAGGCCAATTTCTCTACTGAATGTGGACACCAAACTGCTGGCCACAGGGATAGAAGACTGTCTCCCGGGAGTGATAGGGGAAGACCAGACGGGATTTATAAAGGGCAGGCAACTCAAGGCCAATGTTCAAAGGCTTTAGAATGTTATTATGATGCCCTCAGAAGGAGGGGAGGTGGAGGTGGTGGTAGCGATGGATGCGGAGAAGGCTTTTGATCGGGTGGAGTGGAATTACCTGTGGGAGGCGCTGGGAAGGTTTGGGTTTGGTGAGGGCTTCATTGACTGGGTGCGGTTGCTCTATCAGGCACCAGTAGCGAGTGTGCGCACGAACCGGCTGATGTCGGGGTATTTTAAACTACAGCGAGGGACGAGGCAAGGGTGCCCCCTCTCCCCGCTACTGTTTGCTCTGGCCATAGAGCCATTGGCCATGGCGCTAAGAGCCTCTAGGAACTGGAAAGGGCTGGTTCGGGGGGGGGGGGTGGAGCACCGGGTCTCGCTTTACTCAGATGACCTGCTCTTGTATATTTCAGACCTGTTGGGGGGGGATGGAGGAAGTAATGCGAATCCTGGGGGAATTTGGCAATTTTTCAGGGTATAAATTGAACATGGGGAAAAGTGAGATGTTTGCGATCCAGGCAAGAGGACAGGAGAAGAGACTGGGAGAGCTGCCGCTTAGAATGGTAGGGAAGAGCTTTCAGTATCTGGGAATCCAGGTAGCCTGGAAATGGGAGGCACTGCACAGGTTAAACCTATCCCGGCTGGTAGAACAAATGGAGGGGACTTTAAGAGATGGGACATGCTCCCGCTATCACTGGCGGGGAGGTTACAGACTGTGAAAATGACGGTCCTCCCCAGATTTCTGTTTGTCTTTCAGTGCCTCCCCATCTTCATCCCAAAGGCCTTTTTCAAGCGGGTGAATAAGGTTATTTTGGGCTTTGTGTGGGCGGGTAAAACCCCGCGAGTGAAGAGAGTGTTGCTGGCGCGCAGTCGGGGGGAGGGTGGGTTGGCGATGCCAAACTTCTGCAATTACTACTGGGCGGCTAATGTAGCCATGATTAGGAAGTGGGTAGCGGGGGGGGGGGGGGGGGGGGGGGGGGGGGGGCGGTCGCATGGGAGCAGATGGAGGCGGCGTCATGTAAAGACACCAGTTTGGGAGCACTGATAACGGCACCTCTTCCGTTCTCGCCAGCCCAATACTCCACAAATCCGGTGATGGTGGCGGCTCTGAGAATCTGGGGGCAGCGGAGGAGATGTAAGAGAGGGGAGGGAGCATTGGTTTGGACCCCGATTTATAATAATCATCGGTTTGTACCGGGTAGGCTGGATGGTGGGTTCCGGAGTTGGCAAAGGGCAGGAATTAGAAGGATGGGGGATCTATTTACAGATGGGAGCTTCCCCAGCTTGAAAGCCTGGGAGGATAAATTTAAATTGCCAGCAGGGAATGGTTTTAGGTATTTGCAGGTGCGAGACTTCCTGAAAAAACAGGTGCCGGCCTTTCCGCTGCTGCCGCCACGGGGGATACAGGATAGAGTAGTCTCCAGTACCTGGGTGGGAGAGGGGAAAGTATATTTACCAGGAGCTTTTGGAGGCGGAGGAAACTCCGGTGGAGGAGCTTAAGGGCAAGTGGGAGGACGAGCTAGCAGGAGAGATAGTGGCGGGTCTGTGTGCGGATCCCCGAAGCAGGGTTAATGCCTCCTCATCATGTGCCATGCTTAGCCTGATACAATTTAAGGTAGTCCACCGGGCACACATGACAGTGGCTCGGATGAGTAAGTTTTTTGGGGTAGAACATAGAACATAGAATATGGAAGATTACAGCGCAGTCCAGGCCCTTCGACCCTCGATGTTGCGCCGACCTGTGAAACTAATCTAAAGCCCATCTACACTATTTCCTCATCGTCCATATGTCTATCCAATGACCATTTAAATGCCCTTAGTGTTGGCGAGTCCACTACTGTTGCAGGCAGGGCATTCCACGCCCTTACTACTCTCTGAGTAAAGAACCTACCTCTGACATCTGTCCTATATCTATCTCCCCTCAATTTAAAGCTATGTCCCCTCGTGCTAGACATCACCATCTGATGAAAAAGGCTCTCACTGTCCACCCTATCCAATCCTCTGATCATCTTGTATGCCTCAATTAAGTCACCTCTTAACCTTCTTCTCTCTGATGAAAACAGCCTCAAGTCCCTCAGCCTTTCCTCATAAGATCTTTCCTCCATACCAGGCAACATTCTGGTAAATCTCCTCTGCACTCTTTCCAATGCTCCCACATCCTTCCTATAATGCGGCGACCAGAATTGCACGCAATACTCCAAATGCGGCCGCACCAGAGTTTTGTACAACGAAAATATGACCTCCTGGCTCCGAAACTCAATCCATTTACCAATTAAAGCTAACACACCGTACGCCTTCTTAACAACCCTCTCAACCTGGGTGGCAACTTTCAGGGATCTATGTACATGGATACCGAGATCTCTCTGCTCATCCACACTGCCAAGAATCTTACCATTAGCCCAGTACTCTGTCTTCCTGTTATTCCTTCCAAAATGAATCACCTCACACTTTTCTGCATTAAACTCCATTTGCCACCTCTCAGCCCAGCGCTGCAGCTTATCTATGTCCCTCTGTAACTTGTAACATCCTTCCGCACTGTCCACAACTCCACCGACTTTAGTGTCATCTGCAAATATACTCACTCATCCTTCTACGCCCTCCTCCAGGTCATTTATAAAAATGACAAACAGCAGTGGCCCCAAAACAGATCCTTGTGGTACACCACTAGTAACTGGACTCCAGTCTGAACATTTCCCATCAACCACCACCCTTTGTCTTCTTCCAGCTAGCCAATTTCTGACCCAAACTGTTAAATCACCGTGAATCCCATGTCTCCGTATTTTCTGCAGGAGCCTACCGTGGGGAACCTTATCAAACACTTTACTGAAATCCATATACACCACATCAACTGCTTTACCCTCATCCACCTGTTTGGTAACCTTCTCAAAGAACTCAATAAGGTTTGTGAGGCACGACCTACCCTTCACAAAACCATGTTGACTATCTCTAATCAAATTATTACTTTCCAGATGATTATACATCCTGGGCGGGATTCTCCGACCCCCCGCCAGGTTGGAGAATCGCCGGGGGCTGGCGTGAATCCCGCCCCCGC
Source organism: Scyliorhinus torazame (assembly GCF_047496885.1). NCBI lineage: Eukaryota > Metazoa > Chordata > Chondrichthyes > Carcharhiniformes > Scyliorhinidae > Scyliorhinus > Scyliorhinus torazame. Next base: position 9,441,375 of record NC_092709.1, read on the forward strand.
CGGTTGCCGAATTCTCCGGCCCGGATATTCGGCGGGGACGGAAATCGCGCCGCGCCGGTTGGCGGGCCACCCCCGGCGATTCTCCGGCCCGGATGGGCCGAAGTCCCGCTGCTGGAATGCCTGTCCCGCCGGCGAGAATCAAACCACCTCTCTTACCGGCGGGACAAGGCGACACGGGCAGGCTCCAGGGTCTTGGGGGGGGCGCGGGGCGATCTGGTCCCGGGGGGTGCCCTCACGGTGGCCTGGCCCACGATCGGGGCCCACCGATCCGCGGGCGGGCCTGTGCCGTGGGGGCACTCTTTTCCTTCCGCCTTCGCCATGGTCTCCACCATGGCGGAGGCGGAAGAGACCCCCTCCACTGCGCATGCGCGGGGATGCCGTGAGCAGCCGCTGACGCTCCCGCGCATGCGCCGCCTGGCAAAGCCAGTTTTGCGCCAGCTGGCAGGGCACCAAAGGCCTTTCCCGCCAGCTGGCGGGGCAGAAATCAGTCCGGCGCGGGCCTAGTCCCTCAAGGTGAGGGCTCGGCCCCTCAGGATGCGAAGACTTCCGCCCCTTTGGGGCGGTGCGATGCCAAACTGATTTGCGCCGTTTTTGGCGCTGGTCGGCGGACATTGCGCCGATTGCGGAGAATTCCGCCCCCTATCTCATATAAACCTTTCCAAGACTTTGCCCACAACAGAAGTAAGGCTCACTGGTCTATGGTTACCGGGGTTGTGTCTACTCCCCTTCTTGAACAAGGTGACAACATTTGCTATCCTCCAGTCTTCTGGCACTATTCCTGTAGACAAAGATGACTTAAAGGTCAAAGCCAAAGGCTCAGCAATCTCCTCGCTAGCTTCCCAGAGAATCCTAGGATGAATCCCATCCGGCCCAGGGGACTTATCTATTTTCACACTTTCCAGAATTGCCAACACCTCCTCCTTATGAACCTCAAACCCTCCTAGTTTAGTAGCCTGAATCTGAGTATTCTCCTCGACAACATTGTCTTTTTCCTGTGTGAATACTGACGAAAAATATTCATTTAGCACCTCTCCTATCTCCTCGGACTCCAAGCACAACTTCTCACTACTGTCCTTGACTGACCCTACTCTTACCCTAGTCATTCGTTTATTCCTGACATATCTATAGAAAGCTTTAGGGTTATCCTTGATCCTACCTGCCAAAGACTTCTCATGTCCCCTCCTGGCTCTTCTTAGCTCTCTCTTTAGGTCCTCCCTAGCTAACTTGTAACTCTCGAGCGCCCTAACTGAACCTTCATGTCTCATCTTTACATAAGCCTCTTTCTTCCTCTTGACAAGTGTTTCGGCTACTTTCGTAAACCATGGTTCCCTTGCTCGACCACTTCCTCCCTGCCTGACAGGTACATACTTATCAAGGACACACAGTAGCTTTTCCATGAATAAGCTCCACATTTTCATGGTGCCCATCCCCTGCAGTTTTCCTCTCCATCCGATGCATCCTAAGTCTTGCCTCATCGCATCATAATTGCCTTTCCCCCAGATATAACTCTTGCCCTGCGGTACATACCTATCCCTTTCTATCACTAAAGTAAACGTAATGGAATTGTGGTCACTATCACCGAAGTGATCGCCTACCTCCAAATCTAACACATCTGGTTCATTACCCAGTACCAAATCCAATATGGCCTCGCCTCTCGTTGGCCTATCTACATACTGTGTCAGGAAGCCCTCCTGCACACATTGGACAAAAACAGACCCATCTAAAGTACTCGAACTATAGCGTTTCCAGTCAATATTTGGAAAGTTAAAGTCCCCCATAACAACTACCCTGTTGCTTTCGTTCCTATCCAGAATCATCTTTGCAATCCTTTCCTCTACATCTCTGGAACTTTTCGGAGGCCTATAGAAAATCCCAAACAGGGTGACCTCTCCTTTCCTGTTTCTAACCTCAGCCCATACTACCTCAGTAGACGAGTCCTCATCAAACGTCCTTCCTGCCACCGTAATACTGTCCTTGACTAACAATGCCACCCCTCCCCCTCTTTTACCACCTTCCCTGAGCTTACTGAAATATCTAAACCCTGGCACCTGCAACAACCATTCCTGTCCTTGCTCGATCCATGCCTCCGAAATGGCCACAACATCGAAGTCCCAGGTACGAACCCATGCCGCAAGTTCACCCACCTTATTCTGGATGCTCCTGGCATTGAAGAAGACACACTTTAAACCACCTTCCTGCCTGCCGGTACACTCCTGCAACTTAGAAACCTTACTCATGACCTCACTACTCTCAACCTCCTGTATACTGGAGCTACAATTCAGGTTCCAAGCCCCTGCTGAACTAGTTTAAACCCTCCCAAAGAGCATTAGCAAATTTCCCCCCCCCCCCCAGGATATTGGTACCCCTCTGGTCCAGGTGTAGACCATCCCGTTTGTAGAGGTCCCACCAACCCCAGAATGAGCCCCAATTATCCAGAAATCTGAAAGCCTCCCTCCTACACCATCCCTGTAGCCATGTGTTCAACTCCTCTTTCTCCCTATTGCTCGTCTCGCTATCACGTGGCACGGGTAACAACCCAGAGATAATAACTCGATTTGTCCTAGATCTAGGTTTCCACCCTAGCTCCCTGAATTCCTGCCTTACATCCCTATCCCTTTTCCTACCTATGTCGTTGGCACCTATGTGGACCACGACGTGGGGCTGCTCCCCCTCCCCCTTAAGGATCCCGAAAACACGATCCGAGACATCACGCACCCTGGCACCTGGGAGGCAACACACCAACCGTGAGTCTCTCTCGTTCCCACAGAATCTCCTATCTATCTCCCTGGACGTGGATAGAGCAGGGCTAGGAGGACAGGTGTGCGAGGTGCACGGAAAGCCCAGCAAATCATGTCCACATGTTTTGGGCATGCCCGAAGCTTAGAGGGTTCTGGCAGAGCTTTGCTAAGGCAATGTCCACGGTACTAAAAACACGGGTGGTGCAGAGTCCAGAGGTAACGATCTTTGGAGTTTCGGAAGAGCCGGGAGTTCAGGGGACGAAAGAGGCCGACGTCTTGGCCTTTGCCTCCCTGGTAGCGCGGAGACGGATCTTGTTAATGTGGAGGGACTCGAAGCCCCCGAGTGTAGAGGCCTGGGTTAGTGACGTGGCTGGGTTTCTCAGTCTCGAGAAAATATAGTTTGCCTTAAGAGGGTCAATGTTAGGGTTCACCCGGAGATGGCAGCCGTTCGGTTAAAATGTCTGCAGCAGTATTCCAAGGGGGCGGGGGGGGGGGGGGGGGGGCGGATTGTTGCTTTATGGTTGGGGTGTGTGAAGATTGGGATGGGCGGGGGGAAATGTTTATTATACCATGTTGATATCATTGTTAATGTTATTTTTAGAAACATTTTCAAATTTTTAGAGGGCAGGAGAAGAGACTGGGAGAGCTGCCGTTTAGAATGGTGGGGAAGAGCTTTCGATATCTGGGAATCCAGGTGGCCTGGAAATGGGAGGCACTGCACAAGATAAACCCATCCTGGCTGGTGGAAAAAATGGAAGGTGACTTGAAGAGATGGGACATGCTCCCGCTATCACTGGCAGGGAGGTTACAGACTGTGAAAATGATGGTCCTCCCCAGATTTCTGTTTGTCTTTCAGTGCCTCCCCATCTTCATCCCAAAGGCCTTTTTCAAGCGGGTGAATAAGGTTATTTCGGGCTTTGTGTGGGCGGGTAAAACTCCGCGAGTGAAATACCTCAATAAAAAATATTTTAAAAAGAGAATGGCATTGACCAGTTGGGTTGAGTAATCTGTTTCTATGCAGCAAATTGCATGTAATTCTTGATGCTACACTTGGTCAGAACCCCACCCACCACTTTAAACATCCACCACTGACGCACAGTGGCAGATGTGTGGACCATCTACAAAATGCACTGCAGCAACTCACCAAGGCTCCTTCGACAGCACCTTCCAAATCCACAATCTGCACCGCCAACAAGGATGAAGGGAACAGAAGCATAGGACCCACCACCTGTGAGTTCCCCTCCGGACCACACACAACCCGGACTTGAAAATATATTATCATTTCTTCAGTGTCACTGGGTCAGAATGCTGGAACTCGCTCCCTAACAGCGGCACAGTGGTTAGCACTGCTGCCTCACAGCGCCAGGGACCCGGTTCGATTCCGGCCTTGGGTGACTTTGCGGAGTTTGCACGTTCTCCCCGTGTCTGCGTGGGTTTCCTCCGGGTGCTCCGGTTTCCTCCCACAGTCCAAAGATGTGCAGCTTGGGGGATAGAGCGGGGGAGTGGGCCTAGATTGGGTGCTCTTTTGGAGGGACGGTGCAGACTCGATGGGCCAAATGGCCTCCTTCTGCATGTAGGGGTTCTATGAACTGCTCTGTGGGTGTACCCACAGCATATGTACGGCAACAGTTCAAGAAAGCAGCTCACCACCGCCTCAAGGGCAACTAGGGATGGACAATAAATGCTGGCCCAGCCAACCATACTCATCTCCCACTATTTTTAAAAATTCTGTACAGGACTTACAGATAATTCTATGTCACAGTTCCACCCACCGGGACATGTCAATTAGAGAAATTGTTCTGATTAAGATCAAGTGCCTTGGTATAAAAAGCAAAGAACGATCTTGACCGTTATCTGAAAATCTAGAATTGAAGGTTGGTGGAGATGAGCAGTTACCTGAGCATGGTCAATGAGCAGGATAAGGCCTTTGACCACACTCATTGGCTCTCCAGTCGCTGTGAACATCTTGGCCATCAAGTCACTGTAGCCTCGGAAGAAGGTGACTGGTCTGAGCTGGACATCAAACAGTACGGCGGACATCCCAGCCATGGACTCAAGATCTGCCTCACCTTCATCAGCTGTTGCAGCTATTAGAGACTCTAAACCCTGAGCTTCGATCACAACCTGCAGGAAAGAAAAATGTCATAAATAACAACTTGAGCAAACCCTATACACACCAGCACTGACAACATGCATTTATCCAGGCTTGCACTTTGAGTACAGTACTGTGGGAGTGCTGCACTGTCAGAGGGTCAGTACTGAGGGAGTGCCGCACTGTCAGAGGGTCAGTACTGAGGGAGTGCCGCACTGTCAGAGGGTCAGTACTGAGGGAGTGCTGCGCTGTCAGAGGTTCTGTACTCAGGAAGTGCTGCACTATCAGAGGGTCAGTATTGAGGGAGTGCTGCACTGTCAGAGGGTCAGTACTGAGGCAGAGCTGCACTGTCAGAGGGTCAGTACTGAGGGAGTGCGGCACTGTCAGAGGGTCAGTACTGAGGGAGAGCTGCACTGTAAGAGGGTCAGTACTGAGGGAGTGCTGCACTGTAAGAGGGTCAGTACTGAGGGAGTGCTGCACTGTAAGAGGGTCAGTACTGAGGGAGTGCTGCACTGTAAGAGGGTCAGTACTGAGGGAGTGCGGCACTGTCAGAGGGTCAGTACTGAGGGAGAGCTGCACTGTAAGAGGGTCAGTACTGAGGGAGTGCTGCACTGTAAGAGGGTCAGTACTGAGGGAGTGCTGCACTGTAAGAGGGTCAGTACTGAGGGAGTGCGGCACTGTCAGAGGGTCAGTACTGAGAGAGTGCTGCAATGTCAGAAGGTCAGTACTGAGGGAGTGCTGCACTATCGGAGGGTCGGTACTGAGTGAGTGCTGCACTGTCAGAGGGTCAGTACTGAGGGAGAGCTGCACTGTAAGAGGGTCAGTACTGAGGGAGTGCTGCACTGTAAGAGGGTCAGTACTGAGGGAGTGCTGCACTGTAAGAGGGTCAGTACTGAGGCAGAGCTGCACTGTCAGAGGGTCAGTACTGAGGGAGTGCGGCACTGTCAGAGGGTCAGTACTGAGAGAGTGCTGCACTGTCAGAGGGTCAGTACTGAGGGAGTGCTGCACTGTCAGAGGGTCAGTACTGAGGGAGTGCTGCAATGTCAGAAGGTCAGTACTGAGGGAGTGCTGCACTGTCAGAGGGTCAGTACTGAGGGAGTGCGGCACTGTCAGAGGGTCAGTACTGAGGGAGTGCGGCACTGTCAGAGGGTCAGTACTGAGGGAGTGCTGCACTATCGGAGGGTCGGTACTGAGTGAGTGCTGCACTGTCAGAGCGTTGGTACTGAGGGAGTGCTGCACCGTCAGAGGGTCTGTTCTGAGGGAGTGCTGCACTGTCAGAAAGTCAGTACTGAGGGAGTGCCGCACTGTCAAGGGTCAGTACGGAGGGAGCGCCGCACTGTCAGAGGATCAGTACTGAGGGAAAGCTGCAATATCAGAGGGTCAGTACTGAGGGAGTGCTGCACTGTGAGAGGGTCAGTCCTGAGAGAGTGCTGCACTGTCAGAGGGTCAGTACTGAGGGAGTGCTGCACTGTCAGAGGGTCAGTACTGAGGGAGTGCTGCACTGTCAGAGGGTCAGTATTGAGGGAGTGCCACACTGTCAGAGGGTCAGTACTGAGGGATCGCTGCACTGTCAGAGGGTCAGTACAGAGGGAGTGCTGCAACGTCAGAGGGTCTGTTTTGAGGGAGTGCTGCACTGTCAGAAAGTCAGTACTGAGGGAAAGATGCACTGTCAGAGGGTCAGGACTGAGGGAGTGCATGACTGTCAGAGGGTCACTACTGAGGGAGTGCTGCACTGTCGGAGGGTCAGTCCTGAGGGAGTGCTGCACTGTCAGAGGGTCTGTCCTGAGGGAGTGCTGCACTGTCAGAAAGAAAGTACTGAGGGAGTGCCGCACTGTCAGAGGGTCAGTACTGAGGGAGCGCAGCACTGTCAGAGGGTCAGTACAGAGAGAGTGCCGCACTGACAGAGGGTCAGTACTGAGGGAGTGCTGCATTGTCAGAGGGTCAGTACTGAGGGAGTGCTGCACTGTCAGAGGGTCAGTACTGAGGGAGTGCTGCACTGTCAGAGGGTCAGTACTGAGGGAGTGCCGCACTGTCAGAGTTTCAGTACTGAGGGAGTGCCACACTGTCAGAGGGTCAGTACTGAGGGAGCGCCGCACTGACAGAGGGTCAGTATTGAGGGAGTGCCGCATTGTCAGAGGGTCAGTACAGAGGGAGTGACACACTGTCAGGGGGTCAATACTGAGGGAGTGCTGCACTGTCAGAAGGTCAGTACTGAGGGAGTGCTGCACAGTCAGAGGGTCAGTACTGGGGGAGTGCCGCACTGTCAGAGGGTCAGTACTGAAGGAGTGCCGCAATGTCAGAGGGTCAGTACTGAAAGAAAGCTGCACTGTCAGAGGGTCAGTACTGAGGGAGTGCTGCACTGTCAGAGGGTCAGTACTGAGGGAGTGACGCACTGTCAGAGGGTCAGTACTGAGTGAGTGCTGCACTATCGGAGGGTCTGGACTGAGTGAGTGCTGCACTGTCAGAGGGTTGGTACTGAGGGAGTGCTGCACTGTCAGAGGGTCAGTACTGAGGGAGTGCCGCACAGTCAGAAGGTCAGTACTGATGGAGTGCCGCACTGTCAGAGGGTCAGTACTGTGGGAGTGCCGCACTGTCAGAGGGTCAGTACTGAGGGCGTGCTGCACTGTCAGCAAGTCTGTTCTGAGGGAGTGCTGCACTGTCAGAGGGTCAGTACTGAGGGCGTGCTGCACTGTCAGCAGGTCTGTTCTGAGGGAGTGCTGCGCTGTCAGAGGGTCAGTACTGAGGGAGTGCCGCACTGTCAGAGGGTCAGTACTGTGGGAGTGCCGGACTGACAGAGGGTCAGTACTGAGGGAGTGCCGCACTGTCAGAGGGTCAGTACTGTGGGAGTGCCTGGACTGACAGAGGGTCAGTACTGAGGGAGTGCCGCACTGTCAGAGGGTCAGTACTGAGTGACCGCTGCACTGACAGAAGGTCAGTACTGAGGGAGTGCCGCACTGTCAGAGGGTCAGTACTGAGTGAGCGCCGCACTGTCAGAGGATCAGTACTGTGGGAAAGCTGCACTGTCAGAGGGTCAGTCCTGAGGGAGTGCCGAACTGTCAGAGGGTCAGTCCTGAGGCAGTGCCGCACTGTCAGAGGGTCGGTACTGAAGGAGTGCGGCACTGTCAGAGGGTCTGTATTGAGGGAGCGCCGCACCGTCAGAGGATCAGTACTGAGGGAAAGCTGCACTGTCAAAGGGTCAGTCCTGACAGAGTGCCGCACTGTCAGAGGGTCAGTACTGAAGGAGTGCTGCACTGTCAGTGGGTCTGTATTGAGGGAGTGCTGCACTGTGAGAGGGTCAGTACTGAGGGAACGCTGCACTGTCAGAGGGTCAGTACCGAGGGTGTGCTGCACTGTCAGAGGGTCAGGACTGAGGGAGTGCCGCACTGTCAGAGGATCAGTACTGAGGGAAAGCTGCACTGTCAGAGGGTCAGTCCTGAGGGAGTGCCGCACTGTCAGAGGGTCAGTCCTGACGGTGTGCCGCACAGTTAGAGGGTCAGTCCTGACGGAGTGCCGCAATGTTAGAGGGTCAGTACAGAGGGAGCGCCGCACTGTTAGAGGGTCAGTACTGAAGGAGTGCTGCACTGTCAGAGGGCCAGTCCTGAGGGAGTGCCGCACTGTCAGAGGGTCAGTCCTGAGGGAGTGCCGCACTGTCAGAGGGTCAGTCCTGACGGAGTGTCGCACTGTTAGAGGGTCAGTACTGAAGGAGTGCTGCACTGTCAGAGGGTCTGTATTGAGGGAGCGCCGCACTGTCAGAGAAACAGTACAGAGGGAAAGCTGCACTGTCAGAGGGTCCGTTCTGAGGGAGTGCTGCACTGTCAGAAAGTCTGTACTGAGGGAGCGCCGCACTGTCAGAGGATCAGTACTGAGGGAGCGCTGCACTGTCAGAGGGTCAGTACTGAGGGAGTGCCGCACTGTCAGAGGGTCAGTACTGAGGGAGTGCTGCACTGTCAGTGGGTCTGTATTGAGGGAGAGCTGCACTGTGAGAGGGTCAGTCCTGAGAGAGTGCTGCACTGTCAGATGGTCAGTACTGAGGGAGTCCTGCACTGTCAGATAGCCAGTACTGTGGGTGTGCCGCACTGACAGAGCGTCAGTACTGAGGGAGCGCCGCACTGTCAGAGGGTCAGTACTGAGGGACCGCTGCACTGTCAGAGGGTCAGTACTGAGGGAGTGCCGCACTGTCAGAGGGTCAGTACTGAGGGAGTGCCGCACTGTCAGAGGGTCAGTGCTGAAGGAGTGCTGCACTGTCAGTGGGTCTGTATTGAGGGAGTGCTGCACTGTGAGAGGGTCAGTCCTGAGAGAGTGCTGCACTGTCAGATGGTCAGTACTGAGGGAAAGCTGCACTGTCAAAGGGTCAGTCCTGACAGAGTGCCGCACTGTCAGAGGGTCAGTACTGAAGGAGTGCTGCACTGTCACAGGGCCAGTACTGTGTGTGTGCCGCACTGTCAGAGGGTCAGTACTGAAGGAGTGCTGCACTGTCAGTGGGTCTGTATTGAGGGAGTGCTGCACTGTGAGAGGGTCAGTACTGAGGGAGCGCTGCACTGTCAGAGGGTCAGTACCGAGGGTGTGCTGCACTGTCAGAGGGTCAGGACTGAGGGAGTGCCGCACTGTCAGAGGATCAGTACTGAGGGAAAGCTGCACTGTCAGAGGGTCAGTCCTGAGGGAGTGCCGCACTGTCAGAGGGTCAGTCCTGACGGAGTGTCGCACTGTTAGAGGGTCAGTACTGAAGGAGTGCTGCACTGTCAGAGGGCCAGTCCTGAGGGAGTGCCGCACTGTCAGAGGGTCAGTCCTGAGGGAGTGCCGCACTGTCAGAGGGTCAGTCCTGACGGAGTGCCGCACTGTTAGAGGGTCAGTACTGAAGGAGTGCTGCACTGTCAGAGGGTCTGTATTGAGGGAGCGCCGGACTGTCAGAGGAACAGTACAGAGGGAAAGCTGCACTGTCAGAGGGTCTGTTCTGAGGGAGTGCTGCACTGTCAGAAAGTCTGTACTGAGGGAGCGCCGCACTGTCAGAGGATCAGTACTGAGGGAGCGCTGCACTGTCAGAGGGTCAGTACTGAGGGAGCACCGCACTGTCAGAGGGTCAGTACTGAGACAGTGCTGCACTGTGAGAGGGTCAGTCCTGGGAGAGTGCTGCACTGTCAGAGGGTCAGTACTGAAGGAGTACTGCACTGTCAGAGGGTCAGTACTGAGGGAGTGCTGCACTGTCAGAGGGTCAGTACTCAGGGAGTGCTGCACTGTGAGAGGGTCAGTCCTGAGAGAGTGCTGCACTGTCAGAGGATCAGTACTGAAGGAGTGCTGCACTGTCAGAGGGTCAGTACTGAGTGCGTGCTGCACTGTCAGAGGGTCAGTACTGTGGGAGTGCCGCACTGACAGAGGGTCAGTACTGAGGCAGTGCCACACTGGCAGAGGTCCAGTACTGAGGGAGCGCTGCACTGACAGAGGGTCAGTACTGAGGGAGTGCCACACTGTCAGAGGGTCAGTACTGTGGGAGTGCTGCACTGTCAGAGGGTCAGTACTGAGGAAGTGCTGCACTGTCAGAGGCTCAGTACTGAGGGAGTGCCACACTGCCAGATGGTCAGTACTGAGGGAGTGCTGCACTGTCAGAGGGTCAGTACCGAGGGTGTGCTGCACTGTGAGAGGGTCAGTCCTGAGAGAGTGCTGCACTGTCAGATGGTCAGTACTGAGGGAGTCCTGCACTGTCAGATAGCCAGTACTGTGGGTGTGCCGCACTGACAGAGCGTCAGTACTGAGGGAGCGCCGCACTGTCAGAGGGTCAGTACTGAGGGACCGCTGCACTGTCAGAGGGTCAGTACTGAGGGAGTGCCGCACTGTCAGAGGGTCAGTACTGAGGGAGTGCCGCACTGTCAGAGGGTCAGTGCTGAAGGAGTGCTGCACTGTCAGTGGGTCTGTATTGAGGGAGTGCTGCACTGTGAGAGGGTCAGTCCTGAGAGAGTGCTGCACTGTCAGATGGTCAGTACTGAGGGAAAGCTGCACTGTCAAAGGGTCAGTCCTGACAGAGTGCCGCACTGTCAGAGGGTCAGTACTGAAGGAGTGCTGCACTGTCACAGGGCCAGTACTGTGTCTGTGCCGCACTGTCAGAGGGTCAGTACTGAAGGAGTGCTGCACTGTCAGTGGGTCTGTATTGAGGGAGTGCTGCACTGTGAGAGGGTCAGTACTGAGGGAGCGCTGCACTGTCAGAGGGTCAGTACCGAGGGTGTGCTGCACTGTCAGAGGGTCAGGACTGAGGGAGTGCCGCACTGTCAGAGGATCAGTACTGAGGGAAAGCTGCACTGTCAGAGGGTCAGTCCTGAGGGAGTGCCGCACTGTCAGAGGGTCAGTCCTGACGGAGTGCCGCACTGTTAGAGGGTCAGTACTGAAGGAGTGCTGCACTGTCAGAGGGCCAGTCCTGAGGGAGTGCCGCACTGTCAGAGGGTCAGTCCTGAGGGAGTGCCGCACTGTCAGAGGGTCAGTCCTGACGGAGTGCCGCACTGTTAGAGGGTCAGTACTGAAGGAGTGCTGCACTGTCAGAGGGTCTGTATTGAGGGAGCGCCGCACTGTCAGAGGAACAGTACAGAGGGAAAGCTGCACTGTCAGAGGGTCTGTTCTGAGGGAGTGCTGCACTGTCAGAAAGTCTGTACTGAGGGAGCGCCGCACTGTCAGAGGATCAGTACTGAGGGAGCGCTGCACTGTCAGAGGGTCAGTACTGAGGGAGTGCCGCACTGTCAGAGGGTCAGTACTGAGGGAGTGCTGCACTGTCAGTGGGTCTGTATTGAGGGAGTGCTGCACTGTGAGAGGGTCAGTCCTGAGAGAGTGCTGCACTGTCAGATGGTCAGTACTGAGGGAGTCCTGCACTGTCAGATAGCCAGTACTGTGGGTGTGCCGCACTGACAGAGCGTCAGTACTGAGGGAGCGCCGCACTGTCAGAGGGTCAGTACTGAGGGACCGCTGCACTGTCAGAGGGTCAGTACTGAGGGAGTGCCGCGCTGTCAGAGGGTCAGTACTGAGGGAGCACCGCACTGTCAGAGGGTCAGTACTGAGAGAGTGCTGCACTGTGAGAGGGTCAGTCCTGGGAGAGTGCTGCACTGTCAGAGGGTCAGTACTGAAGGAGTACTGCACTGTCAGAGGGTCAGTACTGAGGGAGTGCTGCACTGTCAGAGGGTCAGTACTCAGGGAGTGCTGCACTGTGAGAGGGTCAGTCCTGAGAGAGTGCTGCACTGTCAGAGGATCAGTACTGAAGGAGTGCTGCACTGTCAGAGGGTCAGTACTGAGTGCGTGCTGCACTGTCAGAGGGTCAGTACTGTGGGAGTGCCGCACTGACAGAGGGTCAGTACTGAGGCAGTGCCACACTGGCAGAGGTCCAGTACTGAGGGAGCGCTGCACTGACAGAGGGTCAGTACTGAGGGAGTGCCACACTGTCAGAGGGTCAGTACTGTGGGAGTGCTGCACTGTCAGAGGGTCAGTACTGAGGAAGTGCTGCACTGTCAGAGGCTCAGTACTGAGGGAGTGCCACACTGCCAGATGGTCAGTACTGAGGGAGTGCTGCACTGTCAGAGGGTCAGTACCGAGGGTGTGCTGCACTGTGAGAGGGTCAGTCCTGAGAGAGTGCTGCACTGTCACAGGGTCAGTATTGAGGGAGTGCTGCACTGTCAGAGGGTCAGTACTGAGGGAATGCTGCACTGTGAGTGGGTCAGTCCTGAGAGAGTGCTGCACTGTCACAGGGTCAGTACTGAGGGAGTGCTGCACTGTCAGATGGTCAGTACAGTGGGTGTGCCGCACTGACAGAGGGTCAGTACTGAGGGAGCGCCGCACTGCCAGAGGGTCAGTACTGAGGGACCGCTGCACTGTCAGAGTGTCAGTACCGAGGGAGTGCCGCACTGTCAGAGGGTCAGTACTGAGGAAGTGCTGCACTGTCTGAGGGTCAGTACGGAGGGGGTGCTGCACTGTCTGAGGGTCAGTTCTGTGGGAAAGTTGCACTGTCAGAGGGTCAGTCCTGAGGGAGTGCCGCACTGTCAGAGGGTCAGTACTGAGGGAGTGCTGCACTGTCTGAGGGTCAGTACTGGGGGAGTGGTGCACTGTCAGAGGGTCAGTACTGAGGGAGTGCTGCACTGTCAGAGGGTCAGTACTGAGGCAGTGCCGCACTGACAGAAGGTCAGTACTCAGGGAGTGTTTCACTGTCAGAGGGTCAGTACCGAGGGTGTGCTGCACTGTCAGAGGGTCAGTACTGAGGGAGTGCTGCACTGTCAGAGGGTCAGTTATGAAGGAGTGCTGCACTGTCAGAGGGTCAGTACTGAGGGAGTGCCGCACTGTCAGAGGGTCAGTACTGAGGGAGTGCCGCACTGTCAGAGGGTCAGTGCTGAAGGAGTGCTGCACTGTCAGTCGGTCTGTATTGAGGGAGTGCTGCACTGTGAGAGGGTCAGTACTGAGGGAAAGCTGCACTGTCAAAGGGTCAGTCCTGACAGAGTGCCGCACTGTCAGAGGGTCAGTACTGAAGGAGTGCTGCACTGTCAGAGGGCCAGTACTGTGTGTGTGCCGCACTGACAGAGGGTCAGTACTGAGGGAGCGCCGCACTGTCAGAGGGTCAGTACAGAGGGACCGCTGCACTGTCAGAGGGTCAGTACTGAGGGAGGGCCGCACTGTCAGAGGGTCAGTACTGAGGGAGCACCGCACTGTCAGAGGGTCAGTACTGAGAGAGTGCTGCACTGTGAGAGGGTCAGTCCTGGGAGAGTGCTGCACTGTCAGAGGGTCAGTACTGAAGGAGTACTGCACTGTCAGAGGGTCAGTACTGAGGGAGTGCTGCACTGTCAGAGGGTCAGTACTCAGGGAGTGCTGCACTATGAGAGGGTCAGTCCTGAGAGAGTGCTGCACTGTCAGAGGGTCAGTACTGAGGGAGTGCTGCACTGTCAGAGGGTCAGTACTGAGGGAGTGCTGCACTGTCAGAGGATCAGTACTGAAGGAGTGCTGCACTGTCAGAGGGTCAGTACTGAGTGCGTGCTGCACTGTCAGAGGGTCAGTACTGTGGGAGTGCCGCACTGACAGAGGGTCAGTACTGAGGCAGTGCCACACTGGCAGAGGTCCAGTACTGAGGGAGCGCTGCACTGACAGAGGGTCAGTACTGAGGGAGTGCCACACTGTCAGAGGGTCAGTACTGTGGGAGTGCTGCACTGTCAGAGGGTCAGTACTGAGGAAGTGCTGCACTGTCAGAGGCTCAGTACTGAGGGAGTGCCACACTGCCAGATGGTCAGTACTGAGGGAGTGCTGCACTGTCAGAGAGTCAGTACTGAGGGAGTGCTGCACTGTCAGAGGGTCAGTACTGAGGGAGTGCTGCACTGTCAGAGGCTCAGTACTGAGGGAGTGCCACACTGCCAGATGGTCAGTACTGAGGGAGTGCTGCACTGTCAGAGGGTCAGTACCGAGGGTGCGCTGCACTGTGAGAGGGTCAGTCCTGAGAGAGTGCTGCACTGTCACAGGGTCAGTACTGAGGGAGTGCTGCACTGTCAGAGGGTCAGTACTGAGGGAATGCTGCACTGTGAGTGGGTCAGTCCTGAGAGAGTGCTGCACTGTCACAGGGTCAGTACTGAGGGAGTGCTGCACTGTCAGATGGTCAGTACAGTGGGTGTGCCGCACTGACAGAGGGTCAGTACTGAGGGAGCGCCGCACTGCCAGAGGGTCAGTACTGAGGGACCGCTGCACTGTCAGAGTGTCAGTACCGAGGGAGTGCCGCACTGTCAGAGGGTCAGTACTGAGGAAGTGCTGCACTGTCTGAGGGTCAGTACTGAGGGGGTGCTTCACTGTCTGAGGGTCAGTTCTGTGGGAAAGTTGCACTGTCAGAGGGTCAGTCCTGAGGGAGTGCCGCACTGTCTGAGGGTCAGTACTGAGGGAGTGCCGCACTGTCTGAGGGTCAGTACTGGGGGAGTGGTGCACTGTCAGAGGGTCAGTACTGAGGGAGTGCTGCACTGTCTGAGGGTCAGTACTGGGGGAGTGGTGCACTGTCAGAGGGTCAGTACTGAGGCAGTGCCGCACTGACAGAGGGTCAGTACTGAGGGAGTGTTGCACTGTCAGAGGGTCAGTACCGAGGGTGTGCTGCACTGTCAGAGGGTCAGTACTGAGGGAGTGCCGCACTGTCAGAGGGTCAGTTATGAAGGAGTGCTGCACTGTCAGAGGGTCTGTATTGAGGGAGCGCCGCACTGTCAGAGGATCAGCACTGAGGGAAAGCTGCACTGTCAGAGGATCCGTCCTGACAGAGTGCTGTACTGTCAGAGGGTCAGTTATGAAGGAGTGCTGCACTGTCAGAGGGTCTGTATTGAGGGAGCGCCGCACTGTCAGAGGATCAGCACTGAGGGAAAGCTGCACTGTCAGAGGATCCGTCCTGACAGAGTGCTGCACTGTCAGAGGGTCAGTGCTGAGGGAGCGCCGCACTGCCAGATGGTCAGTACTGAGGGAGTGCCGCACTGTCAGAGGGTCTGTATTGAGGGAGTGCTGCACTGTCATAGAGTCAGTACCGAGGGAGTGCCGCACTCTCTGAGGGTCAGTACTGAGGAAGTGCTGCACTGTCTGAGGGTCAGTACTGAGGGAGTGCTGCACTGTCAGAGGGTCAGGACTGTGGGTGTGTCGCACTGACAGAGGGTCAGTACTGAGGGAGCGCCGCACTGTCAGAGGGTCAGTACCGAGGGAGTGCCGCACTCTCTGAGGGTCAGTACTGAGGAAGTGCTGCACTGTCTGAGGGTCAGTACTGAGGGAGTGCTGCACTGTCAGAGGGTCAGTACTGTGGGTGTGTCGCACTGACAGAGGGTCAGTACTGAGGGAGCGCCGCACTGCCAGAGGGTCAGTGCTGAGGAAGTGCTGCACTGTCTGAGGGTCAGTACCGAGGGAGTGCCGCACTGTCAGAGGGTCAGTACTGAGGAAGTGCTGCACTGTCTGAGGGTCAGTACTGAGGGGGTGCTGCACTGTCAGATAGCCAGTACTGTGGGTGTGCCGCACTGACAGAGCGTCAGTACTGAGGGAGCGCCGCACTGTCAGAGGGTCAGTACTGAGGGACCGCTGCACTGTCAGAGGGTCAGTACTGAGGGAGTGCCGCACTGTCAGAGGGTCAGTACTGAGGGAGTGCCGCACTGTCAGAGGGTCAGTGCTGAAGGAGTGCTGCACTGTCAGTGGGTCTGTATTGAGGGAGTGCTGCACTGTGAGAGGGTCAGTCCTGAGAGAGTGCTGCACTGTCAGATGGTCAGTACTGAGGGAAAGCTGCACTGTCAAAGGGTCAGTCCTGACAGAGTGCCGCACTGTCAGAGGGTCAGTACTGAAGGAGTGCTGCACTGTCACAGGGCCAGTTCTGTGTCTGTGCCGCACTGTCAGAGGGTCAGTACTGAAGGAGTGCTGCACTGTCAGTGGGTCTGTATTGAGGGAGTGCTGCACTGTGAGAGGGTCAGTACTGAGGGAGCGCTGCACTGTCAGAGGGTCAGTACCGAGGGTGTGCTGCACTGTCAGAGGGTCAGGACTGAGGGAGTGCCGCACTGTCAGAGGATCAGTACTGAGGGAAAGCTGCACTGTCAGAGGGTCAGTCCTGAGGGAGTGCCGCACTGTCAGAGGGTCAGTCCTGACGGAGTGCCGCACTGTTAGAGGGTCAGTACTGAAGGAGTGCTGCACTGTCAGAGGGCCAGTCCTGAGGGAGTGCCGCACTGTCAGAGGGTCAGTCCTGAGGGAGTGCCGCACTGTCAGAGGGTCAGTCCTGACGGAGTGCCGCACTGTTAGAGGGTCAGTACTGAAGGAGTGCTGCACTGTCAGAGGGTCTGTATTGAGGGAGCGCCGCACTGTCAGAGGAACAGTACAGAGGGAAAGCTGCACTGTCAGAGGGTCTGTTCTGAGGGAGTGCTGCACTGTCAGAAAGTCTGTACTGAGGGAGCGCCGCACTGTCAGAGGATCAGTACTGAGGGAGCGCTGCACTGTCAGAGGGTCAGTACTGAGGGAGTGCCGCACTGTCAGAGGGTCAGTACTGAGGGAGTGCTGCACTGTCAGTGCGTCTGTATTGAGGGAGTGCTGCACTGTGAGAGGGTCAGTCCTGAGAGAGTGCTGCACTGTCAGATGGTCAGTACTGAGGGAGTCATGCACTGTCAGATAGCCAGTACTGTGGGTGTGCCGCACTGACAGAGCGTCAGTACTGAGGGAGCGCCGCACTGTCAGAGGGTCAGTACTGAGGGACCGCTGCACTGTCAGAGGGTCAGTACTGAGGGAGTGCCGCGCTGTCAGAGGGTCAGTACTGAGGGAGCACCGCACTGTCAGAGGGTCAGTACTGAGAGAGTGCTGCACTGTGAGAGGGTCAGTCCTGGGAGAGTGCTGCACTGTCAGAGGGTCAGTACTGAAGGAGTACTGCACTGTCAGAGGGTCAGTACTGAGGGAGTGCTGCACTGTCAGAGGGTCAGTACTCAGGGAGTGCTGCACTGTGAGATTGTCAGTCCTGAGAGAGTGCTGCACTGTCAGAGGATCAGTACTGAAGGAGTGCTGCACTGTCAGAGGGTCAGTACTGAGTGCGTGCTGCACTGTCAGAGGGTCAGTACTGTGGGAGTGCCGCACTGACAGAGGGTCAGTACTGAGGCAGTGCCACACTGGCAGAGGTCCAGTACTGAGGGAGCGCTGCACTGACAGAGGGTCAGTACTGAGGGAGTGCCACACTGTCAGAGGGTCAGTACTGTGGGAGTGCTGCACTGTCAGAGGGTCAGTACTGAGGAAGTGCTGCACTGTCAGAGGCTCAGTACTGAGGGAGTGCCACACTGCCAGATGGTCAGTACTGAGGGAGTGCTGCACTGTCAGAGGGTCAGTACCGAGGGTGTGCTGCACTGTGAGAGGGTCAGTCCTGAGAGAGTGCTGCACTGTCACAGGGTCAGTATTGAGGGAGTGCTGCACTGTCAGAGGGTCAGTACTGAGGGAATGCTGCACTGTGAGTGGGTCAGTCCTGAGAGAGTGCTGCACTGTCACAGGGTCAGTACTGAGGGAGTGCTGCACTATCGGAGGGTCGGTACTGAGTGAGTGCTGCACTGTCAGAGCGTTGGTACTGAGGGAGTGCTGCACCGTCAGAGGGTCTGTTCTGAGGGAGTGCTGCACTGTCAGAAAGTCAGTACTGAGGGAGCGCCGCACTGTCAAGGGTCAGTACGGAGGGAGCGCCGCACTGTCAGAGGATCAGTACTGAGGGAAAGCTGCAATATCAGAGGGTCAGTACTGAGGGAGTGCTGCACTGTGAGAGGGTCAGTCCTGAGAGAGTGCTGCACTGTCAGAGGGTCAGTACTGAGGGAGTGCTGCACTGTCAGAGGGTCAGTACTGAGGGAGTGCTGCACTGTCAGAGGGTCAGTATTGAGGGAGTGCCACACTGTCAGAGGGTCAGTACTGAGGGATCGCTGCACTGTCAGAGGGTCAGTACAGAGGGAGTGCTGCAACGTCAGAGGGTCTGTTTTGAGGGAGTGCTGCACTGTCAGAAAGTCAGTACTGAGGGAAAGATGCACTGTCAGAGGGTCAGGACTGAGGGAGTGCATGACTGTCAGAGGGTCACTACTGAGGGAGTGCTGCACTGTCGGAGGGTCAGTCCTGAGGGAGTGCTGCACTGTCAGAGGGTCTGTCCTGAGGGAGTGCTGCACTGTCAGAAAGAAAGTACTGAGGGAGTGCCGCACTGTCAGAGGGTCAGTACTGAGGGAGCGCAGCACTGTCAGAGGGTCAGTACAGAGAGAGTGCCGCACTGACAGAGGGTCAGTACTGAGGGAGTGCTGCATTGTCAGAGGGTCAGTACTGAGGGAGTGCTGCACTGTCAGAGGGTCAGTACTGAGGGAGTGCTGCACTGTCAGAGGGTCAGTACTGAGGGAGTGCCGCACTGTCAGAGTTTCAGTACTGAGGGAGTGCCACACTGTCAGAGGGTCAGTACTGAGGGAGCGCCGCACTGACAGAGGGTCAGTATTGAGGGAGTGCCGCATTGTCAGAGGGTCAGTACAGAGGGAGTGACACACTGTCAGGGGGTCAATACTGAGGGAGTGCTGCACTGTCAGAAGGTCAGTACTGAGGGAGTGCTGCACAGTCAGAGGGTCAGTACTGGGGGAGTGCCGCACTGTCAGAGGGTCAGTACTGAAGGAGTGCCGCAATGTCAGAGGGTCAGTACTGAAAGAAAGCTGCACTGTCAGAGGGTCAGTACTGAGTGAGTGCTGCACTGTCAGAGGGTCAGTACTGAGGGAGTGACGCACTGTCAGAGGGTCAGTACTGAGTGAGTGCTGCACTATCGGAGGGTCTGGACTGAGTGAGTGCTGCACTGTCAGAGGGTTGGTACTGAGGGAGTGCTGCACTGTCAGAGGGTCAGTACTGAGGGAGTGCCGCACAGTCAGAAGGTCAGTACTGATGGAGTGCCGCACTGTCAGAGGGTCAGTACTGTGGGAGTGCCGCACTGTCAGAGGGTCAGTACTGAGGGCGTGCTGCACTGTCAGCAAGTCTGTTCTGAGGGAGTGCTGCACTGTCAGAGGGTCAGTACTGAGGGCGTGCTGCACTGTCAGCAGGTCTGTTCTGAGGGAGTGCTGCGCTGTCAGAGGGTCAGTACTGAGGGAGTGCCGCACTGTCAGAGGGTCAGTACTGTGGGAGTGCCGGACTGACAGAGGGTCAGTACTGAGGGAGTGCCGCACTGTCAGAGGGTCAGTACTGTGGGAGTGCCTGGACTGACAGAGGGTCAGTACTGAGGGAGTGCCGCACTGTCAGAGGGTCAGTACTGAGTGACCGCTGCACTGACAGAAGGTCAGTACTGAGGGAGTGCCGCACTGTCAGAGGGTCAGTACTGAGTGAGCGCCGCACTGTCAGAGGATCAGTACTGTGGGAAAGCTGCACTGTCAGAGGGTCAGTCCTGAGGGAGTGCCGAACTGTCAGAGGGTCAGTCCTGAGGCAGTGCCGCACTGTCAGAGGGTCAGTACTGAAGGAGTGCGGCACTGTCAGAGGGTCTGTATTGAGGGAGCGCCGCACCGTCAGAGGATCAGTACTGAGGGAAAGCTGCACTGTCAAAGGGTCAGTCCTGACAGAGTGCCGCACTGTCAGAGGGTCAGTACTGAAGGAGTGCTGCACTGTCAGTGGGTCTGTATTGAGGGAGTGCTGCACTGTGAGAGGGTCAGTACTGAGGGAACGCTGCACTGTCAGAGGGTCAGTACCGAGGGTGTGCTGCACTGTCAGAGGGTCAGGACTGAGGGAGTGCCGCACTGTCAGAGGATCAGTACTGAGAGAAAGCTGCACTGTCAGAGGGTCAGTCCTGAGGGAGTGCCGCACTGTCAGAGGGTCAGTCCTGACGGTGTGCCGCACAGTTAGAGGGTCAGTCCTGACGGAGTGCCGCAATGTTAGAGGGTCAGTACAGAGGGAGCGCCGCACTGTTAGAGGGTCAGTACTGAAGGAGTGCTGCACTGTCAGAGGGCCAGTCCTGAGGGAGTGCCGCACTGTCAGAGGGTCAGTCCTGAGGGAGTGCCGCACTGTCAGAGGGTCAGTCCTGACGGAGTGTCGCACTGTTAGAGGGTCAGTACTGAAGGAGTGCTGCACTGTCAGAGGGTCTGTATTGAGGGAGCGCCGCACTGTCAGAGAAACAGTACAGAGGGAAAGCTGCACTGTCAGAGGGTCCGTTCTGAGGGAGTGCTGCACTGTCAGAAAGTCTGTACTGAGGGAGCGCCGCACTGTCAGAGAATCAGTACTGAGGGAGCGCTGCACTGTCAGAGGGTCAGTACTGAGGGAGTGCCGCACTGTCAGAGGGTCAGTACTGAGGGAGTGCTGCACTGTCAGTGGGTCTGTATTGAGGGAGAGCTGCACTGTGAGAGGGTCAGTCCTGAGAGAGTGCTGCACTGTCAGATGGTCAGTACTGAGGGAGTCCTGCACTGTCAGATAGCCAGTACTGTGGGTGTGCCGCACTGACAGAGCGTCAGTACTGAGGGAGCGCCGCACTGTCAGAGGGTCAGTACTGAGGGACCGCTGCACTGTCAGAGGGTCAGTACTGAGGGAGTGCCGCACTGTCAGAGGGTCAGTACTGAGGGAGTGCCGCACTGTCAGAGGGTCAGTGCTGAAGGAGTGCTGCACTGTCAGTGGGTCTGTATTGAGGGAGTGCTGCACTGTGAGAGGGTCAGTCCTGAGAGAGTGCTGCACTGTCAGATGGTCAGTACTGAGGGAAAGCTGCACTGTCAAAGGGTCAGTCCTGACAGAGTGCCGCACTGTCAGAGGGTCAGTACTGAAGGAGTGCTGCACTGTCACAGGGCCAGTACTGTGTGTGTGCCGCACTGTCAGAGGGTCAGTACTGAAGGAGTGCTGCACTGTCAGTGGGTCTGTATTGAGGGAGTGCTGCACTGTGAGAGGGTCAGTACTGAGGGAGCGCTGCACTGTCAGAGGGTCAGTACCGAGGGTGTGCTGCACTGTCAGAGGGTCAGGACTGAGGGAGTGCCGCACTGTCAGAGGATCAGTACTGAGGGAAAGCTGCACTGTCAGAGGGTCAGTCCTGAGGGAGTGCCGCACTGTCAGAGGGTCAGTCCTGACGGAGTGTCGCACTGTTAGAGGGTCAGTACTGAAGGAGTGCTGCACTGTCAGAGGGCCAGTCCTGAGGGAGTGCCGCACTGTCAGAGGGTCAGTCCTGAGGGAGTGCCGCACTGTCAGAGGGTCAGTCCTGACGGAGTGCCGCACTGTTAGAGGGTCAGTACTGAAGGAGTGCTGCACTGTCAGAGGGTCTGTATTGAGGGAGCGCCGGACTGTCAGAGGAACAGTACAGAGGGAAAGCTGCACTGTCAGAGGGTCTGTTCTGAGGGAGTGCTGCACTGTCAGAAAGTCTGTACTGAGGGAGCGCCGCACTGTCAGAGGATCAGTACTGAGGGAGCGCTGCACTGTCAGAGGGTCAGTACTGAGGGAGCACCGCACTGTCAGAGGGTCAGTACTGAGACAGTGCTGCACTGTGAGAGGGTCAGTCCTGGGAGAGTGCTGCACTGTCAGAGGGTCAGTACTGAAGGAGTACTGCACTGTCAGAGGGTCAGTACTGAGGGAGTGCTGCACTGTCAGAGGGTCAGTACTCAGGGAGTGCTGCACTGTGAGAGGGTCAGTCCTGAGAGAGTGCTGCACTGTCAGAGGATCAGTACTGAAGGAGTGCTGCACTGTCAGAGGGTCAGTACTGAGTGCGTGCTGCACTGTCAGAGGGTCAGTACTGTGGGAGTGCCGCACTGACAGAGGGTCAGTACTGAGGCAGTGCCACACTGGCAGAGGTCCAGTACTGAGGGAGCGCTGCACTGACAGAGGGTCAGTACTGAGGGAGTGCCACACTGTCAGAGGGTCAGTACTGTGGGAGTGCTGCACTGTCAGAGGGTCAGTACTGAGGAAGTGCTGCACTGTCAGAGGCTCAGTACTGAGGGAGTGCCACACTGCCAGATGGTCAGTACTGAGGGAGTGCTGCACTGTCAGAGGGTCAGTACCGAGGGTGTGCTGCACTGTGAGAGGGTCAGTCCTGAGAGAGTGCTGCACTGTCAGATGGTCAGTACTGAGGGAGTCCTGCACTGTCAGATAGCCAGTACTGTGGGTGTGCCGCACTGACAGAGCGTCAGTACTGAGGGAGCGCCGCACTGTCAGAGGGTCAGTACTGAGGGACCGCTGCACTGTCAGAGGGTCAGTACTGAGGGAGTGCCGCACTGTCAGAGGGTCAGTACTGAGGGAGTGCCGCACTGTCAGAGGGTCAGTGCTGAAGGAGTGCTGCACTGTCAGTGGGTCTGTATTGAGGGAGTGCTGCACTGTGAGAGGGTCAGTCCTGAGAGAGTGCTGCACTGTCAGATGGTCAGTACTGAGGGAAAGCTGCACTGTCAAAGGGTCAGTCCTGACAGAGTGCCGCACTGTCAGAGGGTCAGTACTGAAGGAGTGCAGCACTGTCACAGGGCCAGTACTGTGTCTGTGCCGCACTGTCAGAGGGTCAGTACTGAAGGAGTGCTGCACTGTCAGTGGGTCTGTATTGAGGGAGTGCTGCACTGTGAGAGGGTCAGTACTGAGGGAGCGCTGCACTGTCAGAGGGTCAGTACCGAGGGTGTGCTGCACTGTCAGAGGGTCAGGACTGAGGGAGTGCCGCACTGTCAGAGGATCAGTACTGAGGGAAAGCTGCACTGTCAGAGGGTCAGTCCTGAGGGAGTGCCGCACTGTCAGAGGGTCAGTCCTGACGGAGTGCCGCACTGTTAGAGGGTCAGTACTGAAGGAGTGCTGCACTGTCAGAGGGCCAGTCCTGAGGGAGTGCCGCACTGTCAGAGGGTCAGTCCTGAGGGAGTGCCGCACTGTCAGAGGGTCAGTCCTGACGGAGTGCCGCACTGTTAGAGGGTCAGTACTGAAGGAGTGCTGCACTGTCAGAGGGTCTGTATTGAGGGAGCGCCGCACTGTCAGAGGAACAGTA
This sequence comes from Scyliorhinus torazame, assembly GCF_047496885.1. NCBI lineage: Eukaryota > Metazoa > Chordata > Chondrichthyes > Carcharhiniformes > Scyliorhinidae > Scyliorhinus > Scyliorhinus torazame. Next base: position 9,464,587 of record NC_092709.1, read on the forward strand.
CAGAGGGAAAGCTGCACTGTCAGAGGGTCTGTTCTGAGGGAGTGCTGCACTGTCAGAAAGTCTGTACTGAGGGAGCGCCGCACTGTCAGAGGATCAGTACTGAGGGAGCGCTGCACTGTCAGAGGGTCAGTACTGAGGGAGTGCCGCACTGTCAGAGGGTCAGTACTGAGGGAGTGCTGCACTGTCAGTGGGTCTGTATTGAGGGAGTGATGCACTGTGAGAGGGTCAGTCCTGAGAGAGTGCTGCACTGTCAGATGGTCAGTACTGAGGGAGTCCTGCACTGTCAGATAGCCAGTACTGTGGGTGTGCCGCACTGACAGAGCGTCAGTACTGAGGGAGCGCCGCACTGTCAGAGGGTCAGTACTGAGGGACCGCTGCACTGTCAGAGGGTCAGTACTGAGGGAGTGCCGCGCTGTCAGAGGGTCAGTACTGAGGGAGCACCGCACTGTCAGAGGGTCAGTACTGAGAGAGTGCTGCACTGTGAGAGGGTCAGTCCTGGGAGAGTGCTGCACTGTCAGAGGGTCAATACTGAAGGAGTACTGCACTGTCAGAGGGTCAGTACTGAGGGAGTGCTGCACTGTCAGAGGGTCAGTACTCAGGGAGTGCTGCACTGTGAGAGGGTCAGTCCTGAGAGAGTGCTGCACTGTCAGAGGATCAGTACTGAAGGAGTGCTGCACTGTCAGAGGGTCAGTACTGAGTGCGTGCTGCACTGTCAGAGGGTCAGTACTGTGGGAGTGCCGCACTGACAGAGGGTCAGTACTGAGGCAGTGCCACACTGGCAGAGGTCCAGTACTGAGGGAGCGCTGCACTGACAGAGGGTCAGTACTGAGGGAGTGCCACACTGTCAGAGGGTCAGTACTGTGGGAGTGCTGCACTGTCAGAGGGTCAGTACTGAGGAAGTGCTGCACTGTCAGAGGCTCAGTACTGAGGGAGTGCCACACTGCCAGATGGTCAGTACTGAGGGAGTGCTGCACTGTCAGAGGGTCAGTACCGAGGGTGTGCTGCACTGTGAGAGGGTCAGTCCTGAGAGAGTGCTGCACTGTCACAGGGTCAGTATTGAGGGAGTGCTGCACTGTCAGAGGGTCAGTACTGAGGGAATGCTGCACTGTGAGTGGGTCAGTCCTGAGAGAGTGCTGCACTGTCACAGGGTCAGTACTGAGGGAGTGCTGCACTGTCAGATGGTCAGTACAGTGGGTGTGCCGCACTGACAGAGGGTCAGTACTGAGGGAGCGCCGCACTGCCAGAGGGTCAGTACTGAGGGACCGCTGCACTGTCAGAGTGTCAGTACCGAGGGAGTGCCGCACTGTCAGAGGGTCAGTACTGAGGAAGTGCTGCACTGTCTGAGGGTCAGTACGGAGGGGGTGCTGCACTGTCTGAGGGTCAGTTCTGTGGGAAAGTTGCACTGTCAGAGGGTCAGTCCTGAGGGAGTGCCGCACTGTCAGAGGGTCAGTACTGAGGGAGTGCTGCACTGTCTGAGGGTCAGTACTGGGGGAGTGGTGCACTGTCAGAGGGTCAGTACTGAGGGAGTGCTGCACTGTCAGAGGGTCAGTACTGAGGCAGTGCCGCACTGACAGAAGGTCAGTACTCAGGGAGTGTTTCACTGTCAGAGGGTCAGTACCGAGGGTGTGCTGCACTGTCAGAGGGTCAGTACTGAGGGAGTGCTGCACTGTCAGAGGGTCAGTTATGAAGGAGTGCTGCACTGTCAGAAGGTCAGTACTGAGGGAGTGCCGCACTGTCAGAGGGTCAGTACTGAGGGAGTGCCGCACTGTCAGAGGGTCAGTGCTGAAGGAGTGCTGCACTGTCAGTCGGTCTGTATTGAGGGAGTGCTGCACTGTGAGAGGGTCAGTACTGAGGGAAAGCTGCACTGTCAAAGGGTCAGTCCTGACAGAGTGCCGCACTGTCAGAGGGTCAGTACTGAAGGAGTGCTGCACTGTCAGAGGGCCAGTACTGTGTGTGTGCCGCACTGACAGAGGGTCAGTACTGAGGGAGCGCCGCACTGTCAGAGGGTCAGTACAGAGGGACCGCTGCACTGTCAGAGGGTCAGTACTGAGGGAGTGCCGCACTGTCAGAGGGTCAGTACTGAGGGAGCACCGCACTGTCAGAGGGTCAGTACTGAGAGAGTGCTGCACTGTGAGAGGGTCAGTCCTGGGAGAGTGCTGCACTGTCAGAGGGTCAGTACTGAAGGAGTACTGCACTGTCAGAGGGTCAGTACTGAGGGAGTGCTGCACTGTCAGAGGGTCAGTACTCAGGGAGTGCTGCACTATGAGAGGGTCAGTCCTGAGAGAGTGCTGCACTGTCAGAGGGTCAGTACTGAGGGAGTGCTGCACTGTCAGAGGGTCAGTACTGAGGGAGTGCTGCACTGTCAGAGGATCAGTACTGAAGGAGTGCTGCACTGTCAGAGGGTCAGTACTGAGTGCGTGCTGCACTGTCAGAGGGTCAGTACTGTGGGAGTGCCGCACTGACAGAGGGTCAGTACTGAGGCAGTGCCACACTGGCAGAGGTCCAGTACTGAGGGAGCACTGCACTGACAGAGGGTCAGTACTGAGGGAGTGCCACACTGTCAGAGGGTCAGTACTGTGGGAGTGCTGCACTGTCAGAGGGTCAGTACTGAGGAAGTGCTGCACTGTCAGAGGCTCAGTACTGAGGGAGTGCCACACTGCCAGATGGTCAGTACTGAGGGAGTGCTGCACTGTCAGAGAGTCAGTACTGAGGGAGTGCTGCACTGTCAGAGGGTCAGTACTGAGGGAGTGCTGCACTGTCAGAGGCTCAGTACTGAGGGAGTGCCACACTGCCAGATGGTCAGTACTGAGGGAGTGCTGCACTGTCAGAGGGTCAGTACCGAGGGTGCGCTGCACTGTGAGAGGGTCAGTCCTGAGAGAGTGCTGCACTGTCACAGGGTCAGTACTGAGGGAGTGCTGCACTGTCAGAGGGTCAGTACTGAGGGAATGCTGCACTGTGAGTGGGTCAGTCCTGAGAGAGTGCTGCACTGTCACAGGGTCAGTACTGAGGGAGTGCTGCACTGTCAGATGGTCAGTACAGTGGGTGTGCCGCACTGACAGAGGGTCAGTACTGAGGGAGCGCCGCACTGCCAGAGGGTCAGTACTGAGGGACCGCTGCACTGTCAGAGTGTCAGTACCGAGGGAGTGCCGCACTGTCAGAGGGTCAGTACTGAGGAAGTGCTGCACTGTCTGAGGGTCAGTACTGAGGGGGTGCTTCACTGTCTGAGGGTCAGTTCTGTGGGAAAGTTGCACTGTCAGAGGGTCAGTCCTGAGGGAGTGCCGCACTGTCTGAGGGTCAGTACTGAGGGAGTGCCGCACTGTCTGAGGGTCAGTACTGGGGGAGTGGTGCACTGTCAGAGGGTCAGTACTGAGGGAGTGCTGCACTGTCTGAGGGTCAGTACTGGGGGAGTGGTGCACTGTCAGAGGGTCAGTACTGAGGCAGTGCCGCACTGACAGAGGGTCAGTACTGAGGGAGTGTTGCACTGTCAGAGGGTCAGTACCGAGGGTGTGCTGCACTGTCAGAAGGTCAGTACTGAGGGAGTGCCGCACTGTCAGAGGGTCAGTTATGAAGGAGTGCTGCACTGTCAGAGGGTCTGTATTGAGGGAGCGCCGCACTGTCAGAGGATCAGCACTGAGGGAAAGCTGCACTGTCAGAGGATCCGTCCTGACAGAGTGCTGTACTGTCAGAGGGTCAGTTATGAAGGAGTGCTGCACTGTCAGAGGGTCTGTATTGAGGGAGCGCCGCACTGTCAGAGGATCAGCACTGAGGGAAAGCTGCACTGTCAGAGGATCCGTCCTGACAGAGTGCTGCACTGTCAGAGGGTCAGTGCTGAGGGAGCGCCGCACTGCCAGATGGTCAGTACTGAGGGAGTGCCGCACTGTCAGAGGGTCTGTATTGAGGGAGTGCTGCACTGTCATAGAGTCAGTACCGAGGGAGTGCCGCACTCTCTGAGGGTCAGTACTGAGGAAGTGCTGCACTGTCTGAGGGTCAGTACTGAGGGAGTGCTGCACTGTCAGAGGGTCAGTACTGTGGGTGTGTCGCACTGACAGAGGGTCAGTACTGAGGGAGCGCCGCACTGTCAGAGGGTCAGTACCGAGGGAGTGCCGCACTCTCTGAGGGTCAGTACTGAGGAAGTGCTGCACTGTCTGAGGGTCAGTACTGAGGGAGTGCTGCACTGTCAGAGGGTCAGTACTGTGGGTGTGTCGCACTGACAGAGGGTCAGTACTGAGGGAGCGCCGCACTGCCAGAGGGTCAGTGCTGAGGAAGTGCTGCACTGTCTGAGGGTCAGTACCGAGGGAGTGCCGCACTGTCAGAGGGTCAGTACTGAGGAAGTGCTGCACTGTCTGAGGGTCAGTACTGAGGGGGTGCTGCACTGTCAGATAGCCAGTACTGTGGGTGTGCCGCACTGACAGAGCGTCAGTACTGAGGGAGCGCCGCACTGTCAGAGGGTCAGTACTGAGGGACCGCTGCACTGTCAGAGGGTCAGTACTGAGGGAGTGCCGCACTGTCAGAGGGTCAGTACTGAGGGAGTGCCGCACTGTCAGAGGGTCAGTGCTGAAGGAGTGCTGCACTGTCAGTGGGTCTGTATTGAGGGAGTGCTGCACTGTGAGAGGGTCAGTCCTGAGAGAGTGCTGCACTGTCAGATGGTCAGTACTGAGGGAAAGCTGCACTGTCAAAGGGTCAGTCCTGACAGAGTGCCGCACTGTCAGAGGGTCAGTACTGAAGGAGTGCTGCACTGTCACAGGGCCAGTACTGTGTCTGTGCCGCACTGTCAGAGGGTCAGTACTGAAGGAGTGCTGCACTGTCAGTGGGTCTGTATTGAGGGAGTGCTGCACTGTGAGAGGGTCAGTACTGAGGGAGCGCTGCACTGTCAGAGGGTCAGTACCGAGGGTGTGCTGCACTGTCAGAGGGTCAGGACTGAGGGAGTGCCGCACTGTCAGAGGATCAGTACTGAGGGAAAGCTGCACTGTCAGAGGGTCAGTCCTGAGGGAGTGCCGCACTGTCAGAGGGTCAGTCCTGACGGAGTGCCGCACTGTTAGAGGGTCAGTACTGAAGGAGTGCTGCACTGTCAGAGGGCCAGTCCTGAGGGAGTGCCGCACTGTCAGAGGGTCAGTCCTGAGGGAGTGCCGCACTGTCAGAGGGTCAGTCCTGACGGAGTGCCGCACTGTTAGAGGGTCAGTACTGAAGGAGTGCTGCACTGTCAGAGGGTCTGTATTGAGGGAGCGCCGCACTGTCAGAGGAACAGTACAGAGGGAAAGCTGCACTGTCAGAGGGTCTGTTCTGAGGGAGTGCTGCACTGTCAGAAAGTCTGTACTGAGGGAGCGCCGCACTGTCAGAGGATCAGTACTGAGGGAGCGCTGCACTGTCAGAGGGTCAGTACTGAGGGAGTGCCGCACTGTCAGAGGGTCAGTACTGAGGGAGTGCTGCACTGTCAGTGGGTCTGTATTGAGGGAGTGCTGCACTGTGAGAGGGTCAGTCCTGAGAGAGTGCTGCACTGTCAGATGGTCAGTACTGAGGGAGTCCTGCACTGTCAGATAGCCAGTACTGTGGGTGTGCCGCACTGACAGAGCGTCAGTACTGAGGGAGCGCCGCACTGTCAGAGGGTCAGTACTGAGGGACCGCTGCACTGTCAGAGGGTCAGTACTGAGGGAGTGCCGCGCTGTCAGAGGGTCAGTACTGAGGGAGCACCGCACTGTCAGAGGGTCAGTACTGAGAGAGTGCTGCACTGTGAGAGGGTCAGTCCTGGGAGAGTGCTGCACTGTCAGAGGGTCAGTACTGAAGGAGTACTGCACTGTCAGAGGGTCAGTACTGAGGGAGTGCTGCACTGTCAGAGGGTCAGTACTCAGGGAGTGCTGCACTGTGAGAGGGTCAGTCCTGAGAGAGTGCTGCACTGTCAGAGGATCAGTACTGAAGGAGTGCTGCACTGTCAGAGGGTCAGTACTGAGTGCATGCTGCACTGTCAGAGGGTCAGTACTGTGGGAGTGCCGCACTGACAGAGGGTCAGTACTGAGGCAGTGCCACACTGGCAGAGGTCCAGTACTGAGGGAGCGCTGCACTGACAGAGGGTCAGTACTGTGGGAGTGCTGCACTGTCAGAGGGTCAGTACTGAGGAAGTGCTGCACTGTCAGAGGCTCAGTACTGAGGGAGTGCCACACTGCCAGATGGTCAGTACTGAGGGAGTGCTGCACTGTCAGAGGGTCAGTACCGAGGGTGTGCTGCACTGTGAGAGGGTCAGTCCTGAGAGAGTGCTGCACTGTCACAGGGTCAGTATTGAGGGAGTGCTGCACTGTCAGAGGGTCAGTACTGAGGGAATGCTGCACTGTGAGTGGGTCAGTCCTGAGAGAGTGCTGCACTGTCACAGGGTCAGTACTGAGGGAGTGCTGCACTGTCAGATGGTCAGTACAGTGGGTGTGCCGCACTGACAGAGGGTCAGTACTGAGGGAGCGCCGCACTGCCAGAGGGTCAGTACTGAGGGACCGCTGCACTGTCAGAGTGTCAGTACCGAGGGAGTGCCGCACTGTCAGAGGGTCAGTACTGAGGAAGTGCTGCACTGTCTGAGGGTCAGTACGGAGGGGGTGCTGCACTGTCTGAGGGTCAGTTCTGTGGGAAAGTTGCACTGTCAGAGGGTCAGTCCTGAGGGAGTGCCGCACTGTCAGAGGGTCAGTACTGAGGGAGTGCTGCACTGTCTGAGGGTCAGTACTGGGGGAGTGGTGCACTGTCAGAGGGTCAGTACTGAGGGAGTGCTGCACTGTCAGAGGGTCAGTACTGAGGCAGTGCCGCACTGACAGAAGGTCAGTACTCAGGGAGTGTTTCACTGTCAGAGGGTCAGTACCGAGGGTGTGCTGCACTGTCAGAGGGTCAGTACTGAGGGAGTGCTGCACTGTCAGAGGGTCAGTTATGAAGGAGTGCTGCACTGTCAGAGGGTCAGTACTGAGGGAGTGCCGCACTGTCAGAGGGTCAGTACTGAGGGAGTGCCGCACTGTCAGAGGGTCAGTGCTGAAGGAGTGCTGCACTGTCAGTCGGTCTGTATTGAGGGAGTGCTGCACTGTGAGAGGGTCAGTACTGAGGGAAAGCTGCACTGTCAAAGGGTCAGTCCTGACAGAGTGCCGCACTGTCAGAGGGTCAGTACTGAAGGAGTGCTGCACTGTCAGAGGGCCAGTACTGTGTGTGTGCCGCACTGACAGAGGGTCAGTACTGAGGGAGCGCCGCACTGTCAGAGGGTCAGTACAGAGGGACCGCTGCACTGTCAGAGGGTCAGTACTGAGGGAGGGCCGCACTGTCAGAGGGTCAGTACTGAGGGAGCACCGCACTGTCAGAGGGTCAGTACTGAGAGAGTGCTGCACTGTGAGAGGGTCAGTCCTGAGAGAGTGCTGCACTGTCAGAGGGTCAGTACTGAAGGAGTACTGCACTGTCAGAGGGTCAGTACTGAGGGAGTGCTGCACTGTCAGAGGGTCAGTACTCAGGGAGTGCTGCACTATGAGAGGGTCAGTCCTGAGAGAGTGCTGCACTGTCAGAGGGTCAGTACTGAGGGAGTGCTGCACTGTCAGAGGGTCAGTACTGAGGGAGTGCTGCACTGTCAGAGGATCAGTACTGAAGGAGTGCTGCACTGTCAGAGGGTCAGTACTGAGTGCGTGCTGCACTGTCAGAGGGTCAGTACTGTGGGAGTGCCGCACTGACAGAGGGTCAGTACTGAGGCAGTGCCACACTGGCAGAGGTCCAGTACTGAGGGAGCGCTGCACTGACAGAGGGTCAGTACTGAGGGAGTGCCACACTGTCAGAGGGTCAGTACTGTGGGAGTGCTGCACTGTCAGAGGGTCAGTACTGAGGAAGTGCTGCACTGTCAGAGGCTCAGTACTGAGGGAGTGCCACACTGCCAGATGGTCAGTACTGAGGGAGTGCTGCACTGTCAGAGAGTCAGTACTGAGGGAGTGCTGCACTGTCAGAGGGTCAGTACTGAGGGAGTGCTGCACTGTCAGAGGCTCAGTACTGAGGGAGTGCCACACTGCCAGATGGTCAGTACTGAGGGAGTGCTGCACTGTCAGAGGGTCAGTACCGAGGGTGCGCTGCACTGTGAGAGGGTCAGTCCTGAGAGAGTGCTGCACTGTCACAGGGTCAGTACTGAGGGAGTGCTGCACTGTCAGAGGGTCAGTACTGAGGGAATGCTGCACTGTGAGTGGGTCAGTCCTGAGAGAGTGCTGCACTGTCACAGGGTCAGTACTGAGGGAGTGCTGCACTGTCAGATGGTCAGTACAGTGGGTGTGCCGCACTGACAGAGGGTCAGTACTGAGGGAGCGCCGCACTGCCAGAGGGTCAGTACTGAGGGACCGCTGCACTGTCAGAGTGTCAGTACCGAGGGAGTGCCGCACTGTCAGAGGGTCAGTACTGAGGAAGTGCTGCACTGTCTGAGGGTCAGTACTGAGGGGGTGCTTCACTGTCTGAGGGTCAGTTCTGTGGGAAAGTTGCACTGTCAGAGGGTCAGTCCTGAGGGAGTGCCGCACTGTCTGAGGGTCAGTACTGAGGGAGTGCCGCACTGTCTGAGGGTCAGTACTGGGGGAGTGGTGCACTGTCAGAGGGTCAGTACTGAGGGAGTGCTGCACTGTCTGAGGGTCAGTACTGGGGGAGTGGTGCACTGTCAGAGGGTCAGTACTGAGGCAGTGCCGCACTGACAGAGGGTCAGTACTGAGGGAGTGTTGCACTGTCAGAGGGTCAGTACCGAGGGTGTGCTGCACTGTCAGAGGGTCAGTACTGAGGGAGTGCCGCACTGTCAGAGGGTCAGTTATGAAGGAGTGCTGCACTGTCAGAGGGTCTGTATTGAGGGAGCGCCGCACTGTCAGAGGATCAGCACTGAGGGAAAGCTGCACTGTCAGAGGATCCGTCCTGACAGAGTGCTGCACTGTCAGAGGGTCAGTGCTGAGGGAGCGCCGCACTGCCAGATGGTCAGTACTGAGGGAGTGCCGCACTGTCAGAGGGTCTGTATTGAGGGAGTGCTGCACTGTCATAGAGTCAGTACCGAGGGAGTGCCGCACTCTCTGAGGGTCAGTACTGAGGAAGTGCTGCACTGTCTGAGGGTCAGCACTGAGGGAGTGCTGCACTGTCAGAGGGTCAGTACTGTGGGTGTGTCGCACTGACAGAGGGTCAGTACTGAGGGAGCGCCGCACTGCCAGAGGGTCAGTGCTGAGGAAGTGCTGCACTGTCTGAGGGTCAGTACCGAGGGAGTGCCGCACTGTCAGAGGGTCAGTACTGAGGAAGTGCTGCACTGTCTGAGGGTCAGTACTGAGGGGGTGCTGCACTGTCTGAGGGTCAGTTCTGTGGGAAAGTTGCACTGTCAGAGGGTCAGTCCTGAGGGAGTGCCGCACTGTCAGAGGGTCAGTACTGAGGGAGTGCTGCACTGTCTGAGGGTCAGTACTGAGGGAGTGCCACACTGTCAGAGGGTCAGTACTGTGGGAGTGCTGCACTGTCAGAGGGTCAGTACTGAGGAAGTGCTGCACTGTCAGAGGCTCAGTCCTGAGGGAGTGCCACACTGTCAGAGGGTCAGTACTGAGGGAGTGCTGCACTGTCAGAGGGTCAGTACCGAGGGTGTGCTGCACTGTGAGAGGGTCAGTCCTGAGAGAGTGCTGCACTGTCACATGGTCAGTACTGAGGGAGTGCTGCACTGTCAGAGGGTCAGTACTGAGGGAATGCGGCACTGTGAGTGGGTCAGTCCTGAGAGAGTGCTGCACTGTCACAGGTTCAGTACTGAGGGAGTGCTGCACTGTCAGATGGTCAGTACTGTGGGTGTGCCGCACTGACAGAGGGTCAGTACTGAGGGAGCGCCGCACTGCCAGAGGGTCAGTAATGAGGGAGCGCCGCACTGCCAGAGGGTCAGTACTGAGGGACCGCTGCACTGTCAGAGGGTCAGTACCGAGGGAGTGCCGCACTGTCAGAGGGTCAGTACTGAGGAAGTGCTGCACTGTCTGAGGGTCAGTACTGAGGGGGTGCTGCACTGTCTGAGGGTCAGTTCTGTGGGAAAGTTGCACTGTCAGAGGGTCAGTCCTGAGGGAGTGCCGCACTGTCAGAGGGTCAGTACTGAGGGAGCGCCGCACTGCCAGAGGGTCAGTACTGAGGGACCGCTGCACTGTCAGAGCGTCAGTACCGAGGGAGTGCCGCACTGTCAGAGGGTCAGTACTGAGGAAGTGCTGCACTGTCTGAGGGTCAGTTCTGTGGGAAAGTTGCACTGTCAGAGGGTCAGTCCTGAGGCAGTGCCGCACTGTCAGAGGGTCAGTACTGAGGGAGTGTTGCACTGTCAGAGGGTCAGTACCGAGGGTGTGCTGCACTGTCAGAGTGTCAGTACTGAGGGAGTGCCGCACTGTCAGAGGGTCAGTACTGAAGGAGTGCTGCACTGTCAGAGGGTCTGTATTGAGGGAGCGCCGCACTGTCAGAGGATCAGCACTGAGGGAAAGCTGCACTGTCAGAGGATCCGTCCTGACAGAGTGCTGCACTGTCAGAGGGTCAGTGCTGAGGGAGTGCTGCACTGTCAGAGGGTCTGTATTGAGGGAGTGCTGCACTGTCATAGAGTCAGTACTGAGGGAGTGCTGCACTGTGAGAGGGTCAGTACTGAGGGACCGCTGCACTGTCAGAGGGTCAGTACTGAGGGAGTGCTGCACTGTCAGTGGGTCTGTATTGAGGGAGTGCTGCACTGTGAGAGGGTCAGTCCTGAGAGAGTGCTGCACTGTCAGATGGTCAGTACTGAGGGAGTCCTGCACTGTCAGATAGCCAGTACTGTGGGTGTGCCGCACTGACAGAGCGTCAGTACTGAGGGAGCGCCGCACTGTCAGAGGGTCAGTACTGAGGGACCGCTGCACTGTCAGAGGGTCAGTACTGAGGGAGTGCCGCACTGTCAGAGGGTCAGTACTGAGGGAGTGCCGCACTGTCAGAGGGTCAGTGCTGAAGGAGTGCTGCACTGTCAGTGGGTCTGTATTGAGGGAGTGCTGCACTGTGAGAGGGTCAGTCCTGAGAGAGTGCTGCACTGTCAGATGGTCAGTACTGAGGGAAAGCTGCACTGTCAAAGGGTCAGTCCTGACAGAGTGCCACACTGTCAGAGGGTCAGTACTGAAGGAGTGCTGCACTGTCAGAGGGCCAGTACTGTGTGTGTGCCGCACTGACAGAGGGTCAGTACTGAGGGAGCGCTGCACTGTCAGAGGGTCAGTACAGAGGGACCGCTGCACTGTCAGAGGGTCAGTACTGAGGGAGGGCCGCACTGTCAGAGGGTCAGTACTGAGGGAGCACCGCACTGTCAGAGGGTCAGTACTGAGAGAGTGCTGCACTGTGAGAGGGTCAGTCCAGGGAGAGTGCTGCACTGTCAGAGGGTCAGTACTGAAGGAGTACTGCACTGTGAGAGGGTCAGTACTGAGGGAGTGCTGCACTGTCAGAGGGTCAGTACTCAGGGAGTGCTGCACTATGAGAGGGTCAGTCCTGAGAGAGTGCTGCACTGTCAGAGGGTCAGTACTGAGGGAGTGCTGCACTGTCAGAGGGTCAGTACTGAGGGAGTGCTGCACTGTCAGAGGATCAGTACTGAAGGAGTGCTGCACTGTCAGAGGGTCAGTACTGAGTGCGTGCTGCACTGTCAGAGGGTCAGTACTGTGGGAGTGCCGCACTGACAGAGGGTCAGTACTGAGGCAGTGCCACACTGGCAGAGGTCCAGTACTGAGGGAGCGCTGCACTGACAGAGGGTCAGTACTGAGGGAGTGCCACACTGTCAGAGGGTCAGTACTGTGGGAGTGCTGCACTGTCAGAGGGTCAGTACTGAGGAAGTGCTGCACTGTCAGAGGCTCAGTACTGAGGAAGTGCCACACTGCCAGATGGTCAGTACTGAGGGAGTGCTGCACTGTCAGAGGGTCAGTACCGAGGGTGCGCTGCACTGTGAGAGGGTCAGTCCTGAGAGAGTGCTGCACTGTCACAGGGTCAGTACTGAGGGAGTGCTGCACTGTCAGAGGGTCAGTACTGAGGGAATGCTGCACTGTGAGTGGGTCAGTCCTGAGAGAGTGCTGCACTGTCACAGGGTCAGTACTGAGGGAGTGCTGCACTGTCAGATGGTCAGTACAGTGGGTGTGCCGCACTGACAGAGGGTCAGTACTGAGGGATCGCCGCACTGCCAGAGGGTCAGTACTGAGGGACCGCTGCACTGTCTGAGGGTCAGTACTGAGGGGGTGCTGCACTGTCTGAGGGTCAGTTCTGTGGGAAAGTTGCACTGTCAGAGGGTCAGTCCTGAGGGAGTGCCGCACTGTCTGAGGGTCAGTACTGAGGGAGTGCCGCACTGTCTGAGGGTCAGTACTGGGGGAGTGGTGCACTGTCAGAGGGTCAGTACTGAGGGAGTGCTGCACTGTCTGAGGGTCAGTACTGGGGGAGTGGTGCACTGTCAGAGGGTCAGTACTGAGGCAGTGCCGCACTGACAGAGGGTCAGTACTGAGGGAGTGTTGCACTGTCAGAGGGTCAGTACCGAGGGTGTGCTGCACTGTCAGAGGGTCAGTACTGAGGGAGTGCCGCACTGTCAGAGGGTCAGTTATGAAGGAGTGCTGCACTGTCAGAGGGTCTGTATTGAGGGAGCGCCGCACTGTCAGAGGATCAGCACTGAGGGAAAGCTGCACTGTCAGAGGATCCGTCCTGACAGAGTGCTGCACTGTCAGAGGGTCTGTATTGAGGGAGTGCTGCACTGTCATAGAGTCAGTACCGAGGGAGTGCCGCACTCTCTGAGGGTCAGTACTGAGGAAGTGCTGCACTGTCTGAGGGTCAGTACTGAGGGAGTGCTGCACTGTCAGAGGGTCAGTACTGTGGGTGTGTCGCACTGACAGAGGGTCAGTACTGAGGGAGCGCCGCACTGTCAGAGGGTCAGTACCGAGGGAGTGCCGCACTCTCTGAGGGTCAGTACTGAGGAAGTGCTGCACTGTCTGAGGGTCAGTACTGAGGGAGTGCTGCACTGTCAGAGGGTCAGTACTGTGGGTGTGTCGCACTGACAGAGGGTCAGTACTGAGGGAGCGCCGCACTGCCAGAGGGTCAGTACTGAGGTACCGCTGCACTGTCAGAGGGTCAGTACCGAGGGAGTGCCGCACTGTCAGAGGGTCAGTACTGAGGAAGTGCTGCACTGTCTGAGGGTCAGTACTGAGGGGGTGCTGCACTGTCTGAGGGTCAGTTCTGTGGGAAAGTTGCACTGTCAGAGGGTCAGTCCTGAGGGAGTGCCGCACTGTCAGAGGGTCAGTACTGAGGGAGTGCTGCACTGTCTGAGGGTCAGTACTGAGGGAGTGCCACACTGTCAGAGGGTCAGTACTGTGGGAGTGCTGCACTGTCAGAGGGTCAGTACTGAGGAAGTGATGCACTGTCAGAGGCTCAGTCCTGAGGGAGTGCCACACTGTCAGAGGGTCAGTACTGAGGGAGTGCTGCACTGTCAGAGGGTCAGTACCGAGGGTGTGCTGCACTGTGAGAGGGTCAGTCCTGAGAGAGTGCTGCACTGTCACAGGGTCAGTACTGAGGGAGTGCTGCACTGTCAGAGGGTCAGTACTGAGGGAATGCGGCACTGTGAGTGGGTCAGTCCTGAGAGAGTGCTGCACTGTCACAGGTTCAGTACTGAGGGAGTGCTGCACTGTCAGATGGTCAGTACTGTGGGTGTGCCGCACTGACAGAGGGTCAGTACTGAGGGAGCGCCGCACTGCCAGAGGGTCAGTACTGAGGGAGCGCCGCACTGCCAGAGAGTCAGTACTGAGGGACCGCTGCACTGTCAGAGGGTCAGTACCGAGGGAGTGCCGCACTGTCAGAGGGTCAGTACTGAGGAAGTGCTGCACTGTCTGAGGGTCAGTACTGAGGGGGTGCTGCACTGTCTGAGGGTCAGTTCTGTGGGAAAGTTGCACTGTCCGAGGGTCAGTCCTGAGGGAGTGCCGCACTGTCAGAGGGTCAGTACTGAGGGAGCGCCACACTGCCAGAGGGTCAGTACTGAGGGACCGCTGCACTGTCAGAGCGTCAGTACCGAGGGAGTGCCGCACTGTCAGAGGGTCAGTACTGAGGAAGTGCTGCACTGTCTGAGGGTCAGTACTGAGGGGGTGCTGCACTGTCTGAGGGTCAGTTCTGTGGGAAAGTTGCACTGTCAGAGGGTCAGTCCTGAGGGAGTGCCGCACTGTCAGAGGGTCAGTACTGAGGGAGTGCTGCACTCTCAGAGGGTCAGTACTGAGGCAGTGCCGCACTGTCAGAGGGTCAGTACTGAGGGAGTGTTGCACTGTCAGAGGGTCAGTACCGAGTGTGTGCTGCACTGTCAGAGGGTCAGTACTGAGGGGGTGCCGCACTGTCAGAGGGTCAGTACTGAAGGAGTGCTGCACTGTCAGAGGGTCTGTATTGAGGGAGCGCCGCACTGTCAGAGGATCAGCACTGAGGGAAAGCTGCACTGTCAGAGGATCCGTCCTGACAGAGTGCTGCACTGTCAGAGGGTCTGTGTTGAGGGAGTGCTGCACTGTCATAGAGTCAGTACTGAGGGAGTGCTGCACTGTGAGTGGGTCAGTACTGAGGGACCGCTGCACTGTCAGAGGGTCAGTACCGAGGGAGTGCTGCACTGTCTGAGGGTCAGTACTGAGGGGGTGCTGCACTGTCTGAGGGTCAGTTCTGTGGGAAAGTTGCACTGTCAGAGGGTCAGTCCTGAGGGAGTGCCGCACTGTCAGAGGGTCAGTACTGAGGGAGTGCTGCACTGCCTGAGGGTCAGTACTGAGGGAGTGCCACACTGTCAGAGGGTCAGTACTGTGGGAGTGCTGCACTGTCAGAGGGTCAGTACTGAGGAAGTGCTGCACTGTCAGAGGCTCAGTCCTGAGGGAGTGCCACACTGTCAGAGGGTCAGTACTGAGGGAGTGCTGCACTGTCAGAGGGTCAGTACCGAGGGTGTGCTGCACTGTGAGAGGGTCAGTCCTGAGAGAGTGCTGCACTGTCACAGGGTCAGTACTGAGGGAGTGCTGCACTGTCAGAGGGTCAGTACCGAGGGAGTGCCGCACTGTCAGAGGGTCAGTACTGAGGAAGTGCTGCACTGTCTGAGGGTCAGTACTGAGGGGGTGCTGCACTGTCTGAGGGTCAGTTCTGTGGGAAAGTTGCACTGTCAGAGGGTCAGTCCTGAGGGAGTGCCGCACTGTCAGAGGGTCAGTACTGAGGGAGTGCTGCACTCTCAGAGGATCAGTACTGAGGCAGTGCCGCACTGACAGAGGGTCAGTACTGAGGGAGTGTTGCACTGTCAGAGGGTCAGTACCGAGGGTGTGCTGCACTGTCAGAGGGTCAGTACTGAGGGAGTGCCGCACTGTCAGAGGGTCAGTACTGAAGGAGTGCTGCACTGTCAGAGGGTCTGTATTGAGGGAGCGCCGCACTGTCAGAGGATCAGCACTGAGGGAAAGCTGCACTGTCAGAGGGTCTGTATTGAGGGAGTGCTGCACTGTCATAGGGTCAGTACTGAGGGAGTACTGCACTGTCAGGGGGTCAGTAGTGAGGGAGTGCTGCACTGTGAGAGGGTCAGTACTGAGGGACCGCTGCACTGTCAGAGGGTCAGTACTGAGGAAGTGCTGCACTGTCTGAGGGTCAGTACTGAGGGAGTGCTGCACTGTCAGAGGGTCAGTACTGTGGGTGTGTCGCACTGACAGAGGGTCAGTACTGAGGGAGCGCCGCACTGTCAGAGGGTCAGTACTGAGGTACCGCTGCACTGTCAGAGGGTCAGTACCGAGGGAGTGCCGCACTGTCAGAGGGTCAGTACTGAGGAAGTGCTGCACTGTCTGAGGGTCAGTTCTGTGGGAAAGTTGCACTGTCAGAGGGTCAGTCCTGAGGGAGTGCCGCACTGTCAGAGGGTCAGTACTGAGGGAGTGCTGCACTGTCTGAGGGTCAGTACTGAGGGAGTGCCACACTGTCAGAGGGTCAGTACTGTGGGAGTGTTGCACTGTCAGAGGGTCAGTACCGAGGGTGTGCTGCACTGTCAGAGGGTCAGTACTGAGGGAGTGCCGCACTGTCAGAGGGTCAGTACTGAAGGAGTGCTGCACTGTCAGAGGGTCTGAATTGAGGGAGCGCCGCACTGTCAGAGGATCAGCACTGAGGGAAAGCTGCACTGTCAGAGGATCCGTCCTGACAGAGTGCTGCACTGTCAGAGGGTCTGTATTGAGGGAGTGCTGCACTGTCAGAGGGTCAATACTGTGGGTGTGCCGCACTGACAGAGGGTCAGTACTGAGGGAGCGCCGCACTGCCAGAGGGTCAATACTGAGGGACCGCTGCACTGTCATAGTGTCAGTACCGAGGGAGTGCCGCACTGTCAGAGGGTCAGTACTGAGGAAGTGCTGCACTGTCTGAGGGTCAGTACTGAGGGGGTGCTGCACTGTCTGAGGGTCAGTTCTGTGGGAAAGTTGCACTGTCAGAGGGTCAGTCCTGAGGGAGTGCCGCACTGTCAGAGGGTCAGTACTGAGGGAGGGCTGCACTGTCTGAGGGTCAGTACTGAGGGAGTGGTGCACTGTCAGAGGGTCAGTACTGAGGGAGTGCTACACTGTCAGAGGGTCAGTACTGAGGGAGTGCTGCACTGTCAGAGGGTCAGTACTGAGGGAGTGCTGCACTGTCAGAGGGTCAGTAGTGAGGGAGTGCTGCACTGTCAGATGGTCAGTACTGAGGGAGTGCTGCACTGTCAGAGGGTCAGTACTGAGGGAGTGCTGCACTGTCAGAGGGTCAGTACTGAGGGAGTGCTGAACTGTCAGAGGGTCAGTACTGAGGGAGTGCTGCACTGTCAGAGGGTCAGTACTGATAATATAATGAAGCGGCTCAGTAGGCTCTGCGTAAAGAAGATGTTTCCGATGGGGGGGTGAGGTCAAAACCCAGAGGGCCATAAAAATAAGTCGGTCACTAATAAATCGAAACGGGAATCGAGGAGAAAGTCTTCACCCAGAGAGTGGTGAGAGTGTGGAACTCGCTCCCACAGCGTCATTTAAGGGGTAGCTGGATAAACTCAAGAATGAGGAAGAATTGAAAAGGAAACACCGATTGGGTGAAATGAGGTAGGGGGAGGGGGCTCGTGTGGGGCAGACTAGGTGGGCCGAATGGCCTGTTTCTGGATTGTAAATTCAACGTAATCCTCTCTAATTCTTGGCATGTCAATGCTGAGCAATTTTTGTAGCATCCTTCATCACAGACAGGAGTATTTCTAATCCAAACTTTGGGTGCATTTTGAATGGGTTAAAATTTGACCTGTTGATTCTCTGCCGGTTCAGCCTGAGTATTTCCAGCATTTTCTGATTTCATTCCCGAAACAGCTTTGTAATTGAGGACAATGTGTTTTGGATAAGAAATTGCTCCTTCTAGTTGGAAAACGATTAAACCAGTGAAGGTCTTTGATCTGATAGAAGCAGAAGGTTGTACTTTTCCACACCTGCGTGGCATGCAGCTGTGTTTCCTGGCTGAATATAAAGATGTTCATGTTGCTCTTTCTCAGAATACCGGATCCCGAGTATAGAATGTCCAGACTGTATGTCGATGATGATTCAGAAGTCTCTGAAAAAGAGAAAGACTTGCCCAGTAATTCATCCTGTAACATGGCCACATGACGCCACCCACTGAAACGATGCACCTTGCACCAGGATTTAGCCGACTGACTGTCCCAGTTATTGCATTGCATTTTCTCCCATTCCTTCCTGTGCTGGATACTCCTTGTATCGCTGCACCAGTTTAGAAACTAATGGTCAACAACTTCTTCATCATTCAAGGCAAAACTGTCATCACACACCCTCCTGCTCGCTCATGCACACAAGCACCCACACAGTCGCACCCGCACACAAGCACACACCATCCCACACACACATACACACCATCCCACACACACACCATCCCACACACACACACACACCATCCCACACACACCATCCCACACACACACACCATCCCACACACACACACACACACACACACACACCATCCCACACACATCACCCCACACACACCATCCCACACACACACTACCCCCCCCCCACCCCCACCCCCACCACCACACACACCATCCCACACACACACACACTGTCCCATCCTCTCCTACAGGGACATTCAAACATGTTGTACAATATGGGCCTTATACTGCCTGGTCGATGGATAAAAAGAAGCAAAATTCACCAAGAACACTCTTGCTCACTATTCTGTAAATATTTTGTCTCCTAAAGTGCAATAGTAAAGCCGGGGGGGGGGGGGGGAGGGGGCGGGGGGGGGGGGGGGGGGGGCGGGGGGGGCGTTACAACAATCTGATACTTCTGTGGTCACTGGTTCCAGAATTTTAACCTGGTTTAATTTAAATTCTCCAACTGCGTGATCGGACTTCAACTCTTGTCCTCAGATCATTCATCCAATCCTGTGACATAACATTGGCTTCTGTGCCCAAAAGTAGCAACGGTTCAATATTGTTGATACTTATTCTATGGCTCCGGGATATCTTTTATTTTTAACATGAATGCAAATAAGTGAGGGCGGTTCAGTATTGTACAACCTTACCCGCTAGGAATTGGGTTGAGCCCTAAGGATAAAATCTTACAATGATAAGTGGCCATAGTCCCAGATGACCATAGGCTGCTTTCCCCTTTGAGGTGATTTAACCTGAGGGTCACCACACCTGAGGTGTGGGGCGAGGTTGAGAAGGCGGGGCCTTCATGAATAACCTCAGCCGGTACAGGAATTGAACCCACGCTGCTAGCCTCGCTCCCCATCACGAACCTGCCGTCCAGCCCACTGAGCTAAACCAACCTCCCAAAATGCAGTAGAGGCTCCTTGTATCGCACCAGGCCAAGAGGGTCAGGCGGGAGTTACATTTCATCAACCTGGGAGAAACCTGAGTTTAAAGCTGCCAAGGCTGTTGTCTCACCTGCTGCCAACCCAGTTAACAGGTGGAAGGATTCTAAATATGTGCCAATTGCATTCTGCTTTCAACCCAAGGGAAACATCTAATGCAGGATCTTTTCAGCTGCATTCACCAATAACACACAACAAACAGTGAGTATCGAAATTAGTTTCCATCGTATCATCTAATGACGTTTACTTGTACCCCTTCCACAGAGAAAGCGTGGGCGGAAAGTAGCACTGAGTGAGTGATGCAGAGAAAGCAACTGGTCAGGTGGAAGCTACTTCCCAATCAACCGTGAGTGACATTTTGGACACCTCTGTATTAAGGGATATTGATCAAAGGTGGGGAATACGGAGTTAGGTCACAGAACAGCCACAATCCCATTGAATGGCAGAGTAAGGCCGAATGGCCTCCTCCTGTTCCTATGTTTTCCTTTCAAACGCTCCTCAATTCCTATATATTTGAACAGGCTTTTGGCAACATGCCCTAATATCTCCTTACGAGACTTGGGGGATAACCTCTGCCTGCTAACATTCCTGAGAAACAGCCTGGGACGTTTGATTACTTTAAAAGATGTGATATAAATGCTGTTGAGGACGGCACGGTAGCACAGTGGTTAGCACTATTGCTTCACAGCGCTAGGGACCCGGATTCGATTCCCGGTATGGGTCACTGTCTGGGCGGAGTCTGCACATTCTCCCCATGTCTGCGTGGGTTTCCTCCGGGTGCTCCGGTTTCCTCCCACAAGTCCCGAAAGACGTGCTTGTTAGGTGAATTGGACATTCTGAATTCTCCCTCTGTGTACCCGAACAGGCGCCGGAATGTGGCGACTAGGGGATTTTCGCAGTAACTTCATTGCAGTGTCAATGTAAGCTCACTTGTGACAATAAAGAGTATTATTATTATTGTTGTCATACGTGTCATGTATCCTGAATAGGCCGATGAAGAGCCAATCTTGGAGAAACGGTCATAGTTGTGGACAACAGTGTCCTTCAGAACTTTCCGCACCATTTCACTGCAAAGGAGAAAGTAGACATGTTAAGAGCAGGCAGTCTTTGTAGTTGATGCGACCATCAATTCACACGAGATGGTTAGTAGAAGTGAACAGTGGTTTTAATAAGCTAGATCTGTGCCTGCCTGCGACTGCTCTGTACGGAGTGCCGCCTACAGGCTGCAGGTTCATATACCACCCCCGAGGGGGCGGAGCCACAGGCAGAGCCCACAGGGGCATCAACATAATACAGTACAATACAGTGGTGAATTGCAGTAGCAATACGTTCACCACAGTAGTGACCAGCATCAGATCTAAAGAGGGCTCCAGAATTAAGTATATTTACCGAAAACAAAAATAAATCGTGGAAGACTTTGAGGAAATTTGTGTCGTTTTTTAAACGTGCGATCCTCTAAAGGACGATATTTGGATGTGTTCATGAGAATTGCACTGGCCGACTTGGTCCCACCATGACCCCAGCCCAATCTCCTCTCTCTCTCGAGCCTGAAGCGTTCCAGATCACGACAACTCGCTGTGTTAAAACATTTCTTCTCACCTGCCCCCAGCTGTCTTTTGCTTTCCGCTAAAATGCAATTTGCAAATTAAGTAAAGTGTACCTGGCCGGAAATCCAAATCGGAGAATATCCTGAATCTTAGAGAGTAGGTATCTGCTCATTTCAGCTGGGAGCTCGCCAATGGAAAGGAGAATATTTTGAACTTCCATGTAGGAGGGGTTGTTGTTGAAGATAATGTCTGCTGCAGACGTTCGCACGGTCTTCTCATAGATCCGTTGGTTCTGATGGTAGATCCTGTTCATTACCTTTTTCACCTGGACGGACAGAAAGTCGTGACAATCAGCTCTGTAAACGGAGACAGCGCTCTGTCCAAAGCATCTGCTCAAGTTTTATCAAAGAGCCAGTGTGACAACCTGCCCAATGGTTGTCACTCACACACATCATTTCACCTGGGGTCATTTTTCCTCTTTACTCATTCATGGGAAGTGGGCATCGCTGGGCTAGGCTGGCATTTGTTGCCCATCCTTAATTGCCCTTGAACTGAGTGGCTCGCTAGACCACTTCAGAGGGCAATTAAGAGTGAACCACATTGCTGAGGGTCTGGAGTCACGTGTAGGCCAGACCGGGTAAGGGCGGCAGATTTCCTTCCCTAAAGGACATTAGTGAACCAGATGGGTTTTTACAACAATCGATGATAGTTTTAAGGCTGGCATTACTGGGGCTCGCTTTCGATTCCAGGTTTTGTTTATTGAATTTAAATCCCATTAGTTACCATGCTGGGATTTGGACCCATGTCCTCAGTGCCTTAGTCTGGACCCCTGGATTAACAGTCCACCCAGTAACATGCTCCCTGCACCACCATCACCCCGATGTCCTTGTGTTTACTTTTCATCAGGACTGGGGTAAGTTTTAGATGTTTTAAACATGTATGGGGGCAAGGGGAGGGGGAGGGGAGGAAGACCAGAAGGGAAGGCCTATGACTGGGTGGAAGATAGGAGAGATGAGATGACAAGAGGGATGATGGTGAAGGCAAAAGGAGATGTGGGGCGGGATTCTCCGCTTGCCCACGCGATTTCCTAATCGCCGATCGGGCGGAGAGTCCCTGCTTGCGACCGAATCAGGGTCGGCACCAGTTTTCGGATGCTCCGCCCCCTCCAAATCGGCGTCCTCGAGGAGTGCGCCGCACGCCATTGGGACGGCCTCAGGACGCTACCTGAAGACCCTCCCCCGACGCTCCGCCCTCGATGGGCCGAGTTCCCGACGGTGCTCTCAGTTTTCGGGAACCCGGCGTGGTGGCGGCTGCAGACTGTGTCCAGCGGCGCCATAGTCACGGGGGGTCTGGGGGTGGAGAGGGGCGTCCAGGGGCGCGCTATTTGGCAGGTCGGGTCCACTCGCGGCCTCCGCCATGTTGTACGGCGCAACCGCTGCAGATCGTCGCCATGCGCATGCGCAGCCAGGGACCCAGAAATTCTCCGGCCGTTTATTTTGTGAAGGCCGTGCATTTTACGTGGAGTGGCTGCTAAACCCTCACCGGTCGCAGGATCGGTGCTGGGGCCTCGACGATTTTTTCATCGTAAAACTAGACACTTCCTCCAGATATAGGGGGGGATTCTCCCCTACCCGGCGGGGCGGGGGGTTCCGGCGCAATGGAGTGGCGGGAACCACTCCGGCGTCTGGCCGCCCCAAAGGTGCGGAATTGTCTGCACCTTTAGGGGCCAAGCCCTCACCTTGAGGGGCTAGGCCCGCGCCGGAGTGGTTTCCGCTCCGCCGGCTGGCGGGAAAGGCCTTTGGCGCCATGCCAGCCGGCGCTGAAAGGTCTTCGCCGGGCGACGCATGTGCGGGAGCATCAGCGGCCGCTCACGGCATCCCCGCGCATGTGCAGGGGAGGGGGTCTCTTCCGCCTCCGCCATCGTGAAGACCATGGCGAAGACGGAAGAAAAAGAGTGCCCCCACGGCACAGGCCCGCCCGCAGATCGGTGGGCCCCAATCGCGGGCGAGGCCACCGTGGGGGCATCATCCGGGGCCAGATCGCCCCGCGCCACCCCCCCAGGACCCCGGAGCCTGCCCACGCCGCCTTGTCCCACCGTTCAAAAGGAGGTTTAATCCACGCCGGCGGGCCATCGCGGGCCGGAGAATCGCCGGGGGTGGGCCCGTCGACCGACGCGATTCCCGCCGACTGGCGCGGATCTCTGGTGGTGGAGAATTCGGGGCCCGGTGGGGGGTCGGAGAATCGCGCCCATAGTCTCAAAATCAGAGAATCCAGTCCATTGAGTCTGGAAGGCTGTGATGTGCTGTAAAGTTGAGGTGCTGTTCCTCAGGGTTCATTGTATCAGTGGAGGAGGCCAAGATCAGTAGGGTCAGAGCGTGAAAGAGGCAGAGGGTTAAAAAGACAGGTGACTGGGATCCCAGAGTAACACATGCAGACTGAACTTTGATGTTCCACACATCAATCTCACAATCTGCATTTGGTCTCCTCGATATTGAGGAGGGTGGATTCTGAGTCGTGATTACAGGGTACTAAATCAAAAAGACGTACAAATAAATTAGTGATTTCCTGAAGGAGGGTTTGAGCCTGGGAAGGCATCACTGAACAAATCTTCCCCTCCATCCTTGCTGAGCATTCGGACGGTTTAATCCCCTCCGCAACAGCCTGGGTCACTCCTCAACCTCCAACATTCCTCCGCTCACCAAAGCAACTTGCTGTGCAAGGGCAGAAGATGTATAATACCTTTCCTCACACCTCCTTCTCCCCATGGTCCTAGGGCCCTAAACGCTGCCCACCACCCTATCAGAGACATCCCCCTTTTGTTCTTTCTCCCCTCACCAAACTTTCCCTGTCTCTGTACTTGCTCAAAACCGTTACACCTCTGACTTAATCCAGTTCTGATAAAAGGTCATTGACCTGAAAGGTTAATTCTGTTTCTTCCGCCAAGGATACTATCTGGCTTGCTGAGTACTTACAGAATTTCCTCTTCTTATTATCTCATTGCTAGCTGTGGAACCTTTTACAATTTTGCAATTTTGCATTTTACAATTTTCCATTTGAAATTGCAGTGGTAAATTACACCAGTCCCTGGATCTTTAGTAACAGTTACAATGGTGTAATGATATGTAGAATATAATTTGTGCATATCACATAATAACCAAACTGTATATAAACATCAGTGCCTGCATGCACAGATTACAATTCTAGTATCCGACCACAGGTGGCGTGGTGACAGGAGAAGGTTACTGGGAGACACCCACATGGGAGACAGGACGTAGTCTAGCATCCGGCCCAGGGGGTGAATGTGGTAGTCTGTATTAGGGTTATTACGGGACCTAGGTTGAGGCTGTAAGAACATTGGTATGGGAGGTACCTGAGGCATGAAGATCATTGGTGAAGCCTGTCTGCTGGTTCCGCCCAGCAAGGCGGAGTATAATTGCTAGATGCTGTGTCTCCCCAGCAGCTGATTCTGTACTGCGCTGCCGGGGGAAACATCTAGTCCAATAAAGCCTTCAATTGTCATCCAATCTCGCTTCTGGAGTTACTGATCGAGCATCAGCGTTGTGACAGGAGAACGTCACAGGAAGATACCCACATGTGAGACACAGAACCTGGACAGCAGGCACAGACTTCAGTCACAGATCGAGCAGCTCCAGAGTCAACAGTAATTAATAATAGTTAATGATAGTTGTTTGCACTTAGCCATTGTATCCAACTGTAATCTTAGTAGACATCATAGAAACCCTTTCGTGTTTTAGTTAATTAATAAACAGTTTAGTTCATTTACAAAGCCGTATGTTCAACTACAAAGACATCCGTGCATACAGAGAACTTTCCAACTGGGTGGCCTTTGCAAGGGCAGGTTTGCACAGGGGGTTGTTAAGAGCATTCTTAAAGTGGGGTGGGGTGGGATTCCACAGAACCTTTTAAGAGACGCATCCCAGGCCGATGGGGAGAAAGCTGGGTGTGTGTCGAGTTGGATTTCTCTTTCAAAGAGTTAGCGGACGCCGTGCACCGTGACACCGCGACTCTGTGATAACGATGTGAAATCTCACCTCCTCTGTGATGTCCGCACGTTCATATTTCTGGAGAGCTGACAAAGCAATATTGCTGACGGGCCCCGAACCCCATTCTGCATGTTTCAGTAGGACAGGAACAGCGGCAGGGAGAAGAGAATTCTTCAGAGACAAGATGTACATCTCAATGTCAGATTCCTTTGTTGCTGATTCTGCACCTTTAAGAATCATTTCCTTTGCACTGACCACAGTCTGAAACAGAGAAAAAAGATAATTTGTGGCTCAGAGATTTAAAACACAGCGTGCAAGTTGTTGATTCTTTTTGTGTCATCACTTCACCCCTGGCAGCCGTGCCATTAAGCTATCTGATCCCTAAGCTCTGGTATTCCCTCCCAACCTCTCTGCCTCACTCCCTGCTTTTGAGACACTTAGAAGAGTGCATAAAGAAGCCATTCAGCCCATCGCGTCTGCGCCGACCCTCCGAAAGAGCAGCCTGCCCCATTCCCCCGCTCTATTCCCATAACCCTGAACTCACACATCTTTGGATACTAAGGGGCAATTTATCATGGCCAATCCACCTAACCTGCACATCTTTGGACTGTGGGAGGAAACCGGAGCACCCGGAGGAAACCCACGCACACACGGGGAGAAAGTACATACTCCACACAGACAGTCACCCGAGGCAGGAATCAAACCCAGATCCCTGATGTTGTGAGGCAGCAGTGCTAACCACTGTGCCACCGTGCCGCCATTCTTAAATTTCCTTAGAACCCTTTGGTCCCTGTCCTAATGTGTCCTTGTGTGGCTTGTGCTTGGGTTTACCCCAATAATGCTCCTGTGAAACGCTACGCAAATGTAAGTTGTTGTTGTTGTAGCGGATGGGGCCTGACAGCCAATGGCCGCTTTGCCATCGGGCCTGAACTAGCAGCTGAAGCACCCGACCTTGAAACGAAAAGCACATTGTTTGAAACTCAAACTGGGGTGTGGATGGTGTTGCAGACCCGACTGTCGCTGAGGATGACGTTCCTTATTACCCCAGGGCACACTTTCCACGGCCCGGACTGCGGCAGTGCCGCACTGTCAGGGGTGCCGCCTGTGGTGTGCCAAGTGTTGCTAATGATGCTAAGATGGATCCGTAGTGTACACAAAGACCACAAACAGCTAAGTCAAATAAACAAAGCTAAAATTTATTCCACTACTTATTATACAGTTCGATCACTATTCCTACAAGTAATATTATAACTAAACTACAATCTACACTATATTAACACTTGTCTCATGCACACTATCTTAAATTGTTCTCTGCCTTGCTCCTAGTCTCTCTAGCCTTCTCCCGCCTTCTCTACACTCTCTGCCAGAAGCCAGAGAGGCATTCCTTTTTATAGGTCTGCTCCCCCCCCAGCTCCATCTAGTGGTCGGCTAGAGTATTACATTAACCCTTAATGTGCCAGACATTACACATGTCACACTGCCTTTCAGATGAGGCATTAAACCGAGGTTCCGTCTATCTGCTCGGGTGGATGTGAAGAGCAGAGGAGCTCCCCCTGGTGTCCTGGCCATTAACTAACGTTCTGCCAACACTTCAAACGGATTATCTGGTCACTTGTCACATTGCTGTTTGTGGGAGCTTGCTGTGCTTAAATTGGCTGCTGAATTTCCTACATTGCCTTGGCGACCACACTGGGAAAGGACTTCTTTGGCGACCAAGTGCTTTGGGACGTCTCGAGTTTGTGAAAGGTGCTATACAAATGTAAGGTCTTTCTCACAGGTGAAGTTCTGAGAAAGAGTCACACGGACGGGAACTTTAACTCTGTTCCTCTCTCCACAGATGCTGCCTGACCTGCTGAGCTGCTACAGCATTTTCAATTTTGATTTTGATTTCCAGCCTTCACAGTATTTTGCTTTTATATCAATAAAGTTTCTTTCCAGTAGCCCAACAAAAAGAAACTGGAGGAAATGTAGCTACAATTGAACGACAGTGAAGGATGGAAATCAAACTCAGATAGGCTAGTCATGAGAATCTTTTCCCAGTGGCAGAGGTGTCCAAGACCAGAGGGCAGAGGTTTAGAGGGGAACCTGAGGAGACACATTTTCACCCAGAGAGTGGTGAAAATATGGAGGGCGCTGCCACAGAGGGTGGTGGAGGCACGAACCCTCGCAACATTGAAGAAGCATCTGAACAAGCACTTCAATCGCCAAGGCAGAGTCGGCACTGGAGCAAGTGCTGGTAAATGGGAGTGGTATGGATTGATATTTGATGGTCAGCATAGACATGGTGGGCCAAAGGGCCTGTTTCGGCGCTCTATGACTCTATGAGGCTGGGACTCTTCTCTCTACAAGGGAAAGGGCTAGGGGAAGATGGTGTAGTGGTAATGTCACTGGACGGAAAATCCAGGCTAATCTCCTGGGGGCATGGGTTTGAATCCCACCACCGTAGCTTGTGCGATTTAAATTCAGTTACTGATATCAGTAATGTAAAACTAGTCTCAATAATTACTGATTGTTGTAAAAACACGTCTGCTTCACCAATGTCCTTTTGGGAAGGAAATCAGCCGCCCTTACCCGGTCTGGCCTACACGTGACTCCACAGCAACCTGGTGAAATGGTCAAGCGAGCCCCACTCAATTCAAGGGCAATTAGGGATGGGCAGCAAAAGCTGGCCTTGCCAAGACTGACATGAGGAGGAATTTCTTCACTCAAGGGGCAAATGTCAAAGGGGGTGGGGGGATTTGGAGAGTGCACCAGCATTTAGTCGGCAGGGGAGGAACCACCAGCTTCAGGGAGGTGGTGTCCCTGAGGTAGCCATCTGTCAAAGAGGCACCATTCTCCCAGAGAGGGGGTCTTGGGCAGCAAGGCAGCATCCCCTCCCCAAACTCTGCCAGTAGCCGAGCGTCCCCTCTGATCAGAGGGGCAGTCTGTCTGTTCTGCCCCCTCTGAGTTTTGAGCCCTAATGGATTCCTCCAAGGACATTTTTGAGATACCCTCGTATCCTTGGACCTGCCAACACCCTTTTCAGGGTGGCAAGTGCAGGGTGGGGGGGGGGGGGGGGTCAATCAGAAGCCAACTCCAATAAAACAGCTCCTCCAGTCTGCACCCCAGCAAGTGCAGGATTCCCTTGTGGTTCTGATGTCGGGGTCCCGAAGCCCCCATGAAACTCCTGCTCAAAGTGTCTCCACTTCTGACCGGGTCCAGATTTAGGGGCCCATAAATATCAGAAAATCACCATTAAATCCAATGGGGGACACAGGAGAAACTTCTTTAGAACAT
This sequence comes from Scyliorhinus torazame, assembly GCF_047496885.1. NCBI lineage: Eukaryota > Metazoa > Chordata > Chondrichthyes > Carcharhiniformes > Scyliorhinidae > Scyliorhinus > Scyliorhinus torazame. The sequence goes on from NC_092709.1 coordinate 9,492,203, forward strand.
AGAACATACAGTGCAGGAGGCCATTCGGCCCGTCAAGTCTGCACCGACCCACTTCCACCCTATCCCTGTAACCCAATAGCCCCTCCTAACCTTTTTGGTCACTAAGGGCAATTTATCACGGGCCAATCCACCTAACCTGCACGTCTTTGGACTGTGGGAGGAAACCGGAGCACCAGGAGGAAACCCACGCAGACACAGGGAGAACGTGCAGACTCCGCACAGACAGTGACCCAGCGGGGAATTGAACCGGGGACCCTGGCGCTGTGAAGCCACAGTGCTATCCACTTGTGCTACCGTGCTGCCCAAAGAGAGCCCCAGAGAGGAATGTGGGACTCGCTCCCACAGGGAGTGGCCGAGGTGAATGGTGTCGGGACATTGAAGGGGGAAGCTGGATAAATACATTAGGGAGAGAGGAAAGGAAGCTTAGCATGACCAAGTTAGATGAAGAAGGATGGAAGGAGGTCCTTGTGGAGCATACACATCAGCACAGACCAGCTGGGCCGAATGGCCTGTAGTTGTGCTGTAACATTATGTAAATGAGCCAGACCTGGCTGTATCTGTACCTACCGGCAGTTCACACTGTCCTTTCTGGCAGAACTTCCTGACCAGTGCTCCGACAATAATCACAACAGTTTCTCGGATATCATTGCTCCTAATTTTTCCATTAAGTATACGCTGTGACAGAGAAAACTATTGGTGTTAAAGGTAGAAGCAGTGATCGTCCAAAAGAGACGGGATTTAAACACATATGCAACAATCTATTAGACACATGAAATTTTAAAAATGTTATATTGGAACACAATTTATTGAACCAAGTTTCCTGACTGAAAGTGTGGGCTGGTTTAAATTGGTGTTTCCCAAGTGTTCATCGAATCACTACAGTGCAGGAGGAGGCCATTAGCCAGCTGAGTCTTCACCCACCCTCTGAAAGAGCACTCCACCCAGGCCCGCTCCCCCGCCCGATCGCTGGAACCCATAACCCCCACATCTTTGGACACTAAGGGGCAATTTAACATGGTCAATCCACCTAACTCACACATCTTTGGACTGTGGGAAAATCGGAGCACCCGGAGGAAACCCACACAGACACGGGGAGAACGTGCAGACTCCAGTTAGATTTGGCACTTAGGGCGAAGGGGACTAAAGGAAATGGGGGGAAGGCGGGATCAGGATATTGAGTTGGATGATCAGCCATGATGATAATGAATGGCGGAGCAGGCTCGAAGGGCCGAAAGGTCTCCTCCTGCTCCTACTTTCTATGATTTGCATTGGTATCTACTTTACTTTGATATGGAGATGGTGGTTGGACCTCACAGGAGCCCCTCTGTCTGATAAACATCATGCACAGCGACCCCTCCCTATCGTATTAAATGTTTGGATTGTAGGTACTGACCCATCCAGAGTTATCCCAAGTATCCTACATCTTTAGTTCTGGAACATCCTTATAATCTAAAAGGTTGGGCGCGATCTGAGCGAATTGGTACAGAGTTTTCCGCCGAGCGCGTTTAGTCGGGTGTTTCCCGGCACTCACAGCCGATAAACACCACGCTATCTATCAGGATTCTGGTTCGGTTCTGAGCCTCGGGGGGAGCTCCTCGAGGAGACCGCACTTCGTCCCGTTTCCTGCACTGATTTGGGGAATGCATATTCCAGTGAGACTAGCTGTCTCGCTCTAAAACGCATATTTGCAAAACAGTGATCCCACCCATGATAAGCGGGATTCAGACTCCGACGCCTCGCGAGACCGTATTCGACTTTGCGAGGCATGGTGAGCCGGATCCATCCCAGAAGACAGATCTCCCAGCATCTACCCGCCGCACCGCCTTTCACGGTGACACAGTGGTTGGCACCCCGGGTGACTGTGCGGAGTTTGCACGTTCTCCCCGTGTCTGCGTGGGTTTCCTCCGGGTGCTCCAGTTTCCTCCCACAGTCCAAAGATGTGCAGGTTAGGTGGATGGTCCATGCTAAATTGCCCCTAAGGGTCCAAAGGTTAGTTGGGGTTACAGAAATAGGGCAGGGATTGGATCTTTATAGGGTGGTCTTTCAAATGGTCGGTGCAGACTCGACAGGCCGAATGGCCTCCTTCTGCCCTGTAGGGACTCTATGAAGAAGGCAGGTCACCATCACCATCTCAAGGGCAATTAGGGATGGGCAATAAATGCCGGCCTTGCCAGAGGTGCCCACACCCGTGAAGGATTAAAAATGACATTTGTCCATTTGGATTTTCTTCCTTCCCTGCCTTTTGAAATATCTCTTAGCTGGAGAGTCTGCGGCATACCTGCCTCAAATATCTCAGAATATCCTGGGTCAATCTCTGTTCAGCCTGGGCATTGAAAGACAGGCAATAAGGCACTCGCTTTGCCAGCTTTGCATTAGGATAATTCAGCCCTTTGAAACAGCCTGAATATGAATGGCTGAATCTTCCTGTCTACCCTTGCTGGGCACAGCCTTCACATTGGTACTGTTGGGTACAACTGGCCTTAATGTCTCAGCAAGATTGGGACATAGGGTCACAGGAGTAGGGGAAGACCATTCGGCCCTTCGAGCCTGCTCCACCATTCGATAAGATCATGGCTGATCTAATTGTAGACTCAACGCCACTTCCTTGTCAGCCCTCCCGCATAACCCTTGACTTCCTTGTCGATCAAAAATCTGTCCAACTCAGACCGGAATAAGTTCAATGATAGGGCAGCAGGGTAGCATTGTGGGCGGCACAATTGCTTCACAGCTCCAGGATCCCAGGTTCGATTCCGGCTTGGGTCACTGTCTGTGCGGAGTCTGCATATCCTCCACGTGTGTGCGTGGGTTTCCTCCGGGTGCTCCGGTTTCCTCCCACAGTCCAAAGATGTGCAGGTTAGGTGGATTGGCCGTGATCAATTGCCCTTAGTGTCCACAATTGCCCTTAGTGTTGGGTGGGGTTACTGGGTTATGGGGATAGGGTGTAGGTGTTGACCTTGGGTAGGGTGCTCTTTCCAAGAACCGGTGCAGACTTGGTGGGCCGAATGGCCTCCTTCTGCACTGTAAATTCTATGATCTATGATAATCTCCCGTTGGCCAGCCCAGTGACAGCCATTCGAACATGTCAATGTGTAGGACGTACATCGAAGACAGAATCCAGGTGGTTTTTCATCACTGATAAATCACAGGCAAGACTTGTACTCTCTTTCTGTGGACGCAGAATGACCATTTGGACCGTGCACAGTTGTGCTGGTGCCCAGGGAACTGAATTCCGCTCTGAGTCGTTGCATCAGAACAGGGAGGCCGATAACTAAAAGAAACGTTTTCAAAAATCCACGCCGAGACACCGAGAGCCTGCCGGTACGACATTGCTCAGAATGAAAATACTTTACCATTAAAACCCTCAGCATTTCCTCCGTGGGGTGGGAGGCAAAACCACAGGCGTAGAGAAACCTCTCCTGCAAGATGTAGTCACTGTCATTTCTGAAATTTAAGAACTCCAGCATCGCTGTCAGCGAAGCAGTGGTCTGTGCCGAGGTCACAGCATCGACTAGCTGTGGACTGCGAGAGAAAAATTGGAAAACCGCTGATCACAGATCTGGGGCGGGACATCGAGTTCCAAAATTCCAACTTTCCATTATTCCTTACGCACACAGTCAAACATGCATTACTCTGTATCCAGTACTATTAAGAAATATTCACTTGCCCAGCAAGGCCGAAACAACGCAGTACAGTGTGAACCAATATTCTTGACCAATACGTTCCAAAATAGTGTATTTCGTTTTGGGACAATCAACTAATAGGTGACAGTTCCCTCAATCAGCCATTGTCGAAGATTCAACACTACTCTGGTCTCAGCATTGAGGTGAGACACTGCTGCCTCACGGCGCTGAGGACCCGGGTTCGAATCCCGGCCCTGGGTCACTGCCCATGAGAAGTTTGCACATTCTCCCCGTATCTGCATGGGTTTCACCCCCACAACCCAAAAAGATGTGCAGGATAGGTGGATTGGCCACGCTAAATTGCCCCTTAATTGGAAAAAATAATTGGGTACTCCAAATTTATTTTAAAAAAGAAAGAAAGAAATGGTGAAAATGTTGATAGCGTAAACTCATTGAGAGAGTTTCCCTTGTGGAGAGGAGCGTAACTCGAGGCCATCCACATTTATCCAATAGGGAATTCAGGAGAAACGTCTTTTTCCAGAGAGTGGTGGGAATGTGGGACTTGCAACGAGACAGAATAGAGAAGCAAACGGTAGAGGAGATGCATTATAGGTAAACTCAGCAAGCAGTCGAGAGAGAAAGGTACAGAGGGTTATGCTGAAGAAGGACAATGGCAGGAGCTACAGGGCTCTACCACCACCTCGAAGTTTCCCTCCACGTCGCCCACTGTCCTGGCTTGGAAATATATCGCTGTTCCTTCACTGTCGCTGGGTCAAAATCCTGGAACTCCCTCTCTAAGAGCACTGTGGGTGTACCTACACCACATGGACTACCGCGGTTTAAGAAGGCAGCTATTAGGGATGGCCAATACCTGCTGACACAGCCAGCAATGCCCATATCCCTTGAATGAATGAAAAGAAAATCCCTCTTGCAAAATTTGGATGGTTCCACCAGGATTACACCAATGGTTACCCAGAAATAACTAGAAAAATTGAAACCTCTTCTAACTTCTGGGTATCTATTGTATCCATCCAGACCGACACCCACAAGATGCCCCCACGGCCCTGGCTACACCACCCCGCCCCCTACGGTATTCCAAACCTCCTAAGTGCGATTCTCCCCATCGCACGCCCACACCTCCTTACGAAGCAACACCACCCCAACCTTGGATCGCTCCTCAATACCCCCCCCCTCGACCCACAGACCAGACACGGCCATCCCAGACACATAGGCCGGGGAAGACCCAATCCAAACGCTGTTCCCCCCCACCCCGCCCCCCCCCCCCCCCCATGATCTGCGGGCCTGACCTAACCCCCCCAAACTCTGAACCCCCCCCCCCCGCCCGAGGTTCAACCCTCCCCACCCTAACCCCGTGCTCTGGCCACCCCATTCCCCCCCCCCCCCCTGACCTCTGACCACCCACCCCTCTGATCTCCAACCCTCCCCCACCTCCTCACTCACCTCAACTGTACAAAGAACTGGAACCTAGAGCTGCAGCATTGAGTAGACATTCTAAAGCAGTGTCAATAAAACTTGTTACACACATAGAAAATAGTGTAATCTCTGCATAGATTCAAGATATAAAATGTACAACAAATAGAAGAGATTCAAATTGAGCATGAACACCAGCATTTACTGGCTGAATGGACAGTTTCTATTCCATATAGTCTATCTTATTCTATATAACTCACTAAAGCGCTCACAACTGTTAAATTCTTTGAGTTCATTGACTATCACTATCCTGATTTACCCGGTCTTATCCTCAATTCTCTTCATCCTTAGTGATGTCCTATTATGACCCCGGGTCAGACCCCACCAGTAGCTCGGATACTGGGCCCAATTTGAAGTGCCCAATCCTGTTTGTTTCCAATTAAGGGGCAATTTAGCGTGGCCAATCCACCTACCCTGCACATCTTTGGGTTGTGGGGGTGAGACCCACGCAGGCACGAGGAGAATGTGCAAACTCCACATGGACAGTGACCCAGAGCCGGGATCGAATCCGAGTCCTCAGCGCCGTGAGGCAGCAGTGCTAACCACTGCACCGCCCTGACGCCCCGATTTCACGCAAAATGGCGATACTGTATATTAAAACAAACTTCATTACTGACACAGTATTAAAATATATTTAACGTCACACAAGAAAATAGCTTACAATTATCCCTTAAACAATGCTGATCAATACAGTGACACAATAACCCTTAACCGCTATCTTTATTCCCACTCAAACAACAGAACCATTGCAGGTCAACATCCACTTTTAAATACAGTTAGCAGACCCAGGTATATTTGCTTCAGAGATGTTCTTTGAGACTGTTTTAAGAGATATCCTGTCATTCAATGCAGGATCTCTAGCAGAAGTCTTCAGAAACTATCTTCGTGGTTCAACTTCCAGGACCCAATGGCACTGCCTGCTGTTTTGCAAAATGCCTGGTATTCTAACTCCTCCCACTAGTTACATCATCTCACCAAGCTGCAACACAATGTCTCTCATTAACTAATCCATAGGAAACCCTTTTAATCCAAACAAAAATCCATTTGGCCCAAACCTTTACGATGCTTTAATTACACCTCTGGAATCCCAAAACGCCTAGTTGTCTTTCAAACCAGGATTTCTAAAAACATGACTGCAGCAGTCATACGCACTGACCCAGGCTGTTAACCCTTACTGCACTAAATAGATAGAATACAATATATCTGAAATTCTTACATTCATCACAGTCCTGAATAACAGGCTTTAGATATTCGGCCAAGCTTCGCAAGAAGAAATATTAATCTGCCGACATGGTCTAAACTGGGGTAATTTCTGCAATCATAGACTCTGCAACCACAGGAGGCATTCATAGAGAATATTAATGGAGAAATCAAAGTCTCGGAGTCCATTATTTTCCCTCCAATCTGAGCGGACAAAGAGTCCAGGGCTGAAGGCTCATGTGCAGCCTACACTTTTGACAGGATTGACACCGAACACAATTCCTCTCTGTTCAAACTTTCTCTGTTTCCATCGTTCACTTTGGATTGTCATTGCAGCCACCTCCAGGGGAGAAAGGAAAGCAGGAAGGAGGGATTCAGGAGGTAACAGCGAGTGGGGCGAGGGGACTGGGAAGGAGACACAGAACAAAGAACAAAGAACAAAGAAAAATACAGCACAGGAACAGACCCTTCGACCCTCCAAGCCTGCGCCGACCATGCTGCCCGTCTAAACTAAAATCTTCTACACTTCCTGGGTCCGTATCCCTCTATTCCCATCCTATTCATGTATTTGTCAAGATGCCCCTTAAATGTCACTATCGTCCCTGCTTCCACCACCTCCTCCAGCAGCGAGTTCCAGGCACCCACTACCCTCTGTGTAAAAAAACTTGCCTCGTACATCTACTCTAAACCTTGCCCCTCTCATCTTAAACCTATTCCCCCTAGCAATTGACCCCTCTACCCTGGGAAAAAGCCTCTGACTATCCACTCTGTCTCTGCCCCTCTTAATTTTGTAGACCTCTATCAGGTCGCCCCTCAACCTCCGTCGTTCCAGTGAGAACAAACCGAGTTTATTCAACCGCCCCTCATAGCTAATGCCCTCCATGCCAGGCAACATCCTGGTAAATCTCTTCTGCACCCTCTCTAAAGCCTCCACATCCTTCTGGTAGTGTGGCGACCAGAATTGAACACTATACTCCAAGTGTGGCCTAACTAAGTGTAGCGCACAATGACTTACACGAGACGAGAAGCGAGGAAGTCTATCTAGGCTTTATTAAGCGAGACTTGTTCCCCAGCAGCTCAGAAACAGAATGAGGCTGCGGGGAGAACTCAAGCTCTTATACTCCGCCCTCAGGGCGGAGCCAGAAGTCGGCAGATCCAACCAGGACCCGGGACCTGTCAGCCTCTCGGCTTCACAGGTACCATATTACCCCTAATACATACCACCACACTAAGGTTCTATACAGCTGCAACATGACTTGCCAAATCTTATACTCAATGCCCCGCCAATGAAGGCAAGCATGCCGTATGTCTTCTTGAATACCTTCTCCACCTGTGTTGCCCCTTTAGGTGACCTGTGGACCTGTACACCTAGATCTCTCTGACTGTCAATACTCTTGAGGGTTCTACCATTCACTGTATATTCCCTACCTGCATTAGAACTGGACTTGAAATGTAACTGACCTCCAACAATCACCAACCTTTGATTCATCTTTGAATAAGTACAACCGTGTGGATGCTAAAACGAACTTACATTTATATGGCACCTTTCAGGAATGTTATCAAACACAATTAACATCGAATCACAGGAAGTGACTCGACAGGTGAGCAAAAGCTTGGTCAGAGAGGTAGGTTCCATCAGGGCCATCGGAAAGTAGGAGGCAGCGAAGAAGAGAGGTTTGGTGAGGGAATTCCAGAGCTTCGGTCCCAGATCACGGACGATATGTCTGCCGCTGGTGGAAGAATTAAAATGAGGGATGCTCAAGGGGCCAGAATTAGATGGGTGCAAAGATCCTGGAGGGTGGTAGGAGTTGGTGAGGTTATGTGGATGGAGGGAGGTGCAAGGCTTTGGAGGGATTTGGGAGGAGACTCGTTGCAAAGCAGTCACGTGAATCAATGCACCAAATATTTATGATTGTTATGATCAGCCTTCCCTTACTCTGAGGCAAGGCAAACTGACCCATCGAGACCACCCTGGCATTACTAAAGTGTATAAGAGCAGTGCGTGTTAATACGAGCGAGTGACAGGGTGACTCACAGCGTGGTATCATTCTCACTTCTCAGGATTTTCAGGATATCGACCTTCTTGGCTTTTCTCAGAGCTTGAACCAGCAATAAGAAATTTCTGGTGGCTGATGCTTTTGCGAGATTCCTGGGCTCCAGTTCTTTCCGCATGGTCTTCCAATATTCAACAAGCTGCCAAACAGAGAGAGAGAGAAAAACAAACTTAACCCTCTTTGGGCGCAGGGTTATTCTGCCAAGAATGCCAATCCATGGTCTAAAACAGTGCCAAGATCCTCCTGGTAACAAAAGGAGCCACCGAGAGGGAGAACGGCGAGAGAGAGACAAAGAGAAAGGGCAGCTCTTCAAACCAACTTCCGCCACCATCTCAATCAACTGGCAACTGATGTCCTCACTGGGAGAACCATGTGAAGCTAAGTTAGGGCTCAGAAGCTACCCGTAAGCAGACAGGAAGCAGAGAGTGGAAATAAACACTTTTTCAGAGTGGCAGGCAGTGACTAGTGGGGTACTGCAGGGTTCAGTGCTGGGACCCCAGCTCTTCACAATATACATTAATGATTTGGACGAAGGAATTGCATGCAATTTTGCAGACGACACTAAGTTGGGTGGCGGTGTGTGTGTGAGGAGGATGCAAAGAGGCTGCAGGGTGACTTGGGCAGGCTGGCTGAGTGGGCAAATACTTGGCAAATGCAATATAATGTGGGTAAATGTGAGGTTATCCACTTTGTGGCAAAAACAGGAAGGCAGATCATTATCTGAATGGTGGCAGTTTAGGAAAAGGGGAAGTGCAATGAGTCCTGGGTGTGATGGTGGAACAGTCGCTGAAGGTTGGCGTGCAGGTACAGCAGGCGGTGAGGAAAGCTAATGGCACGCTGGCCTTCATAGCGAGAGGATTGGAGTATAGGAGTAGGGATGTCTTGCTGCAGGTATACAGGGCCTTGGCGAGGCCACACCTTGAGTATTGTGGCAGTTCTGGTCTCCTAGTTTGAGGAAGGACATTCTCACTATTGAGGGTGTCCAGCGAAGGTTGACCAGACTAATCCCCGGGATGGCAGGACTGACATATGAAGAAAGACTGGGTCGACTGGGCTTGTACTCACTGGAGTTTAGAAGAATGAGAGGGGATCTCATAGAAACATATAAAACCCTGATGGGGCTGGACAGGCTAGATGTGGGAAGAATGTTCCGGATGTTGGTGCAACACGGTGGCGCAGTGGTTAGCACTGCTGCCTCATGGCACCGAGGTCCCTGGTTCGATCCCGGCTCTGGGTCACTGTCCGTGTGGAGTTTGCACATTCTCCCCGTGTCTGCGTGGGTTTCGCCCCCACAACCCAAAAGATGTGCAGGGCAGGTGGATTGGCCACACTAAATTGCCCCTTAATTGGAATTGTGTACTCTAAATTTATTTTTTTTAAAAGAATATTCCGGGTGTTGGGGATGTCCAGAACTAGGGGTCACAGCCTAAGAATAAGGGTTCAGCCATTCAGGACTGAGATGAGGAAAAACATCTTCTCTCAGAGAGATGTGGACTTGTGGAATTCTCTCCCACAGAAAGCTGTTGGGGCCGGTTTGTTGGATATATTCAAGAGGGAGCTGGACGTGGCTCTTGTGGCTAAAGGGATCAAGGGGTATGGAGAGAAAGTGGGAGTGGGATACCGAATTTGCCATGATCAGCCATGATCATATTGGATGGCAGTGCAGGATCGAAGGGCTAAATGGCCTACTCCTGCTCCTATTTTCCATGTTTCTATGTTTCTAAACCTGTGGTCAACATTGACACCTCGCTACCACCCAGTCACCTGCAAGAAAAAAAATCACCTTGGATACAAGGGATTGTCAATGATGATTCTGTTCAAAATGCATCTAAATTGGAAACGCTTGTTGTTGACGCTCAAATTTTAAGGATGGGGAGTGATCCCGAGAGTCAGCACCTAACGCGCACCCAACATGCCAACCAATCAGCACTCCCTTCTCAAATTGTTGTTTACCCATTTACACTTTGGTAATTTCCTACGATCTGCCCTGGCGAGTACAAGGCCAGAAGCTCAGATAGCATGTCCCTCTCTTTCAGCAATATGGAGAAATAATCCTCAGGCCCACCTCAGTGCATCTCGGCCCCAACAAAATTATGTTCCAAACATCACCGAAAGGGGCAATAAACTAGTCTGACTACTTACTGAAGGACAACCTTTGCATTCTGCTTTGACGGCCCCAGGGATCAGAGAGATGGGCACATATTCGGGATTGACAGCGTTGATAACGCTGCTAATTTGTTCTGCTTGAATTGTTTTAGGCCCGGCCTTTGTCGACAGAAACTCCAACTTCTGTCTGAAAGGTGAAAGAAAGAGTTTTAATTCAGTTTAATTCCATTCAGTTCTGATTGTGCAGTCTCACAGAAAAACAGTTCCAGTGCATGACACCACCATGCTGCCAATATTTGACTCAAATACTTTAGTTTCTCCCTTATTTCAATGCAAAAAAAAAGGCTTAGACGTGACTTTGCGCTTATTTGCTGCAAGAGGTGGAATTGCAATGGTCAGATTTGTCTTTCTCACGTTCCATCGGTTGATTGTACTTTGTAAAGCAGGCACTGTCAAACTCGGGGGCGCGACCCGCAGGTGGGTCGCGGGCGGGTGTCGGGACGGTCGCGGAGCCGCACTGCGCATGCGGCAAGATCATCGGTGCGCATGGGCAAAACTATGATCGGGCGCGCATGCGAAGTGCGGCCGCTTTTTTTTTAAACGGTCGCAGCTTTTTGTTTTACAAGTTTGGGGGGGTTTTATTCATTTATTTTATTCAATTTATTTTTATTTTTTTCATTTATTTTATTCATTTTATTTTTATTTGTTTTTACAAGTTCGGGGGGGGGGGGTTTATTTGATAAACTTTCACAGGAAAAAAATTCAGAACTTTGGACAGATGGAGACTCCACACTTTCCGACACCGGAAGGCTTCACCTTCATCCAACAGGTTCCACTGGAGGAGCGTGTACGAGGGCCAAAGGGACCCCAAACCATTTCCTCCATTTTGTCAGTGATGCACAATCAATTACTCGTGAGACAAGGAGAGTCATACTAATCGGCTTTAATCAGCTAGAACTGTACCCAGCAGCTCCGATACAGAAAGTGAGGGCTGCTGGGACGGCATGGGTCTTATACCCCGCCTCTCAGGGCGGGGCTACGTACGTTGGCCAATGGTAGACTCCTAGGTCTGGCCAATGGGCATCTACCTCTCAGGTACTGCAATACCTGGTATTACCACATTCACCCCCTGTTAAAAAAAGAACCCAGTGGGGTGATGGCCAGTGTTACTGTCGCCTTTTGCATGGTAGGACCAGGTATTGCAGGTGCCATGATGTCGAGGGTAACAGAGAACGTTTTTATTGTTTTATGGTGCAGCAATCAGACGATCGGGTGGCCTGGTCGTCCTTCTGGAGCGTCTGGGCTTCGGCGGTGATCCTGGTGTAGGCCCCGGCGGTTGTGGCTCTGGGAACGGGAACGTGGTGTCTTCCTCCCTGGCAGCTTCGTCACCCCTAGGCGGCGCTGTTGGGGCGAAAAGTGGGGAGGGGGGGAGGGGCGCCTGGAGGGGGCGTCGGTGCCTGTTTGGCGCTGAGCAGGGGCGGCGGCAGTACTGACCCTCCGGTCAGGTGCTGTGGGGAGGGTGGGGGCAATGGTGCGGGTGCGCGTGGGGCTCCGGCGGGCGCCAGGTCCTGAAGGGAGACCATGTCTTGGCGGCCGTCAGGGAACGCTACGTAGGCGTACTGGGGATTGGCATGAAGCAGGTGGACTCTCTCGACCAACGGTTCCGACTTGTGCGCCCTCACATGTTTCCGCATCAGGACGGGTCCGGGTGTCGCTAGCCAGGTTGGGAGCGAGGTCCCGGAGGAGGACTTCCTGGGGAAGACAAGGAGACATTCGTGAGGTGTCTGGTTTGTGGTAGTACAGAGCAGCGACCAAATGGAGTGGAGGGCCACTGGGAGGACTTCTTGCCAGCAGGAGACTGGGAGATTCCTGGACCGAAGGGCCAGCAGGACAGTCTTCCAGACCGTTCCGTTCTCCCTCTCTACCTGCCCGTTTCCCCGGGGGTTGTAACTGGTCGTCCTGCTCGAGGCGATGCCTTTGCTGAGCAGGAATTAACGCAGTTCGTCGCTCATGAAGGAGGACCCCCTATCACTGTGTATGTACGCGGGGAAACCGAACAGTGTAAAGATACCCTGGAGGGCCTTGATGACGGTGGTTGCGGTCATGTCTGGGCAGGGGATGGCGAATGGGAACCGGGAGTATTCGTCAATCACGTTCAGGAAATACGTATTGCGGTCGGTGGAGGGGAGGGGGCCTTTGAAATCCATGCTGAGGCGTTCAAAGGGACGGGAAGCCTTTATCAGGTGCGCCCTCTCTGGCCGGTAGAAGTGCGGTTTGCACTCCGCGCAGATTTGGCAGTCCCTGGTGGCTGTCCTGACCTCCTCGATGGAGTAGGGCAAGTTGCGGGTCTTAACGAAATGAAAGAAACGAGTGACCCCCGGGTGGCAGTGGTCCTCGTGGAGGGATCGGAGGCGGTCCACTTGTCCTGTGGCACAAGTGCCGCGGGACAGGGCATCAGGAGGCTCATTTAGCTTCCCCGGACGGTACAAGATCTCGTAATTGAAGGTGGAGAGTTCTATCCTCCACCGCAAGGTCTTGTCGTTCTTAATCTTGCCCCGATGTGCATTGTCGAACATGAACGCCACCGACCGTTGGTCCGTGAGGAGAGTGAATCTCCTGCCGGCCAGGTAATGCCTCCAATGTCGCACAGCTTTTACTATGGCCTGGGCCTCCTTTTCGGCCGAGGAGTGGCGGATTTCGGAAGCATGGAGAGTACGGGAGAAGAAAGCCACGGGCCTGCCCGCTTGGTTGAGGGTGGCCGCCAGAGCTACGTCGGACGCGTCGCTCTCGACCTGGAAGCGGAGGGACTCGTCGATGGCGCGCATCGTGGCTTTTGCGATGTCCACTTTGATGCGGCAGAAGGCCTGGCGGTCCTCCGTTGACAGGGGGAAGGTTGCGGACTGGATCAGGGGTCGAGCCTTGTCTGTGTAATTAGGGACCTATTGTGCATAATAGCTAAAGAAGCCGAGGCAGCGCTTTAGGGCCTTGGGGCAGTGAGGGAGGGGGAACTCCATGAGGGGAGGCATGAGTTCAGGGTCGGGGACTATGACTCCATTTCGCACTACGTAGCATAGGATGGCTAGACGGTCGGTGCTAAACACGCATTTCTCCTTATTTTAGGTCAGATTAAGGAGGTGCGCGGTCTGGAGAAATTTTCGGAGGTTGGTGTCGTGGTCCTGCTGGTCATGGCCGCAGATGGTGACGTTATCCAGATACGGGAATGTTGCGCGTAAACCGTACCGGTCAACCATTCGCTCCATCTCACGCTGGAAGACCGAGACCCCATTCGTGACACCGAAGGGAACCCTTAAAAAGTGATAGAGCCGCCCATCTGCTTCGAAGGCAGTGTACTGGCGGTCCCCTTGTTGGAGGGGCAGCTGGTGGTGGGCAGACTTGAGATCCACCGTGGAGAAGACCTTGTATTGCGCAATCCTGTTTACCAGGTCGGCTATACGGGGAGAGGGTATGCATCCTGCTGCGTAAACCTGTTGATGGTCTGGCTGTAGTCGATGACCATCCTATGTTTCTCCCCGGTCTTTACCACCACTACTTGAGCTCTCCAGGGACTGTTGCTCGCTTTGATGACCCCTTCCTTCAGCAGCCTTTGGACCTCGGACCTGATGAAGGTCCGATCCTGGGCACTGTACCGCCTGCTCCTGGTGGCGACGGGTTTGCAATCCGGGGTGAGGTTCGCAAACAGCGAAGGCGGGTCGACCTTAAGGGTCGCGAGGCCGCAGACAGTAAGGGGGGGTATAGTGCCGCCGAATTTAAAGGTCAGGCTTTGCAAATGGCACTGGAAATCCAGCCCAAGGAGAGTGGCTGCGCAGAGGTGCGCCAGGACATACAGGCGGAAGTTGTCGAATTTCCTGCCTTGGACAATGAGGTTCGCGAGGCAGAACCCCTTTATCTCCACTGCGTGTGACCCGGAGGCCAGGGAGATCCGTTGGTTTACGGGATGGGTGACAAGGGAACAGCGCCTTACCGTGTCGAGCTGGACAAAGCTTTCCGTGATCCCGGAGTCGATCAGGCACGACGTCAAGTGGCCGTTGATAGCGATCGTTGTGGTGGCTTTCGCTAGCGTCTGGGGCCGACTCTGGTCCAGGGTCACGGAGGCCAGCTGCAGCAAGGGGGAGTTCTGGTCAGGCAGCGTGGAGTCGGCAGTGCTGGGGGCTTGAGGCCGGCCCCGGGTAACGGAGGCCAGCTGTAGCAAAGGGGAGTTCCGGTCAGGCAGCGTGGAGTCGGCTGTGCTGGGGGTCTGAGGCCGGTCCCGGGTAACGGAGGCCAGCTGTAGCAAGGGGGAGTTCCGGTCAGGCAGCGTGGAGTCGGCAGCGCTGGGGCTTGAGGCCCCATCCAAGATGGCGTCAGCCACGGGTCGCACATGGAGTCCGGGGATACAGAAGATGGCGTCGGCGAAGGACAAAATGGCGGCGCCCATCCACCCTGCGTGGTGGCCGGGGGGCAAAATGGCCGCGCCCGTGGGTCGCACGTTGCCTGTGGGTAGGAGGGCGGCGGTGGGCCTTGGGCGGCCGGGACCTGGAACAAAGGCTGGTGATAGTCGCTGGCGAACGCTGCCACGGCGCGGGCCTGGCAGACCGCGACATAGTGGCCTTTCTTGCCGCACCCTTTGCAGGTGGCGGTGCGGGCTGGGCAGCGCGCACGGGGATGATTCGCTTGGCCGCAGAAGAAGCAGCGTTGGCCGGCGGTGAAAACGGGCCGTCTCGCAGCGCAGGCCTGCGGGGTTAGCGGGAAAGTCTGGGGGGCTGCCGCGACGGGGTGCCACGCAGCCCAGGGGGGTGCCGTGCGTCTGGGAGCAAACGCCAGTGCGTTCTTGTACGCAACGTCCATAGACCCTGCCAGGGCCCGTGCCTCAGTGAGGCCCAGCGTGTCCATTTCAAGGGGCCTTCTGCGGATGTCGGGAGAAGACATACCTGCCACAAAAGCATCCCGAATTAAAAGTTCCATGTGCTCATTCCCCGTGACTGGTAGCCAGCCGCAGTTCCGGCCCAGCACTAGCAGAGTGCGATAGAAGTCCTCCAGTGTTTCTTCAGGGCTCTGCCTTCTAGTTGCCAACAGGTGACGGGCGTAGACCTGGTTCAGAGGACAGATGTAATGTCCTTCTAGCAGCGTGATAGCTGCAGCATAATTCTCCGCCTCCTCGATCAGAGGGTAGATTGCAGGGCTGACTCGGGAGCGTAGAAGGTGCATCTTCTGCCTTTCCGTGGGGGTGTCGGCGGGCGTGTCGACGAAGCTCTCAAAACACGCCAGCCAGTGCTTAAAAATACCAGCGGAATTGTCTGCGTGGGGACTGAGCTGAAGGCACTCCGGCCTGATGCGGAGGTCCATCCTTTCAGAAGTAATAGCTGATTAAATTGATGCACAATCAATTACTCGTGAGACAAGGAGAGTCGTACTAATCGGCTTTAGTCAGCTAGAACTGTACCCAGCAGCTTCGATGCAGAACGTGAGGGCTGCTGGGACGGCATGGGTTCTTATACCCCGCCTCTCAGGGCGGGGCTACGTACGTTGGCCAATGGTAGACTCCTAGGTCTGGCCAATGGGTATCTACCTCTCAGGTACTGCAATACCTGGTATTACCACAGTCAGCAGCAAACAAGGTAAGAGAAAATGGTGGGTCGCGAAGGTCGGCAGGCGTGGGCTGCGAAGGTCGGCTGGCGTGGGTCGCAAAGGTCGGCCGGCGTGGATCGCGAAGGTCTGCCGGCATGGGTCGCGAAGGTCTGCCGGCATGGGTCGCGTAGGTCGGCCGCGTGGGTTGCGTAGGTCGGCCGGCGTGGGTCGCGTAGGTCGGCCGGTGTGGGTTGCGTAGGTCGGCCGCGTGGGTTGCGTAGGTCGGCTGGGTTGGGTCCCGAATGTTGGCCGGTTGGTAAAAATGAGTCCCCGGGAACAAAGTTTAAAAACACTATTGTAAAGTGTATTAATTAATTCTGGTACAAATCCAACAATATCTTCTACATTACAACATTGACAACATATCAAGAAGGATTTAATTGTCAGTAAAGCAGCATTGGGATGTGAAAGTGGTTATATAAATGCACGTCTTTATGCCTTTATATCTGTTGCTATTATCTCAATTCCCCTTGTCCACATTTATCAACATTGTGAACTTACATTGATACAATCTTGGCCGCAAGTTCTTGCCGAAGATTGAGTGAGACCAGGTGATATTCCTCAGACAGAACTGAATGAATGAGATTCTTTTCGAATAGGTAAATGCTAGCTGATGTGGATGTTGTATTGACTCCTAATACCTGGAAAATTCAATTCAGCATTAAAATACATCGAGGAATAACATACAATCGCTCTCCCTTGAATGTAGCTCTTCAAATTACTGTCAATGGTCCTCACGATGAAAAGCTAACTGATGTTGTTCCTTCAAAGTCATTAATAATGTTTAACTGGAACACAAGTGCTAATCAGAGCCAGACAACAATATCATCTCCTTTACACACGCCCCTCCATTCACTGATGCCCACAATTGATACAGATTCTCCCAGATTTCTGAGTTACCAATTAACAGAAACCACCAATGGTTGCCATTCATTTCCAGAACCAAACTCACCTCAACAACAGAGAAACCTCGAATCCAATCAGCAAAATATACTCGTAGCTCCGTCCACCAACCTCCACAAACACACACACATACTCACGCAGACTATACATGCAACACAACATGCTCTCTCACACATGCTCTCTCTATCTCTCCCCCTCTCACACACACATTCTCTCTCTCCCCCTCTCACACACTCTCTCTCCCCCTCTCACACACTCTCTCTCTCCCCCCTCTCACACACTCTCTCCCCCCTCTCACACACTCTCTCTCCCCCCTCTCACACACTCTCTCCCCCACTCACACACTCTCTCCCCCTCTCACACACTCTCTCCCCCCCTCTCACACACTCTCTCTCCCCCCTCTCACACACTCTCTCCCCCCTCTCACACATTCTCTCTCCCCCTCTCACACACTCTCTCCCTCTCACACACTCTCTCCCCCCTCTCACACACTCTCTCTCCCCCTCTCACACACTCTCTCCCTCTCACACACTCTCTCCCCCCTCTCACACACTCACTCACCCCCTCTCACACACTCTCTCTCTCCCCCCTCTCACACACTCTCGCCACCCTCTCACACACTCTCTCGCCCCCTCTCACACACTCTCTCCCCCTCTCACACACTCTCTCCCCCCTCTCACACACTCTCTCCCCCCTCTCACACACTCTCTCTCCCCTCTCACACACTCTCTCCCTCTCACACACTCTCGCCCCCCTCTCACACACTCTCTCCCTCTCACACACGCTCTCCCCCCTCTCACACACTCTCTCTCTCCCCCTCTCACACTCTCTCTCCCCCCTCTCACACACTCTCTCTCCCCCTCTCACACACTCTCTCCCCCTCTCACACACTCTCTCACCCCTCTCACACACTCTCTCCCCCCTCTCACACACTCTCTCTCCCCCTCTCACACACTCTCTCTCCCCCCTCTCACACTCTCTCTCTCTCTCCCCCTCACACTCTCTCTCCCCCTTCTCACACATTCTCTCTCTCCCCCCTCTCACACACATTCCCTCTCTCTCCCCCCTCACACATTCTCTCTCTCCCCTCTCTCACACACTCTCTCTCCCCCTCTCACACTCTCTCTCTCTCCCCCCTCACACACTCTCTCTCTCTTCCCCCTGTCACACACTCTCTCTCTCCCCCTCTCACACACTCTGTCTCCCTCCCCCTCTCACACGCTCTCTCTCCCTCTCCCACGCACTCTCTCTCTCCCCCTCTCACACACTCTCTCACTCCCCCCTCTCATACATTCTCTCTCCCCCTGTCACACACTCTCTCTCCCCTTCTCACACACACACTCTCTCACCCCCCTCACACACTCTCTCTCTCCCCCCCTCTCACACACTCTCTCCCCCCTCACTCTTTCTCCCTCCCCCTCTCACACACTCTCTCTCACCCCCCTCACACACTCTCTCCCTCCCCCTCTCACACACACTCTCTCTCCCCTCTCTCACACACACTCTCTCATCCCCCTCTCACACACACTCTCTCTCCCCTCTCTCACACACACTCTCTCCCTCCCCCTCACACACTCTCTCCCTCCCCCTCACACACTCTCTCTCTCCCCCCTCTCACACACTCTCTCTCCCTCCCCCTCACACACTTTCTCTCTCCGCCTCACACACTCTAAATCTCACCCCCCTCACACACTCTCTCTATCCCACCCCCTCTCACACACTCTCTCTCTCACCTCCTCTCACACTCTCTCTCTCCCTTTCACACACTCTCTCTCTCCCCCCTCTCTCGCACACTCTCTCTCTCTCTCCCGTCTCTCACTCTCTCTCTCTCTCTCCCCCCCTCTCTCTCTCCCCCCTCTCCCACACACTCTCTCTCTCTCCCCCTCTCACACACACTCTCTCTCTCTCCCCCTCTCACACACACTCTCTCTCCCCCTCTCACAAACTCTCTCTCTCCCCTCTCTCGCACACTCTCTCTCTCTCTCCCCCCTCTCTTGCACTCTCTCTCTCTCCCCCTCTCTCACACTCTCTCTCTCCCCCCTCTCTCACTCTCTCTCTCCCCCCTCTCACACACTCTCTCTCCCCCCTCTCACAAACTCTCTCTCTCTCCCCCCTCTCACACACTCTCTCTCTCTCTCCCCTCTCTCTCACACACTCTCTCTCTCCGCCCTCTCTCGCACTCTCTCTCTCCCCCCCACTCTCACACTCTCTCTCTCTCCCTCCCCCTCTCACACTCTCTCTCTCTCTCTCCCCCCTCTCACACACTCTCTCTCTCTCTACCCCCCTCACACACTCTCTCTCTCCCCCTCTCTCGCACACTCTCTCTCTCTCCCCCCTCTCTCACTCTCTCTCTCCCCCCCTCTCTTACTCTCTCTCTCCCCCCTCTCACACACTCTCTCTCCCTCCCCCTCACACACTTTCTCTCTCCGCCTCACACACTCTAAATCTCACCCCCCTCACACACTCTCTCTATCCCACCCCCTCTCACACACTCTCTATCTCACCTCCTCTCACACTCTCTCTCTCCCTTTCACACACTCTCTCTCTCCCCCCTCTCTCGCACACTCTCTCTCTCTCTCCCGTCTCTCACTCTCTCTCTCTCTCTCCCCCCCTCTCTCTCTCCCCCCTCTCCCACACACTCTCTCTCTCTCCCCCTCTCACACACACTCTCTCTCTCTCCCCCTCTCACACACACTCTCTCTCCCCCCTCTCACAAACTCTCTCTCTCCCCTCTCTCGCACACTCTCTCTCTCTCTCCCCCCTCTCTTGCACTCTCTCTCTCTCCCCCTCTCTCACACTCTCTCTCTCCCCCCTCTCTCACTCTCTCTCTCCCCCCTCTCACACACTCTCTCTCCCCCCTCTCACAAACTCTCTCTCTCTCCCCCCTCTCACACACTCTCTCTCTCTCTCCCCTCTCTCTCACACACTCTCTCTCTCCGCCCTCTCTCGCACTCTCTCTCTCCCCCCCACTCTCACACTCTCTCTCTCTCCCTCCCCCTCTCACACTCTCTCTCTCTCTCTCCCCCCTCTCACACACTCTCTCTCTCTCTACCCCCCCTCACACACTCTCTCTCTCCCCCTCTCTCGCACACTCTCTCTCTCTCCCCCCTCTCTCACTCTCTCTCTCCCCCCCTCTCTTACTCTCTCTCTCCCCCCTCTCACACACTCTCTCTCCCCCCTCTCACAAACTCTCTCTCTCCCCCCTCTCACACACTCTCTCTCTCTCTCCCCTCTCTCTCACACACTCTCTCTCTCTCCGCCCTCTCTCACACTCTCTCTCTCCCCCCCCTCTCTCACACTCTCTCTCTCTCCCCCTCTCTTGCACTGTCTTCCTCTCCCCCTCTCACACACTCTGTCTCCCTCTCCCTCTCACATACTCTCTCTCTCTCCCTCCCCCTCTCACACTCTCTCTCTCTCTCCCCCCTCTCACACACTCTCTCTCTCTCCCCCCCTCTCACACACTCTCTCTCTCCCCCCTCTCTCGCACACTCTCTCTCTCTCCCCCCTCTCTCACTCTCTCTCTCTCTCTCCCCCCTCTCTCGCACTCTCTCTCTCCCCTCTCTCTCACACACTCTCTCTCTTCGCCCTCTCTCACACTCTCTCTCTTCCCCCCTCTCTCACACTCTCTCTCTCTCTCCCCCCTCTCTCGCACTGTCTTCCTCTCCCCCTCTCACACACTCTGTCTCCCTCTCCCTCTCACACACTCTCTCTCTCTCCATCCCCCTCTCACACTCTCTCTCTCTCTCTCTCCCCCCTCTCACACTCTCTCTCTCTCTCTCATGCACTCAGGCTGTTGATTCATTTTGTCCATTTCTTCTCAGTGTTCCATCGAATCTCCGACCCCTATAGCACACACAGAGGATATTCATCCCATTGTGTCTGTGTTGGTTATGAATCAACCAATCCAATTGGTCACATCCTCTCTCTATTTCTCTTCAGCCGTGCAAATTCTTCCTTTGCGAGTTTATATCCAATTCCCTTCTGAAAGTTTTGATTGAATCTGCTTCCACCGGGTCCCTTTCAGGTCGTGCATTCTAGATCACAACCATCCTCATCTCACCGCTGGTTATTTTCCAATTACCTTAAATTTATGTCCTCTGCTTACAGACAGTCCTCCCATTGTCTTTTCCAAGTACTCGATCAGAAAGCCTACATAATTTTGAACACTCCAATTAAATCTCCCATTAGCTTTCTCTGCTGGAAAAAGAACTTGATCCCAGTTTCTGCCTGTTATCCCTTCTACGTCTACAAGTTTGCTGATGACACGACCGTAGTGGGTCGATCTCGAACAATGACGAGTCAGAGTACAAGAGGGAGATAGAGAACCTAGTGGAGTGGTGTAACGACAACGATCTCTCCCTCAATGTCAGCAAAACTAAAGAGCTGGTCATTGACTTCAGGAAGCAAAGTACTGTACACACCCCTGTCAGCATCAGCGGGGCCGAGGTCGAGATGGTTAACAGCTTCAAATTCCTAGGGGCACACATTACCAAAAATCTGTCCTGGTCCACCATGTCGACACTCCGATCAGGAAAGCACAACGGCGCCTATACTTCCTCAGGAAACTAAGGAAATTTGGCATGTCCACGTTGATTCTTACCAACTTTTACAGATGCACCATAGAAAGCATCCTATCAGGCTGCATCACAGCCTGGTATGGCAACTGCTCGGCCCAGGACCGCAAGAAACTTCAGAGAGTCGTGAACACCGCCCAGTCCATCACACGAACCCGCCTCCCATCCATTGACTCCGTCTACACCTCCCGCTGCCTGGGGAAAGCGGGCAGCATAATCAAAGACCCCTCCCACCCGGCTTATTCTCTCTTCCAACTTCTTTGATCAGGTAGGAGATACAAAAATCTGAGAACACGCACTAACAGGTTCAAAAACAGCTTCTTCCCCGCTGTTACCAGATTCCTAAACGACCCTCTTATGGACTGATCTGATCCCTTCACACATCTCCTCTACTGAGTAGTACTGCACTCCTGTATGCTTCACCCCATGCCCGTGTCTATGTATTTAAGTTGTGTATGTTTGCCCTATGTTTCTTCTTCATGTACGGAATGATCTGTCTGAATTGTACACAGAACAATACTTTTCAGTGTACCTTGGCACACGTGACAATAAATGTATCCAAATCTTCCTGGGCATAAGTGGCATTTATGGGGTTAAGCCCAGAGAGGAGCACAGAGTGAGGCCCTAACAGTACCAGGGGTTCTGCTGGTGTTATGGATCATACTGCCAGTGAGCTAGCCATTGGGAAAGCCAACCTGGGGCATCTGTTCTCTGGAAGGGAGATGGCCTAGGAGTGATCGAATAGAGATCTTTAAAATCATGAAGGGATTCAACAGGTTCAATGTAAAGAAGGTGTTTCCACTTGAGAGAGACCAAAACCAAATATGAGAGAATCGCTAAAAGATCCAATGGGGAGTTCAGGAGAAACGTCTTTATTCAGAGAGTGGTGGGAATGTGGAGCCCGTTCCCACGGGGAGTGATCGAGGTGAATAGTGTAGAGGCATTTAAGGGGGTAGCTGGATAAACAGATGAGGGAGAGAGGAATAGAAGGATATGGTGATGAAGTCGGGTATGGGGAGGCTCGTGTAGAGCTGGCATGGAACACGTGTCTGTATGGCCTCTTTGATGTGGTGTAAATTTGATGTAATTCTATACAATTCTTCCCAATTTTTACAGTCAGAGATATACCTGTAGATATGGACTGAGTGTTGATCACTGTGGGACTGAGATGTTGGATGTTCTGCCGATACTGACCTTGCTGTGACTGGTGAATCTTTTCCGTGTTCCTTTACAGCTATCCAGTAATTTTACTTTGGTCACCTGGTTGTCACGGGCCTGGTAATTAACCTTGCACTTTCCAGAGACGTCAACCTAGAGAGCGAGGGAGAGAAAAGAGATGGTGTGGAATAAACTGGAAGAGGAGGTGGGCGGGGGGGGGGGGGGGGGTGACGCACGATCAATTACACAAAGACTGGAGTTGGATACAATTGAAGCTTTATTACACTAAGATGTGTGGCCTCCCACAGCAGCTGGCGAAATGGCTGCTGAATGAGGAGCACACATATTTATACTCCGCCCACTGGGCGGAGCCAGCAGGCAGGGAACTACCCCCGCACCTGTAGTACAGGGCCTTACCACAAAGCACCTAATATATACATCAGTGGTGACTACCACATTCACCCCTTGTTAAAATTAAGTCCGGTGGGGGTGGTGGAGAACTATATACAAGTAGATGTTTTAAAGTACAGAAAAAAATTGAGTCCAGCGGGGGTGGAGGAGAGTTATACAGAAGGATGATGTTTTTTTTAAGAGTCCCGATCAAGTTACAGGTTCAGTCAGTCCGGAGCCTTAATCTGCCGTTGGGAGCGCCGCAGTGATGGCGGCAATTCCGGTGTCGGTCTGATCTTCGGTGATTCCGGGAGAGTGCGGAAATCCTCTTCATCCTCGGGCGTGGGCAGAGGGAGGACGGATTGTCCTGGGGCGGGGGTTGTGGCTGGGTGCGCCGGGGGAGGGGAGGGTGGCGCCGGGCCAGAGGGGCGTGTGTGTGTGGAACTAGCTGGTGCCGGGTCCCTGAGGGAGACAGTATCTTGATGGCCGTCGGGGCACGCTACGTAGGCGTACTGTGAGTTGGCATGGAGTAGCTGTACCCTCTCAACCAACGGGTCCGCCTTGTGGAGTCGTACGTGCTTATGGAGGGGTACAGGTCCTGGAGCTGAGAGCCAAGTCGGGAGCGACGCATCGAATGTGGACTTCCTGGGGAAGGCAAAGAGACGCTCATGGGGTGTGTCATCAGTCGCAGTGCACAGGAGCGACCGAATGGAGTGCAGTGCATCGGGGAGGACCTCCTGCCAGCAGGAGGCCGGGAGACGTCTGGACCATAGGGCCAGCTGGACGGCCGTCCAGACCGTCCCATTCTCCTTCTCCACCTGCCCGTTTCCCCGGGGGTTATAGCTGGTCGTCCTCCTCGAGGCGATACTCTTGTTGAGCAGGAGCTGACGCAGCTCATCTCTCATGAATGAGGATCCCCGGTCGCTGTGGACGTAGGCGGGGAAGCCGAACAGAGCTAAGATGCCGTTGAGAACTTTGATGACGGTGGCAGACGTCATGTCGGGGCATGGGATGGTGAAGGAGAATCTGGAGTACTCATCGACCACACTGAGGAAATACATGTTACGGTCGGTGGAGGGGAGGGGCCCTTTGAAGTCCACGCTGAGGCGTTCAAAGGGGCGGGAGGCCTTCACCAGGCACGCACGGTCTGGCTGGTAGAAGTGCGGTTTGCACTCCGCACAGACCTGGCAGTCCCTGGTGATTGCCCGTACTTCCTCGACCGAGTAGGGCAGGTTGCAAGCCTTGATGAAGTGGTACAACCGTGTGACTCCCGGGTGACAAAGGTTGTCGTGCAGAGTCCGGAGTCGGCCCACCTGTGTGCTGGCACATGTACCTCGGGATAGGGCATCGGGGGGCTCGTTGAGCTTACCGGGGGCGATACAAAATCTCGTAGTTGTAGGTGGAGAGCTCGATCCTCCACCGCATAATTTTATCGTTTTTGATCTTGCCCCTCTGTGTGTTGTTAAACATGAAGGTTACCGACCGTTGGTCAGTGAGGAGAGTGAATCTCCTGCCGGCCAGGTAATGCCTCCAATGCCACTTCAATGATGGCCTGGGCCTCTTTTCCGACGGATGAGTGTCGAATTTCGGAGGCGTGAAGGGTTCGTGAAAAGAATGCCACGGGCCTGCCTGCCTGGTTGAGGGTGGCGGCCAGAGCGACGTCTGATGCGTCGCTCTCCACTTGAAATGGTAACGTCTCGTCGACTGCGTGCATCACGGCCTTGGCGATGTCGGCCCTAATACCGTTGAAGGCCTGTTGAGCCTCGGCCATCAGGGGGAAAAGAATGGACAGGATGAGTGGGCGGGCCTTGTCCGCATAGTTTGGGACCCACTGGGCGTAGTAAGAAAAGAACCCCAGGCAGCGTTTCAAGGCCTTGGGGCAGTGGGGAAGGGGGAGTTCCATGAGGGGGCGCATGCGGTCGGGGTTGGGCCCCAGAACTCTGTTCTGGACCACATAGCCGAGGATGGCCAAGCGGTTTGTGCTGAATAAGCACTTCTCCTTGTTATAAGTTAGGTTGAGGAGAGTAGCGATGTGGAGAAATTTGGCAAGGTTGGCATCATGGTCCTGCTGATCGTGGCCGCAGATGGTGACATTGTCAAGGTACGGGAAAGTGGCCCGCAGCCCGTACCGGTCAACCATTCGGTCCATTTCCCGTTGGAAAACCGAGAACCCGTTGGTGACGCCAAAGGGAACCCTAAGAAAGTGGTAAAGGCGGCCATCGGCCTCGAAGGCAGTGTATGGGCGGTCCGCCTTGCGGATGGGGAGCTGGTGGTAGGCGGATTTTAGGTCGACAGTTGAGAAGACCCGGTACTGTGCAATCTGATTGACCATATCAGAAATGCGTGGAGGGGGTACGCGTCGAGCTGCGTGTACCTATTGATGGTCTGACTGTAGTCCACGACCATTCTGTGTTTCTCCCCAGTTTTCACAATTACCACTTTGGCTCTCCAGGGGCTGTTGCTGGTCTCGATGATGCCTTCCTGAAGCAGTTGCTGGACTTCGGACCTGATGAAGGTCCTGTCCTGGGCGCTGTACCGTCTGCTCCTGGTGGCGACGGGTTTGCAATCTGGTTTAAGTTTGCAAATAGGCGTGGGTCGACCCTTAGGGTCGCGAGGCCGCACACAGTAAGGGGTGGTAGAGGCCCGCCGAATTTCAATGTTAGGCTCTGGAGGTTGCACTGGAGGTCCAGGCCAAGTAGCAAGGCAGCGCAGAGGTTGGGGAGGATGTAGAGGCGGAAGCCGCTGAACTCCACGCCCTGGACAGTGAGAGTGGCTATGCAGTACCCCCGGATCGTCACGGAGTGGGACCCGGAGGCCAGGGAGATTCTCTGGTTGGCGGGGTGTACCGCGAGGGAGCAACGCCTTACCATATCGGGATGGATGAAGCTCTCGGTGCTCCCGGAGTCCAGCAGGCAGGAGATCTCATGCCCATCGATTTTCACGTTGGTAGAGGCCGTTGCTAGGTTGCATGGGCGGGACTGGTCAATCGTGACAGAGGCGCGACGCGGCTGGTCGTCGATGGTGGCAGACGATGGGGTACCCCGGGGGCATGGGTCCTGGTACGATGGCGGCGCCCACGGGCCGCACGTGTCGTGGGGGAAACAAGATGGCGGCGCATGATGACCCTGGGGAGGACAAGATGGCGGCGCCCATGGACCGCACGTGGTGGGGGTCGAAAAAGATGGCGGCGCCCATGGGCCGTACGTGGTCCGGGGAGGGGAAGATGGCGGCGCCCACTGGCTGTATGTGTGGGGGGTCGGAACAAAAGTGGTGACTGTGCGGGCCTGGCACACCGCAGCGAAGTGTCCCTTCTTGCCTCAGGCCTTGCAAAGGGCACTCCGGGACGGGCAGCGTTGTCGGGGGTGTTTTGGCTGCCCACAGAAGTAACATTTGGGGCCCCCGGGGTTGGTTGGCTGCCGCGCGGCGCAGAGGTGGGGTTGGCTGAGTGGGGTCCCCGATGGGGCGGCCGTCTGCGGAGTCCACGATGCGTAAGAGGGGTGGGCCGCGCGGCCGGGGGTGTTGGCCTGGATGTTGCGCGAAGCAACCATCAGCGAGAGCGCTCGTTTTTTGGTTGCTGCAAGGTCGAGCATGGCCCCTTCTCAGAGGCGCTGGCAGATGTAATCCGACTCTATCCCCGTAACAAAAGCGTCTCTGATGAGCAAGTTCGAGTGTTCTGTGGCCGTGACGGCCTGACAGTCACAGTCTCTGACTAGGGGAATTAGAGCACGCCAGAAATCTTCCACTGACTCACCAGGAAGTTGACTACGAGTGGAGAGGATGTGTCTGGAGTAGAGCGTGTTAGTCCGCTGAGCGTAATTTTCCTTCAGTAGCGGCATGGCGTCTGCGTAGGTCGGCGCGTCCTGGATAAGTGGAAAGACGTTGAAGCTCAGCCGCATGTAGAGGATCTGAATCGTCTGAGCTTCCGGAATTGGGTCTGGTGCAGACCTGATGTGAGCTTCGAAACAGGCTCGCCAATGTTCAAAGTCCTTTTTGGCGTTGCCTGATTGCGGATCCAGCTGCAGGCTATCCGGCTTGATGCCGAGGTCCATCTTCTGAAAACTTTAGTGCAATAAATTGATGCACAATCAATTACACAAAGAAGAGAGTTGGATGTAATCGAGGCTTTATTACACTGAGATGTGTGGCCTCCTATAGCAGCTGGCGAAATGGCTGCTGTACGAGGAGCACACATATTTATACTCCGCCTACTGGGCGGAGCCAGCAGGCAGGGAACTACCCCCCGTACCTGTAGTACAGGGGCCTTACCACAAAGCACCTAATATATACATCAGTGGTGACTACCACAGACGGAAAGAGGGAAAAGTTGAACAAGAGGGAAAGAGTGAAAGCTGAAAGATAAAGAACTGAATGTGATAACAGGAAGCAGAAGATAAGAACTCGTCTTTCATATTGGGTTGTCAACTCAAGTTGGACATATTCCTGGAGGCTTCATCACATGACCTCTCACCTCCAACCAGCTTGTTCGCCCTGCCCAGAACACTCCTGCAATTGGTCACCCAACATGTCCACCTTGGCCATGCTCCACCTTCTCGTTGACGATCATACAATGGGGTTTAAAACTATCATCGATTGTTTTCGAAACCCATCTGCTTCACTAATCCCCCTTTAGGGAGGGAAATTTGACATCTGACCTTATAGTCCTGCCCCTTTGAAATGGCCGAGAAAGCCACTTAGTTCGAGGCCATTGCGAGTGGCAACAAATGGCCACACCCCATGAATGAAGTTTTAAAAGCCCACCGAGTGAAATTAGATGGAGTGGGGGTAGTGAGCTGGAACAGTATATTTCAATGAATCGTGATATTGTGAACTCACCACATCCCTGCTGGGTCACTGCGTCAAGCCAGGCTTACCTGGGTGTCACTCGTGGTGGTGAGCTGGACTTGGAACAAGCTGGCCAGGCCTCTCTTGATGTTCTGAATGATCACCGGCTCATTGGAAAATGAGTAGAAGGTCTTCACCTGGAGGATGAGAAAGGTCAAAGTGCAAGTGACCACGCTTGGCTGTGGAATTAGGTTCCAGACTGCGTCGGCAGTAACAATAGTAACTTGGGAAAAGTGCTCCCCAGGACTGGAGTCAGACTACATTTGACACTGAACCATGTGAGAAGATATTGGAAACTGTAATTAGCTACACGGAGCACAAGGGGCTGACTTGATTGTTTTTCCCCGTGTGGCTTGCGGAGTATGAGCTCCCCTGCTAACTATGGGGTGATACCATGTGTATATAAGGTCGGCCAGATAGGAACTGACCGACAGAGAGAGTGGACCCGGTAAAGTCTGACTTGGCCTCTTTGTACATAGTACGTGTTGTAAATAAACATCTTTGTCATAACCTGGGGTTAAGCAAGCCATGGGACACTTATGAGACTGGGGGATTGATATTCCCAAAGGGGGGGAATACACACTTCCTCATTGAGGGACGGAGTTCCCCCTTCTACACTACGGAGGGTCATGCACTGTGTGCTGGCTCCTGTAGTAGAGTAACTGCTCTGTACTCTTGTTCTGTTGCATTAAACCTTTTCCCTTTGACTCAACCTGTTTGGCTCGGTGTGGACTCCTTTCCCGACCTTACGATAGTCTCGGATGTTACTCATCTGACTCCTATTCGCCTTTATTAAAGAAATCAACGAGGATTAAATCCTCTAAATTACAGTTTAGAGGAGAGGGGGGAGAGAGAGAGAGATAGGGAGGGAATTCCAGAGCTTTGGACCCAGGCAACTGAAGACACAGCCACCAATGGAAAGAATTTAATCAGGGAGATGTGCAAGAGGCCAGAATGGGAGAGTAATCCTCTAATAACCTGACATTATTATGAACTGTGTACTTTCTGACTGTGTGAATTATCATCGAGTTTATGGTGCTGGGCTGAACTTTGTTTCCAGAGGCAGGAGGGTTGGCAACAAGGGGACAAAGATTTGAGACAATTAGCAAAATTACCGGAGACGAGAATTGCTTTCACGCAGCAAGGTTTGACAATCTGGAATGTTCTCTCCGGGAGAGCAGTGGAAGCAGATTCAGCGTTAACCCTCAAACGGGAATTGGGTGAATATCTGGAAGATAAAATATTGCAGGGCTATGGGGGAAAGAGCAGCGGGAGTGGGGCTAATTGGATAGTTCTTTCAAAGGGCCGACACAGACATGACAGGCTGAATGGCCTCCTTCTGTGTTCTATGATAATTGGATGAGCTACTGGAGGATTGGTTATGTGGAATAGTAACCAGCAAAGAGTCAGTGTCTTCAGGATAGAAGCAGACACACAGGGGGAGAAATAAACTCCCTAAATCGTCCAAGGCAATCATGTTGTATCTTTCAATATGAATTGAGTTAAGAAAGGCGCGGCACGGTGGCGCAGTGGTTAGCACTGGGACTGCGACACTGAGGACCCGGTTTCGATCCCGGCCCCGGGTCACTGCCCGTGTGGAGTTTGCACATTCTCCCCGTGTCTGCGTGGGTCTCACCCCCACAACCCAAAAGATGTGCAGGGTAGGTGGATTGGCCACGCTAAATTGCCCCTTAATTGGATACTCTAAATTTATTAAAAGAGTTAAGGAACAAAGCAGCCATAAGACCATAAGACATAGGAGCAGAATTAGGCCACTCGGCCCATCGAGTCTGCTCCGCCATTCAATCATGGCTGATATTTTTCTCATCCCCATTCTCCTGCCTTCTCCCCATAACCCCTGAGCCCCTTATTAATCAAGAACTTATTTATCTCTGTCTTAAAGACATTCAGTGATTTGGCCTCCATTGCCTTCTGCGGC
Source organism: Scyliorhinus torazame (assembly GCF_047496885.1). Lineage (NCBI taxonomy): Eukaryota > Metazoa > Chordata > Chondrichthyes > Carcharhiniformes > Scyliorhinidae > Scyliorhinus > Scyliorhinus torazame. The sequence continues at coordinate 9,522,105 of NC_092709.1, forward strand.
AACAAGTTCCACAGATTCACCACCCTCTGGCTGAAGAAATTCCTCCTCATCTCTGTGTTTTAAAGGATCGTCCCTTTAGTCTGAGATGGTGTCCTCTGGTTCTAGTTTTTCTACAAGTGGAAACATCCTCTCCACGTCCATTCTATCCAGGCCTCGCAGTATCTTGTAAGTTTCAATAAGATCCCCCCTCATCCTTCTAAACTCCAACGAGTACAGACCCAGAGTCCTCAACCGTTCCTCATAGGACAAACTGTCCATTCCAGGGATAATTCTTGTGAACCTCCTCTGGACCCCTTCCAAGGCCAGCACATCCTTCCTTAGATACGGGGCCCAAAACCGCTCACAATACTCCAAATGGGGTCTGACCAGAACCTTATACAGCCTCAGAAGTACATCCCTGGTCTTGTATTCTAGCCCTCTGGGCATGAATGCTAACATTGCCTTCTTAACTGCCGACTGAACCTGCACATTAACCTTAAGAGAATTGTGAACAAGGACTCCCAAGTCCCTTTGTGCTTCTGATTTCCGAAGCATTTCCCCATTTAGAAAATAGCCTATGCCTAAATTACTCCTTCAAAAGGGCATAACCTCACACTTTTCCACATTGTATTTCATTTGCCACTTCAATGCCCACTCTCCTAGCCTGTCCAAGTCCTTCTGCAGCCCCCTTGCTTCCTCTATACTACCTGTCCCTCTGCAGATCTTTGTATCATCTGCAAACTTAGCAACAGTGCCTTCAGTACCTTCTTCCAGATCATTAATGTGATCCAATTAAATAGGAGCAAGGGTCGAAAGAGCAGAACATGGCCACCTCTGCTTCTGTGTTTCTACCCAAATACCAGGTTTTGGTCCTAAGGTATGGTAGAGATTCCACAGACTCTTTCAGAACATGCTGGCAACCAGGGCAGATGAGTCTGGGAGAGGGCATCTAATTGGTATGGTTTGTCAGCTGGCCCGTGGCATTGGGGTGAAATGTTGGGGTTCTGCCAGTCCATGTGGCTGGAAAGCCTGGGGCCGGGAGGAGTGTATCTTGTTCCTCGTCCCGTCTTTTGGAGGAGGCAGTAAGGCAAGGCCTTCTCCGCTCTCTCACGTGGGCATTATCCCCGGTGTCCTCTCTCAAACAACACCCCAAAAACAGATTATCTTTCATAATCACATTGCTATTTGTGGGATCTTGCTGTGCAAAAATCTCCTAAATTACAACAGCGACGACATTCCAAATGCACTTTGTTGGCTTTATAGTGCTTTGGGATGTTTGGGAGTCGTGGTGGGTGGCGAGCGTCGCAGAGTCGCTGTGGCACACAAGGAGGCAACCTTCGAGTCCATAACTGGTCTTTCTTTCTTTTGCCTCCTCCTCCTCCACCTCTGATACCCTTAGGTCCATTCTGCCTCTCAAGGATGAGCTCAAGGCGTTCCAGCTGCCATACCCAGCGTGATACCCCCTGGTGGGGTAGCTCGCTACTGCCTCCTACAGGAGGCCAGTCCACCCCAGCACACTGCGGGGTGCCCGGCCTCTGCACTTAGACTGGCTTCGAACAAAGTTAGGAAATTGGGAACTCCCTTGACAAGCAGTATCCCCCCCCACCCCGCCCCCACCCCAGCTCACCCCCCCCCCCCCCCCCCCCCCGGAAAACACTAGCAAAGGTTGGGATCTGGGAATAACTGGATGAGCCTCTTCAGAAGAATCCTCACTCTGCTGGAATTAAGGCAGGTGTTCCCCAGCTAGCCCACGTATGGCATTCAGGATCATGCGGCTGAAAGGGACGAGAGGACATATCCCCACACATTGATGTACTTTACTCTGGATGTGACATCAAGTAAGCGTAAAGTCGCTGATAAATCTATTCTTTTTTGAATTAAGATTACTAAACACCCTGACTTTTGAACTGCCAAGCTGGCCCATCTGCTATTAGCAGCCTCTGGGATCATAGACTCTGAACCTTAAGCAACGCTTAGGCTCAACCTTATTACCGTCAGTGTGTAATTTACACCTTATCTCCTAATAATCGTTACAACACTTCACAGAGTTAAAGAACGGCCTCCAATACAGAATGTTGTGAGTTGGCAATCTTACAAAGCAACAAGATGTCTTGTAAAACTGTCGTTTACAAATCAGAGTTAAGTTCCACTCACTCAAGTCCCACTGGCGGACTGGATCAGTGTGGGTACACTCCAAAAATACTCCTTTGACGGTGAAATGCTCTGGGATGTCCTGTGGCCATGAAAGGGACTACGTAAATGAAAGGGGCAGGGTTCTCCGTTCCTGAGACTAAGTGTTGACGCCTGGGAGGGATTCGTGGACTTCCACGACAGCTAAACTGGTCCGATCCTGGACCGATCGTTGAGAGTCTAGCACCGGTACCGCGTGGAACACAATCGATTCCAATGAGAAACGGTACTGGATTCGCCGGGTCCGTGATTGACACTCGGGAGGCTGCCAAGCTGCAGCCGCACACACACATTACACTCCCCACACACACTCATCCCAGCCGCACACACACATTACACTCCCCACACACACTCATCCCAGCCACACACACACATTACACTCCCCACACACACTCATCCCAGCCACACACACACATTACACTCCCCACACACACTCATCCCAGCCGCACACACACATTACACTCCCCACACACACTCATCCCAGCCGCACACACACATTACACTCCCCACACACACTCATCCCAGCCACACACACACATTACACTCCCCACACACACTCATCCCAGCCGCACACACACATTACACTCCCCACACACACTCATCCCAGCCGCACACACACATTACACTCCCCACACACACTCATCCCAGCCGCACATACACATTACACTCCCCACGCACACTCATCCCAGCCGCACACACACATTACACTCCCCACGCACACTCATCCCAGCCATACACACACATTACACTCCCCACACACACTCATCCCAGCCACACACACACTCATCCCAGCCACACACACACATTACACTCCCCACACACACTCATCCCAGCCGCACACACACATTACGCTCCCCACACACACTCATCCCAGCCACACACACACATTACATTCCCCACACACACTCATCCCAGCCACACACACACATTACACTCCCCACACACACTCATCCCAGCCCCACACACACATTACACTCCCCACACACAATCATCCCAGCCACACACACACATTACACTCCCCACACACACTCACCCCAGCCGCACACACACATTACACTCCCCACACACACTCATCCCAGCCGCACACACACATTACACTCCCCACACACACTCATCCCAGCCGCACACACACTTTACACTCCCCACACACACTCATCCCGGCCGCACACACATTACACTCCCCACACACACTCATCCCAGCCACACACACACATTACACTCCCCACACACACTCATCCCAGCCGCACAGACACATTACACTCCCCACACACACTCATCCCAGCCACACACACACATTACACTCCCCACACACACTCACACACTCATCCCAGCCGCACACACACATTACACTCCCCACACACACTCATCCCAGCCACACACACACATTACACTCCCCACACACACTCATCCCAGCCGCACACACACATTACACTCCCCACACACACTCATCCCAGCTGCACACACATTACACTCCCCACACACACTCATCCCAGCCGCACACACACATTACACTCCCCACACACACTCAGCCCAGCCGCACACACACATTACACTCCGCACACACACTCACCCCAGCCGCACACACACATTACACTCCCCACACACACTCATCCCAGCCACACACACACATTACACTCCCCACACACACTCATCCCAGCCACACACACACACTACACTCCCCACACACACTCATCCCAGCCGCACACACACATTACACTCCCCACACACACTCACCCCAGCCACACACACACATTACACTCCCCACACACACTCATCCCAGCCACACACACACATTACACTCCCCACACACACTCATCCCAGCCACACACACACATTACACTCCCCACACACACTCATCCCAGCCACACACACACATTACACTCCCCACACACACTCATCCCAGCCGCACACACACATTACACACCCCAGACACACTCATCCCAGCCGCACACACACATTACACTCCCCACACACACTCATCCCAGCCCCACACACACATTACACTCCCCACACACACTCATCCCAGCCACACAGTCACATTACACTCCCCACGCACACTCATCCCAGCCACACACACACATTACACTCCCCACACACACTCATCCCAGCCACACACACACATTACACTCCCCACACACACTCATCCCAGCCACACACACACATTACACTCCCCACACACACTCATCCCAGCCGCACAGACACATTACACTCCCCACACACACTCATCCCAGCCGCACAGTCACATTACACTTCCCACGCACACTCATCCCAGCCACACACACACATTACACTCCCCACACACACTCATCCCAGCCACACACACACATTACACTCGCCACACACACTCATCACAGCCGCACACACACATTACACTCCCCACACACACTCATCCCAGCCGCACATACACATTACACTCCCCACACACAGTCATCCCAGCCACACACACACATTACACTCCCCACACACACTCATCCCAGCCGCACACACACATTACACTCCCCACACACACTCATCCGAGCCGCACACACACATTACACTCCCCACACACACTCATCCCAGCCGCACACACACACTGCACTCCCCACACACACTCATCCCAGCCGCACACACACATTACACTCCCGACACACACTCATCCCAGCTGCACACACACATTACACTCCCCACACACACTCATCCCAGCCGCACACACACATTACACTCCCCACACACACTCATCCCAGCCGCACACACACATTACACTCCCCACACACAATCATCCCAGCCGCACACACACATTACACTCCCCACACACACTCATCCCAGCCGCACACACACATTACACTCCCCACACACACTCATCCCAGCCACACACACACATTACACTCCCCACACTCACCCTCCCAGCCGCGCACACACATTACACTCGCCACACACACTCATCCCAGCCACACACACACATTACACTCCCCACACACACTCATCCCAGCCACACACACACATTACACTCCCCACACACACTCATCCCAGCCACACACACACATTACACTCCCCACACACACTCATCCCAGCCCCACACACACATTACACTCCCCACACACACTCATCCCAGCCGCACAGTCACATTACACTCCCCACGCACACTCATCCCAGCCACACACACACATTACACTCCCCACACACACTCATCCCAGCCACACACACACATTACACTCCCCACACACACTCATCCCAGCCACACACACACATTACACTCCCCACACACACTCATCCCAGCCGCACAGACACATTACACTCCCCACACACACTCATCCCAGCCGCACAGTCACATTACACTCCCCACGCACACTCATCCCAGCCACACACACACATTACACTCCCCACACACACTCATCCCAGCCACACACACACATTACACTCGCCACACACACTCATCACAGCCGCACACACACATTACACTCCCCACACACACTCATCCCAGCCGCACATACACATTACACTCCCCACACACAGTCATCCCAGCCACACACACACATTACACTCCCCACACACACTCATCCCAGCCGCACACACACATTACACTCCCCACACACACTCATCCGAGCCGCACACACACATTACACTCCCCACACACACTCATCCCAGCCGCACACACACACTGCACTCCCCACACACACTCATCCCAGCCGCACACACACATTACACTCCCCACACAAACTCATCCCAGCTGCACACACACATTACACTCCCCACACACACTCATCCCAGCCGCACACACACATTACACTCCCCACACACACTCATCCCAGCCGCACACACACATTACACTCCCCACACACACTCATCCCAGCCGCACACACACATTACACTCCCCACACACACTCATCCCAGCCACACACACACATTACACTCCCCACACTCACCCTCCCAGCCGCGCACACACATTACACTCGCCACACACACTCATCCCAGCCGCACACACACATTACACTCCCCACACACACTCATCCCAGCCACACACACACATTACACTCCCCACACACACTCATCCCAGCCACACACACACATTACACTCCCCACACACACTCATCCCAGCCACACACACACATTACACTCCCCACACACACTCATCCCAGCCGCACACACACATTACACACCCCAGACACACTCATCCCAGCCGCACACACACATTACACTCCCCACACACACTCATCCCAGCCCCACACACACATTACACTCCCCACACACACTCATCCCAGCCGCACAGTCACATTACACTCCCCACGCACACTCATCCCAGCCACACACACACATTACACTCCCCACACACACTCATCCCAGCCACACACACACATTACACTCCCCACACACACTCATCCCAGCCACACACACACATTACACTCCCCACACACACTCATCCCAGCCGCACAGACACATTACACTCCCCACACACACTCATCCCAGCCGCACAGTCACATTACACTCCCCACGCACACTCATCCCAGCCACACACACACATTACACTCCCCACACACACTCATCCCAGCCACACACACACATTACACTCGCCACACACACTCATCACAGCCGCACACACACATTACACTCCCCACACACACTCATCCCAGCCGCACATACACATTACACTCCCCACACACAGTCATCCCAGCCACACACACACATTACACTCCCCACACACACTCATCCGAGCCGCACACACACATTACACTCCCCACACACACTCATCCCAGCCGCACACACACATTACACTCCCCACACACACTCATCCCAGCCGCACACACACACTGCACTCCCCACACACACTCATCCCAGCCACACACACACATTACACTCCCCACACACACTCATCCCAGCCACACACACATTACACTCCCCATACACACTCATCCCAGCCGCACACACACATTACACTCCCCACACACACTCATCCCAGCCGCACACACACATTACACTCCCCACACACATTCATCCCAGCCGCACACACACATTACACTCCCCACACACACTCATCCCAGCCGCACACACACATTACACTCCCCACACACACTCATCCCAGCCGCACACACACATTACACTCCCCACACACACTCATCCCAGCCGCACACACACATTACACTCCCCATACACACTCATCCCAGCCGCACACACACATTACACTCCCCACACACACTCATCCCAGCCGCACACACACATTACACTCCCCAAACACATTCATCCCAGCCGCACTCACACATTACACTCCCCACACACACTCATCCCAGCCGCACACACACATTACACTCCCCACACACACTCATCCCAGCCGCACACACACATTACACTCCCCACTCACACTCATCCCAGCCGCACACACACATTACACTCCCCACACACACTCATCCCAGCCAACAAGATGGCACTGGTCGCGCTGGAGCCGCCCATACAGCTGATGGGTCAGATGGGGCCAGAGGGCACCCGGGGGGGGTGGCCTGGGGACACCCATATGACCAATGACCCTAAGTTCACCGTGGGCTGTTAGCGGTGTGCGCAGCTGCATGGCTGCCTTGCCGGATGCAGCAATGGAGTTCCGTGCCCGTCCGCCCGGACCCCACAACCCACCTCCTGGCCACCCCCCCGCTACTCCCCCCGGCGCTGGCAGAAGCCCCCCTGGCCACCGGCACAACTGTCAGCAAACTATGGCGATGTTGGACACTTTCCGTACCCACCCCCCCGCCCCTCCCCTCGCTCCCTCAGCAGACACGGTTTCGCAATTTTGAAAAGCGCAAGTGAACCGCGCCGTCGATAACTCGGCCGGCCGGAGGCATTAAGCTTGGGCGGGACTCACAGGCCACCCCGCCGAATGTCACATGTTTTTCGGCAGGGGAGGCGACCCGCCAGCGGGATGTACTGGCCCCGCCATTGCCAGGAAGATGTCCTTTTGACAGCGCCTCTCGCCGCCGGAAATCCCGTGCGCCGGCATGGGATCGGAATTTCCTGCCGGTGAATCCCGTCCAATATAATTTGTGATCGTGCAACTCATCTTTCCTTGGCCACCGACACTGAATCCTAGGCTGAACCTTGGACTCATGTGTCACAGCGTGCTGCCTGACAAACTCCTGTGACTGCCCTATAGTTACTGAGCTCTGTGTGTCACGGTTTCATTGGTCCATTCCAAATCTAGACATCACCGCATCAACTCCCTAATTGGGTTAGTGATGTAATGACCATCAGGAGGTCAAAGTACTACAGGTTACCGAGCAACCATAAATAGGTTCACTGCTGACAGATTTCTTTTGACGAAGAATAGAACTGACCCATTCACAAGATCAGAACAGAGATAGGGGGACAGATACCTGACCCATTGTAGTTCATGCACACATGACAACAAACTTTATTACCAGCTGCAATGTCAACTATCTGATCCCTGCATAAGTTAGAGGTTTCTGCGACCACTCCCTTATCCACTCCATTCCAAGCCTTGACAATGCCCAAGCCTGTGGTTTTGGCCGAGTAGATGGACAGCAGGCATTATCTGGGAACAACACCAAAATCATCTATGTCGCTGGGTCAAAATCCTGGAACTCCCTCCCTAGCAGCACAGTGGACGTACCTACACCACGTGGACTGTAGCAGGTTCAAGAAGGCGGCTCACCCGCCCCCCCCCCACCTTCTCAAGGGGCAATTAGGGATGGACAATAAATGCTGGATATTCATGAAGTAATAAAGAAAAAATTATCTCCTTAAATGAAGATATTCTTCCTGACATCTAACACTAAATTCTTGTTAACTCTGTCACCGGGCAGCACGGCGGTGCAGTGGGTTAGCACTGCTGCCTCACGGCGCCGAGGTCCCAGGTTCGATCCCGGCCCCGGGTCACTGTCCGTGTGGAGTTTGCACATTCTCCCCATGTCTCGCGAATAGAAGGATGGGAAAGATCCCATGGCACTACTTTGAAGAAGAGCAGGGGAGTTCTGCCAGGTGCCCTGGCCAACATTGGTCCCTCAATCAATGTCACTAAATCACGGCACCGAGGTAACAGGTTCGATCCCGGCTGTGGGTCACTGTCCGTGTGGAGTTTGCACATTCTCCCCGTGTCTGAGTGGGTCTCACCACCACAACCCAAAGATGTGCAGGTTAGGTGGATTGGCCGCGCTAAATTGCCCCTTAATTGGACAAGAAAAATCGGGTACTCTAAATTTATTTTTTTTAAAACACTGGGCGGGATTTTCCGATGCCCGACACCAATATCGGAATTGCCGATCAGGCAGAGAATCGACTCTGACGCCCAAATCGGGTCCGGAGCTACTTGGACGCTGGTCAGCCATGCTCTGTCCCATTGGAAAGGGCGTCGTCGGGTCATATGCTAGGCACCATCGCAACGGCGTTGGCGTCTCATCTGCCAGCCCTCCTGCGATGCTCTGTTCCCGATGGGCCGGGTTCCTGGCGGCGTGGGGCACGTGTGGCCCCAGGGTTCGTGGACCGTGCGTGCCGGCCGCGGACTGTGCCCAGCACCGGCACACTTAAGCGGGATCTGTGTCGCTGGCCGGGGGGGGGGGGGGGGGGGGGGGGGGGGAGGTCGCGGACGGCGGGTTTGTACGGCACGACTGCTGCAGGTCGTCAGCCGTGCACATGCGTGGCCAGGGACCAGGCCATTGTCAGGCCGTATTTGGCGCGGGAGCGGGTGCGAGCCCCTCACCTGTCTCGGATTCGGTGAGGGTTTCAGAAATTTTGGTCGTAAAAAACCACACATGCTCCGTTGTCATCAACACTCAGTCGCTGAAACGGAGAATCCAGCCCCCATCTCTTTATTCTAGTCTGCTGCAATATTGTGAAATATTGCACCTTTCCTGGAATGGTTAATATCTGGTTAGCTTCTATAAGGTCTGTCTAACCGCCATATAAGTACGCGAAGCTTAAAGAGCCTTATGTTGCTACTGCAATTAGTGCTTTGAGTTTACTAAAACCTTGCATCCCAAGGCTGCTGATTTTAATTAATTTTAGGGGTGAAATTTAAGGAGGAAAAACTGGTCTTGCATTTATATGCCATCTTCCACATCCTCAGGATGTCCCAGAGAGTGTTACAGTCGATGAGGTACTTTTGGAAGTGTAGTCATGTTGCCATGTAGGGAGACGCCACACAGCGATCCCCGACAAACAGCAATATCATAATGGCCAAATAATCTGTTTTAGCTCAGGTTCATCAGAGAATAACACCGACCGTACCTTCCCCTTTATCCAGTGTATGAGAACTGGGTTCTTCAAGGCTGCTAGGTTGCTCTTTCCCAGAACTCCTCCTGCAGTGGTGTCTTTAAAGATGTTTGTGTCGTCAGTCCGTTCACTCACGTTTTCAAAGTTGACATCAGTAATCTGGGAAAGGAAACGTAACGGACACCAATTAACAGCAAACTCTGAGCGCTAGAAATCGATAGTCAATGGAAGCCATTATAATCTGGATTATGCTGCCTGCCGGAGTGGGGGGGACATATTTAATAGTAACTTTCAAAAGGGATTTGTAAAAGTATTTGAAAAGAAAACAACATTTGCAGGGATACGGGGAATAAGCAGGGGTAGCTCTTTCAAATTGGTGTCAGAGACTCAATGGGTCAATTGGCCGCCTTCATTGCTGTATGATTCACTGATTACGTTTGAAAGATTATTAAAGAATGTGACAGGATAGACCTCGGGTGGGGTTTTCCCGCTCTGTCAGGGCAGGGCCGGCACCGTAAAACCGTTCACAATGACATTGACATCACCAGGGCAGTAAAATCCGACCAGCGTAAAATTCTGCACTGAGGGGAAATGTTTCTGCTTTGGGGGGGTTCGGGGGAAAGGGGTGTAGCGGGGAGGAGTGGGCGGGAGTCACAGAATTATTCCCGGGCGGAAGAAGGCCATTCGACCCATCATCTCTGCACCTGCTCCCCAAATGAACATCATGGTTTTGTGCCATACCTCTGCCTTTCCCCCAGACCCCTGCCTTTCCCCCAGACCCCTGCCTTTCCCCCAGACCCCTGCCTTTCCCCCAGACCACTGCCTTTCCCCCAGACCCCTGCCTTTCCCCCACACCCCTGCCTTTCAACCATACCCCTGCCTTTCCCCCAGACCCCTGCCTTTCCCCCAGACCCCTGCCTTTCCCCCAGACCCCTGCCTTTCCCCATCCCCTGCCTTTCCCCCATTACCCTGCCTTTCCCCCATACCCCTGCCTTTCCCCCACACCCCTGCCTTTCCCCCATTACCCTGCCTTTCCCCCATACCCCTGCCTTTCCCCCATACCCCTGCCTTTCCCCCATTACCCTGCCTTTCCCCCATACCCCTGCCTTTCCCCCACACCCCTGCCTTTCCCCCATTACCCTGCCTTTCCCCCATACACCTGCCTTTCCCCCAGACCCCTGCCTTTCCCCCACACCCCTGCCTTTCCCCCATAACCCTGCCTTTCCCCCAGACCCCTGCCTTTCCCCCACACCCCTGCCTTTCCCCCACACCCCTGCCTTTCCCCCATTACCCTGCCTTTCCCCCATACCCCTGCCTTTCATCCCCCACCCCTGCCTTTCCCCCATTACCCTGCCTTTCCCCCATACCCCTACCTTTCCCCCAGACCCCTGCCTTTCCCCCACACCCCTGCCTTTCCCCCATAACCCTGCCTTTCCCCCAGACCCCTGCCTTTCCCCCAGACCCCTGCCTTTCCCCCAGACCCCTGCCTTTCCCCCAGACCCCTGCCTTTCCCCCAGACCCCCTGCCTTCCTCCCCCTGCTTTTCCCCATACCCCTGTCTTTCCCCATTCCCCTGCCTTTCCCCCATACCCCTGCCTTTCCCCCATACCCCTGCCTTTCCCCTATACCCCTGCCTTTCCCCTATACCCCTGCCTTTCCCCCACACTCCTGCCTTTCCCCCACACTCCTGCCTTTCCCCCACAACCCTGCCTTTCCCCCAGACCCCTGCCTTTCCCCCACACTCCTGCCTTTCCCCCACAACCCTGCCTTTCCCCCAGACCCCTGCCTTTCCCCTATACCCCTGCCTTTCCCCCACAACCCTGCCTTTCCCCAGACCCCTGCCTTTCCCCTATACCCCTGCCTTTCCCCCATACCCCTGCCTTTCCCCCAGACCCCTGCCTTTCCCCCAGACCCCCTGCCTTCCTCCCCCTGCTTTTCCCCATACCCCTGTCTTTCCCCATTCCCCTGCCTTTCCCCCATACCCCTGCCTTTCCCCCATACCCCTGCCTTTCCCCCATACCCCTGCCTTTCCCCCAGACCCCTGCCTTTCCCCCAGACCCCTGCCTTTCAACCATACCTCTGCCTTTCCCCCATAACCATGCCTTTCCCCTAGACCCCTGCCTTTCCCCCAGACCCCTGCCTTTCCCACAGACCCCTGCCTTTCCCCCAGACCCCTGCCTTTCCCCCACACCCCTGCCTTTCCCCCAGACCCCTGCCTTTCCCCCAGACCCCTGCCTTTCCCCCAGACCCCTGCCTTTCCCCCACACCCCTGCCTTTCCCCCATAACCCTGCCTTTCCCCCAGACCCCTGCCTTTCCCCCAGACCCCTGCCTTTCCCCCACAACCCTGCCTTTCCCCCATACCCCTGCCTTTCCCCCAGACCCCTGCCTTTCCCCCAGACCCCTGCCTTTCCCCATTCCCCTGCCTTTCCCCATACCCCTGCCTTTCCCCCACACACCTGCCTTTCCCCCATTCCCCTGCCTTTCCCCCACTCCCCTGCCTTACCCCCACACCCCTGCCTTTCCCCCATTCCCCTGCCTTTCCCCCACACTCCTGCCTTTCCCCCATTCCCCTGCCTTTCCCCCATACCCCTGCCTTTCCCCCATACCCCTGCCTTTCCCCCATACCCCTGCCTTTCCCCCAGACCCCTGCCTTTCCCCCACACCCCTGCCTTTCCCCCATAACCCTGCCTTTCCCCCAGACCCCTGCCTTTCCCCCAGACCCCTGCCTTTCCCCCACAACCCTGCCTTTCCCCCATACCCCCTGCCTTCCTCCCCCTGCTTTTCCCCATACCCCTGTCTTTCCCCATTCCCCTGCCTTTCCCCCATACCCCTGCCTTTCCCCTATACTCCTGCCTTTCCCCCACACCCCTACCTTTCCCCCACACCCCTGCCTTTCCCCCATACCCCTGCCTTTCCCCCATACCCCTGCCTTTCCCCCATTCCCCTGCCTTTCCCCATACCCCTGCCTTTCCCCCATACCCCTGCCTTTCCCCCATTCCCCTGCCTTTCCCCATACCCATGCCTTTCCCCCATACCCCTGCCTTTCCCCCATTCCCCTGCCTTTCCCGAAGACGTGCTGTTAGGTGAATTGGACATTCTGAATTCTCCCTCAGTGTACCCGAACAGGCGCCGGAATGTGGCGACTAGGGGCTTTTCACAGTAACTTCATTGCAGTGTTAATGTAAGCCTACTTGTGGCAATAATAAAGATAATTATTATTATCTACCCTAATGGCGATGGGGATATTGAAAGGTTTTCTGCAGGAGCTGGGAATTGTGTCTGGCGGAATACAGGATCAGAACCAATTTCTCTCGGGGAGGTGCAGCTGCACACACCCCTTCGCAGGCCAAGAACGACAGGGAACCACATATGGATGGCATTTTACGAATTTGTAAAAACAAATACTCCAGTCAAATAATTGGGATGAAAACAGCGTGGATCGATCCTAAAATTAAAATCGTCAAACTCAGGAAATACTCATCAGATCTGGCAACATTTGACTGATTGCCACAGGTCAGAGAAGAAGGTTGCCAGCTCAGGCTGGATCTCACATCTCCAATAGCCCTGCCCAGTCAAAGAACTCCTTTTGAAGTATCTGTTTGCTCACTTTTGTGCTTACGGACCAAAGGGGGTCGCAGAGAAAATGTAAAATTTGCAGAAAACACTGCAGACTCGGAATAGTGTTTACAAGAGTGAAAATAAATAAATAACAGCAACGACCGCTGGACCTCCCCCCCCCCCCCCCACAGCCCCCCCCCCTCCCCTACTCTACTGTCAGTAAGGGCAAGTGCGGTGGGCAGCACGTTAGCACAGTGGTTAGCACTGTTGCTTCACAGCTCCAGGGTCCCAGGTTTGATTCCCGGCTTGGGTCACTGTCTGTGCGGAGTCTGCACGTTCTCCCCGTGTCTGCGTGGGTTTCCTCCGAGTGCGCCGGTTTCCTCCCGAAAGACGTGCTTGTTCGGCAATTTGGACATTCTGAATTCTCCCTCCGTGTACCCGAACAGGTGCCGGAGTATGGTGACTAGGGGCTTTTCACAGTAACTTCATAGCAGTGTTAATGTAAGCCTACTTGTGACAATAAAGATTATTAAAAAATAAAAGTAAGAAAACACCTGGCCAGGTGTATAATTCAGGATTGTCTGTTACTGGGATCTTCCTGTTCCTCACGACTGGAGGTAAACACTTGCAGGAAATGGTCACAGAGGGAAAGAAGAGAAAATAAAGTTGAGGAAAAGACAATGGACAACATTCTTCTGTTTCCCCCCCACCCACCTTTGTCTCCAGCACCGTCACAAGGGGCCGAATGGCCTCCTTCAGTATCTTATTGCTCGATGGTTAAAATGGTCACCATTAAACAGAACCTACCACAATTCGAATAAGTTGGTCCTCTTCATTGGTTGAATTTCTCCATAACAAGCCAACGTTGATGTTGGATACAATTTTAAATCCAGCACACTCTGTTCCTTCGCCCGTGTCTAACCGTACCTCCGCGGTATAACTGTATTTGTAGGTCTTCTCCGCATTAAACCTTGGTCCACCGCGTGCTGCTGGTTAAAAAAGAAATGAAAATGAAAGTAAAGAGGATTCCCAGCGGCATTGCACATGACGTGTTCTTGACAGGAATATCTCAGGTATCATCGCTTTGTTTCAGGTCTGTGACAGTTCTTCACGGATTGCATCACATCTTCAGGAAGGGCACTCGAGCTGGCTTCAAGGAACCAGCCTGGCAACAGTGACGAGAGACAGTGGAAGAGACGTAAGTAAAGGGAACCAGGTTCTGCATGCGCACTGATGACACCCACCCCTACCTCACTTCTTTGTCAAGCCCCTTCATTTTTGGGCGGCACGGTAGCACAGTGGTTAGCACTGTTGCTTCACTTGGTAAGTTACTGCAGTGCACCTTGTAGATGGTACAGATGGCTGCCACTGTTCGTCGGTGGTGGAGGGTCACTGTCTGTGCGGAGTCTGCACGTTCTCCCCGTGTCTGCGTGGGTTTCCTCCGGGTGCTCCGGTTTCCTCCCACAAGTCCCGAAAGACGTGCTTGTTAGGTGAATTGGACATTCTGAATTCTCCCTCTGTGTACCCGAACAGGCGCCGGAATGTGGCGACTAGGGGCTTTTCACAGTAACTTCATTGCAGTGTTAATGTAAGCCTACTTGTGACAATAATAAAGATTGTTTTTATTGCCCTTTGACCTGTCAAATGGCTCATCTGACATCCAGTCCTGCGAGAGCAAAAATCTCCTCCAACTAAATATTGGGAAGATTCAAGTTATTGGTCGGTCTCTTTGATCCCTAACCATCGATTCCAACCTTTTCCCTGATGCTTTCCTGAGGCTGAATCCGACTGTAAGCCAGCCTACTTGTGACAACAATAAAGATTATTATTAAAACTTTAGCCTTCCGCGTGACCACAGATCCGTAACAGTGCTAAAACCGCCTCCTGCCGCCTCTGTGACATCCTTTCTCTGTCCCTGCCTCAGCCGACCTGATGCTGAAACTCACTTCCATGCTTTCGTTAAGCTCCTGATTTGACAACCTCCAGCCTCCCATCTTCCATCCTTCGCAAACCTGAGCTGATCCAAAGGTCTGCTGCCCCTATCCTAACCAGATCCCATTCAGCCATCACCGTCTGTATTTGGGGGTCGTTCCTGGCTCACAGTCTGGCAACACATCCATTTAAAAAAGATCATCCTGGTATTCAGGTCCCTGCAAGTCCTCGCTGCTCCCTAACTCTGCAATCTCCCCCAGTCCCAGAATTCGAGATCTTCTGGCCTTTTGAGCTGGGGGGGTCAAAGAAAAACACAAGATTGGGTTTGGTAGATTTTTGTTAGGTGAGATTTTAAATGTTACGGAATCAAGATGGGCAGATGGTGTTAAATCCAGATCAGCCATGATCTAAATCATAGAACAGACTCCAGGGGTTGGATGGCTTCCTCCAGTTATTGTGTTAGGAGTTCTCGTTCAAGATTTTCTTTTTTAAAAAAAATATATTTATTAAAGTTTTTTAACACAATTTCTCTCCCTTACAAACAATAACCCCCCCCCCCCCCCCCGTAACAAAAAAAACCGAGAAATCGTGCAGAGCAAGATATATACATGGCAAAATTATATATTTACACAGCTTTGTACACTGGCCCTCACCCGTACGTGCCAGTTTAATAGAACATAGAACGATACAGCGCAGTACAGGCCCTTCGGCCCACGATGTTGCACCGAAACAAAAGCCATCCAACCTACACTATGCCATTATCATCCATATGCTTATCCAATAATTTCCCCAACCCTTCATGTTATCTCTTGCTCATCCACCCTCCCAGGCAGTCCCCCCTTTCCCCCCCCCCCCTCCTCCCCCCTCCCAGGACGTCCCCTCCACCCCCCCCGCCCCCCCTCCCAAGGTTGCTGCTGCTGCTGACCGACCTTCCTCTAACGCTCCGCGAGATAGTCTAGGAACGGTTGCCACCGCCTGTAGAACCCCTGCGCAGACCCTCTCAAGGCGAACTTAATCCTCTCCAACTTTATGAACCCAGCCATATCATTTATCCTGGCCTCCAGGCTGGGGGGCTTCGCCTCCTTCCACATTAGCAAGATCCTTCGCCGGGCTACTAGGGACGCAAAGGCCAGAATGCCGGCCTCTTTCGCCTCCTGCACTCCCGGTTTGTCCACTACTCCAAATATTGCTAGCCCCCAGCTTGGCTTGACCCCGACTTTCACCACCTGAGATATTGCTCCCGCCACTCCTCTCCAGAACCCCTCCAGTGCCGGGCATGACCTAAACATATGGACATGGTTCGCCGGGCTCCCTGAGCACCTTCCACATCTGTCCTCTACCCCAAAGAACCTACTCAACCTCGCCCCCCTCAAGTGCGCTCTGTGAACCACCTTAAATTGTATCAGGCTGAGCCTGGCACACGAGGAGGAGGAATTAACCCTACCTCGGGCATCAGCCCACAGACCTTCCTCGATCTCCTCCCCCAGCTCCTCCTCCCATTTACCCTTCAACTCTTCTACCAGCGCTTCCCCCTCTTCTTTCAACTCCTGGTGTATTTCCGACACCTTGCCCTCCCCGACCCATACACCCGAGATCACCCTATCTTGAACTTCTTGTGCCGGGAACAACGGGAATTCCCTCACCTGTCGCCTCACAAAAGCCCTCACCTGCATATATCTAAAGGCATTTCCCGGGGGTGTTCAAGATTTTCTTAAGGTTAATGTGCAGGTTCAGTCGCTAGTCAGGAAGGCAAATGCAATGTTAGCATTCATGTCGAGAGGGCTAGAATACAAAAGCAGGGATGTACTGCTGAGGCTGTGTAAGGCTCTGGTCAGACCCCATTTGGAGTATTGTGAGCAGTTTTGGGCTCCGTATCTAAGGAAGGATGTGCTGGCCTTGGAAAGGGTTCAGAGGAGGTTCACGAGAATGATCCCTGGAATGAAGAGCTTGTCGTATGAAGAGCAGTTGAGGACTCTGGGTCTGTACTCGTTGGAGTTTAGAAGGATGAGGGGGGAATCTTATTGAAACGTACAAGAAACTGCGAGGCCTGGATAGAGTGAATATGGAGAGGATGTTTCCACTTGTAGGAAAAACCAGAACCCGAGGGCACAGCCTCAGGCTGAAGGGACGATCCTTTAAAACAGAGATGAGGAGGAATTTCTTCAGCCAGAGGGTGGTGAATCTGTGGAACTCTTTGCCGCAGAAGGCTGTGGAGGCCAAATCACTGAGTGTCTTTAAGACAGAGATAGATAGGTTCTTGATTAATAAGGGGATCAGGGGTTATGGGGATGAGAAACATATCAGCCATAAACGATTCGGAGGGAAATGTAGCTGGTCTGATTAGTAAGTTCGCGGATGACACCAAGGTTGGTGGAGAGGCAGATAGTGTTGAGGATTGTCAGAGGATACAGCAGGACATAGATAAGTTGGAGATTTGAGCAGAGAAATGGGAAATGGTGTTAAATCCAGACAAATGTGAAGTAATACATTTTGGTAGGTCTAACATAGAGGGGAAATGTACCGTAAAGTCAGAGAGATCTGGGCGTGCAGAGCTTTGAAGGTGTCAACACAAGTGGACAAGGCAGTCAAGAAAGCATACGGAATGCTTGCCTTCATTGGACGGGGCATCAAGTATAAAAACTGGCAAGTCATGCTACAATTGTATAGAACCTTGGTACGGCCGCACTTGGAATATTGCACACAATTCTGGTCGCCACACTACCAGAAGGATGTGGCTTTGGAGAGGGTGCAGAGAAGGTTTACCTGGATGTTGCCTGGTCTGGAGGGTGTTAGCTATGTGGAGAGGCTGAATAGACTGAAACTGTTTTCATTAGAAAGACGGAGGTTGAGGGGTGACCTGAGCGAGGTCTACAAGATTATGAGGGGCATAGATAGAGTGGATGGGCAGGCACTCTTTCCCAGGGTGGATGGTTCAGTCACCAGGGGGCATAAGTTTAAGGTCCGTGGGGCAAAGTTTAGAGGAGATGTGTGAGGCAGGTCTTTTACACAGAGGGTGGTGATTGCCTGGAACGCGTTGCCAGGGGAGGTTGTGGAAGCAGATACATTAACGGTGTTCAAAAGGCATCTTGACAAACACATGGATAGGATGGGTATAGAGGGATACGGCACAAGGAAGTGCTGAGGGTTTTGGCAAAGATTGATATCATGACCGGTACAGGCTTGGAGGGCCGAAGGGCCTGTTCCTGTGCTGGATTGCTTTTTTGTTCTTTGTTCTATGATTGAATGGTGGAGCAGACTCAATGGGTCGAATGGCCTAATTCTGCTCCTATGTTTTATTGCCTTATGGTCTTAAGTGTTCCTACATCTTCAGACTCATTTTGAACAATACTCGGGAGATTTACCAGTGGATTATGAAAAGTCTGGCATCTAACATCAGTTCACCACACGTCACCAAACTGTCCATTACTACAAAAAAAAGCCAATCATGAAAAGAAGGAACAGGGCCATTTTCCGATGCTGCCAAACTACAGCAAGAAACAATTAATCTCTAAATGACCTTAGGATGTGTCCAAGGCGAATTAGCTTCTAACTGATGAGGATTTGCCTATTTTCCAGGATCTAGACCTCATGAATTAAAGATACAGATCAACTACATCCAGGTGGACTATGACTATGGAAGGATGCATTGCAATACTCTCCGATCACTATTTATTGGGGAGCAATGCCAGAGGAGTTCTGATATAACTTGTTAAACTGTTCTCACTTTTGATCCATGTGTTGCTTATTCTGAGGCAGAGATCACCTCATACAGGAGGTAGGCGTATGTGTGTTTTACAGTTCACTTGGGGAGTCTGAGTTGCTGTGGCAACATACATGTTGCAGTCTGGAGCTATGGATAGTGATGGTCGAGGCTCCAATTTCTTTCCATCACATGGCAAACCAGGAATCTCTCCCACTCTTACCGCCTGACATTATTTTGAATTACACCGGAGCTTAGCAAGCTGGAGTCCCCTGTTGCTTCCTACATGGCAACACCTCGACCAATCATCATCAACTGGCCAACCAATCAGCACCCTGTTTTCCCCTATAAGCTATGAGAGATGGCAGATGGAGTTTAACCTGGACAAATGTGAGGTAATGCATTTTGGAAGGTCTAATGCAGGTAGGGAATATACAGTGAATGGTAGAACCCTCAAGAGTATTGAAAGTCAAAGAGATCTAGGAGTACAGGTCCACAGATCACTGAAAGGGGCTACACAGGTGGAGAAGGTAGTCAAGAAGGCATACGGCATGCTTGCCTTCATTGGCCGGGGCATTGAGTATAAGAATTGGCAAGTCATGTTGCAGCTGTATAGAACCTTAGTTAGGCCACACTTGGAGTATAGTGTTCAATTCTGGTCGCCACACTACCAGAAGGATGTGGAGGCTTTAGAGAGGGTGCAGAAGAGATTTACCAGAATGTTGCCTGGTATGGAGGGCATAAGCTATGAGGAGCGATTGAATAAACTCGGTTTGTTCTCACTGGAACGAAGGAGGTTGAGGGGCGACCTGATAGAGGTATACAAAATTATGAGGGGCATAGACAGAGTGGATAGTCAGAGGCTTTTCCCCAGGGTAGAGGGGTCAATTACTAGGGGGCATAGGTTTAAGGTGAGAGGGGCAAAGTTTAGAGTAGATGTACGAGGCAAGTTTTTTACGCAGAGGGTAGTGGGTGCCTGGAACTCACTACCGGAGGAGGTAGTGGAGGCAGGGACGATAGGGACATTTAAGGGGCATCTTGACAAATATATGAATAGGATGGGAATAGAAGGATACGGACCCAGGAAGTGTAGAAGATTGTAGTTTAGTCGGGCAGTATGGTCGGCACGGGCTTGGAGGGCCGAAGGGCCTGTTCCTGTGCTGTACATTTCTTTGTTCTTTGTTCTTTGTACAAATTGTTGTCATCATTTGAAATTTGGTATTCTTGCATTTTGTCCTGATAAGCGCAAGATGAAAAGCTTCGGCAACATGTCTCTTTTCAGCGATATTTAATTTCTGAATTACCAAGCAACTCAGTTGACAAAAGATCAAGTTAACAAAATTAGACAAAAAATTGCTGAGGCGCAGTTTTCAGCTCACTGAGAAACAGAAGAAGTCCCCTGCTGTCCTCACACATGAAACATGCATCGAAGATGTTATATAAATGCAACTTTTTGTTGCAACCTGCTTCTCCCCACCCCAGCACAGCGCCCGCTCAGATTCCATTTACTAATCCGCGCCTTAAGTTTTATTAATCAGCATGTTGGGACACTGATCTCTGTGATCATATGCATGATGTTTGCTCAAACTCTGTATCCCTCCCTATTTAAGCACTCCATCGAGAAGCTCTGTATCACTGCTACCCACTAATAACAGACCAGTGCTGGCGTCTCTTATACAATACAATATGTGTGACAATGTGAAGTGCACACATATTTTAAAAGCAATGATTGTATTAAAGTGCCTGATAAGCTAAAGCCTTCACAAACTCAATGGCACAATCAGCTTATCAAACTGCGATGCTGTCACAATCTATAAAACTTGGGACAAGGGTCAAACTTGGTGCAGGCTTTTGAGGTGGGAATCTGGGGGTGAGGCTTAACGCCAGAGCCTCAGACCTATCCCTAGCAATCCCCGAGCTTAATGAACATGGCAAAGTACAGTGTTCACATCTTACTGCAATGGATGGGTTTCGTAGACCGCCACAGCTTTCTCCATTACGCAACATGCAATGGTTCAAAAATA
Source organism: Scyliorhinus torazame (assembly GCF_047496885.1). Classification (NCBI taxonomy): domain Eukaryota; kingdom Metazoa; phylum Chordata; class Chondrichthyes; order Carcharhiniformes; family Scyliorhinidae; genus Scyliorhinus; species Scyliorhinus torazame. The sequence goes on from NC_092709.1 coordinate 9,543,675, forward strand.
CGTCTGAATTTAAAAATATCAAATCCTAAACAAAATCAATCAGCTGCAAATGTCTCTGTCTCTCTCTCTAGAACTGAGAGGTTCTAACCCTTGGGAAAGGCTGAAGAGCTGAGGTTCATTTCTTGTCAAGAAAACTGGAGGTTGAGAGCTGAGTTTTAATAAAGATGTTTAAAATTTTGGCTGGCGGAATTTTGCGTGGCCCCCCCCAATTGGACGATCCCGGCGCTGTCGTTGGGGTTTCCTGTTCTGTGCACCACCCCCGCCCACCCTCCCCCTCCTCCGCTCCCTGAAAACCCAAGGCAGGGGGTTCACTGTCGACAGGACTAGAAGATCTCGCCAGTGAGAACTACTGGAAATCCCGACCGGTGTTTCCACTTCACCACTGGGAGGGACAGAAATTGGATAGACATGAATAAACCCAATGGGGAATTCAGGAGAAGCTTCTTTACTCAGAGAGTGGCGAGATTGTGGAACTCACACCCACAGGGAGTGGTTAAACCCAGTAAAGTTTCATTTAAAGGAAAGTCAACTAAAGACATCAGCGACAGAGAGACAGTGAGGAATAGAACGATATGTTGTCAGAGTTGGACCATAAGACATAGGAGCTGGAGCAGGCCTTCGAGCCTGCTCCGCTAGTCAATAAGCTCACGGGTGATCTGATTGTGGCCTTCATCGCACTTTCCTGCATGTCCCTATTACCCTTGGCTCCCTTGTCAATCAAACATTTGTAGGCTAGGAGGAGGCTCGTGTGGAACATAAATGTTGACGTGGGTTAATCAGTCCCGTACCAGCCTCCCCGAACAGGCGTCAGAATGTGCCAACCAGGGGCTTTTCACAGTAACTTCATTTGAAGCCAACTTGTGACAATAAGCGATTTTCATTTCATTCAAATAGGCTGTTTCCGTGCTGTAAATTACTTTTAATTCTATGCTTAGTGGTTATGGTCCATTATTAAAAACAAACCTGTAGTACACTAACCAAAGAACCCAGAGAATCCCTACCGTACAGAAGGAGGCTCTCCAGCCAATCAGCTCTGCACCCACCATCTGAAAGAGCACCGTACCTAGGGCCACTCCCCCGTCCTATCCCCGTAACCCTATGACCCCATCTAATCTGCACACCTTTGGACACTAAGGGGCAATTTAGTATGGCCAGTTCAGGCAGTGCCCTATTTGCACACCCCCCCTTCACCAACACTCCGACTCCCTCCCTCCCCACCACCCTCCGTTCCCCTCTCTCCCCACCCCCACCCCCCCTTCCTTTCCCTTCTGTTGGTACAGAGGCGAGGGTATCTGGTCTCTCCAGCGCAAAGTTTAGTGCTTTGTAGATATGTGTTGTGAACTGTTTTAATAGTCAGAGTATCCACCCCACCCCCTCCCCGTACATTGGTGCCGAGGGGAGGGTACCCTGGCCGCGATTCTCCAAAATGGAGACTAAGTGTTTGCACCGTCGTGAACACCGTCGCGTTTCACGTTGGCGCGGAATGGCCGCGGGGACGACCGATTCTGGCCCCTACGCAACATGGGGCCAGCCGCGCAACAAAGTAGGCTTGGAGGGGGGGGAGTGGCCGGCCCGCCGATCGGTGGGCCCCGATCGCGGGCCAGATCCCATCGGAGGCCCCCCCGGGGATGGAGCCACCCTCCCCCACCCCCCACCCCCCCCCCCCACCCCCACAGGCCGCCCCCCGACCCTTCGCGCAGAGTTCCCGCCAGCAGGGACCAGGGGTGAACAGGGGTGAACTCTGCCGTTTCCGCACGTCCACTCAGCCCATCCGGGCCGGAGAATCGGCGGCCCGCGACTGGCGCCGTGCCAAACCCGCCGGCGCAAATGTCGGTGATTCTGCGCACCTCGGAGAATCGCGCGCCGGCGTCGGGGCGGCGTGGCGCGGTTTAGTCAATTCTCCGGCCCGGTGCGGGGCTGGGAGAATCGCGCCGGTGTCGGGGCGGCGTGGCGCGGCTGTGTCGGTTCTCCGGCCCGGCGCGGGGCTGGGAGAATCGCGCCGGTGTCGGGGCGGCGTGGCGCGGCTGTGTCGATTCTCCGGCCCGGCGCGGGCCGGCGTGGCGCGGTTGCGTCGGTTCTCCGGCCCGGCGCGGGGCTGGGAGAATCGCGCCCCCTGTTTCTCCAACACAAAATTAGTGTTTGTACCGTTTGGCCTTGTATATATTTTTACTGTTTTAATAAAAAGATATGGCCAATCCACCTAACCAGCACATCTTTGGACTTTATTAAGACTGAAGTTTGGGAGAAAGGCATAAATTGGGAGGATGTGAGTCTGTACCTGCACAATTCCACCGCACCATTGACCCCAATCCAACCCCCAATCCCCATCCACACGCACATTGGGCTTGGTTTACAGGTGCAACAGGTGATTAAGAAGGCAAATGGAATTTTGTCCTTCATTGCTAGAGGGATGGAGTTTAAGACTCGGGAGGTCCTGCTGCAATTGTATAAGGTGTTAGTGAGGCCACACCTGGAGTATTGTGTTCAGTTTTGGTCTCCTTACTTGAGAAAGGACGTACTGGCACTGGAGGGTGTGCAGAGGAGATTCACTAGGTTAATCCCAGAGCTGAAGGGGTTGGATTACGAGGAGAGGTTGAGTAGACTGGGACTGTACTCGTTGGAATTTAGAAGGATGAGGGGGGATCTTATGGAAACATATAAGATTATGAAGGGAATAGATAGGATAGATGCGGGCAGGTTGTTTCCACTGGTGGGTGAAAGCAGAATTAGGGGGCATAGCCTCAAAATAAGGGGAAGTAGATTTAGGACTGAGTTTAGGAGGAACTTCTTCACCCAAAGGGTTGTGAATCTGTGGAATTCCTTGCCCAGTGAAGCAGTAGAGGCTCCTTCATTAAATGTTTTTAAGATAAAGATAGATAGTTTTTTGAAGAATAAAGGGATTAAGGGTTATGGTGTTCGGGCCGGAAAGTGGAGCTGAGTCCACAAAAGATCAGCCATGAGCTCATTGAATGGCGGAGCAGGTTTGAGGGGCCAGATGGCCTACTCCTGCTCCTAGTTCTTATGTTCTTATGTAATCGCAGCTGAGCTTCTCAGGAAAAAAGACAGAGCTGTATTTACTGAATAAAGAACATTTTCATAGTCAGGGAAGCCCATGATGCATGTGGCCACTAAGTCATACCCTTAAAGTGGCCATATATTCACACCAAAGCTCTGAAGAAGGTTCAAATTGGACTCGAAAGGTTAACTCTGTTTCCCTCTCCACAGATGCTGCCTGACCTCCTGAGTATTTCCAGCATTTTCTGTTTCTATTCCACATCTCCAGCTTCTGTAGTATTTTGCTTTTATATCTTTGCATTTACATTGGCAGGTGCCTGATTGAGAGATGCGTGGTGTGAGGATGAAGAAAATGAAAAAGGAAGAGTATTTTATTGAAAGACGGAATACAGTCTTTCAAAGCAAAAACTGGGAAAAAACAGTCTTCAATTGATTCAAACACCCACGAACGCACCTGTGTGTTTTCACATCAGGGGACTATAGCGGAATAGGAACCCTGCTTCTGCGGCCTAGTCTGTAACCTCAGCAAAGTGCTACGCTCTTCCAATCCTTTCCAAAATTCTCAAACAGGCTTAATAAAAGAACCAGGAGTGTGATTTTATTCAACGCTGCAAGGTGTGACATCTGGAAGGCCCTGCCTGAAAGGACGTCAGAAGCAGGTTCAACAATAACTTGCGAAATGATATATACTGGACAAGGAAAAATTCAAAGGAACACGGGTAAAGAGCAAGGGGGACGGAATTAACTGAATTGCACTTTCAAAGAGCTTGCACTGGCTCGATAGGCCAAATGGCCTCATTCTATGCTGTAAGATTCTATGATTCCACGATCTAATTTACTGGGGAAGGACGAAGCCACATTGGCAGCAGGCAGGACTGTAGTTGCAATTGCGTTCACGTTCAATTTGCAACACTTGAACACCACTACCAGGATTGTAGCAGGTGTATTAGCAAACGGAGCACATTCTTACTGGACCAATGATCTGGAGACAGAAGTTCAAATCCCACCACAGACGATGGGGGAATTTACATTTAATTAATTAAATAAATCTGGAATAAAAAGCTAGTCTCAGGAATGGTGACCCTGAAACTATCAGATTGTCGCAAAACCCCGTCTAGCTCATTAATGCCCTTTAGGGAAGGAAATCTGCTGTCTTTACCCGGTCTGGCCTACATATGAGTTCAGACCACAGTGATGAGGTTGACTCTTAATTGCCCTCTGGAATGGCCCAGTAAGCTATTTAGTTGTGTTCAAGAAGGGTGCTCCCACCTTCTCAAGGGCAATTAGGGATGGGCAATAAATGCTGACCTTGCCACATCCTCTGGATGAATTAAAAAAAGTTAGGAAGGTTTTGGGATTGGTGAAATACATGACCAGGAAAGATTACACTTCATGGTCATTATCAAACTTCAATACCCCTCAATCGCACATTCCTTCAAATATCTGTTCTATTCTCCTGTGGAGTTCTTCACACACTGGGCTGGATTCTCCGTTTTTGGGACTATGTCCCTCTGTAGTTGTGAAAACTGTGGTCTTTTACGCCAGGAAAACTGGTGTCAAAATGCCACAGATTCACAGCCTTGCAGGGGGCTAGCAGGGAGCTGTCGTAGAGCTCGCAGCTCTAGCTGCCGATACACCACCCCGCACCTCCGGGTCAGAGGCCGCGCATGCACACGGTGGCGGCCTCCAGCAGCAGTGCCGTGCTCCTTGGCGGACTCAGCCCGCGGACCTGGACAGCCGCAATAGTGCCCCGCATCGGCCGCTCGCCCGACCCAGACCGCCCGCACACATAGCCCTCAGTCTCGAAGGAAGCCCCCCTGCCCTTATGTAACTTAATGTAACTTAATCGAAACCAATTAATTTTACTGAGGTTCGCTCAAGTTCCCTTTGCGAGAGACTGGGGCAGTACTGAAACTGTTTGCGTAGCTCAGTTTATTTATTCCTGACAAATCTTGACCATTTGAGCAGTAGTCCCATTGAGGCCTTTTCTTGTGGGCAGTTTGTGGTACATCAATATTCTTTGTGCAGATGAAAACAACTTTTTTGCGTTCCCATTGGCTCTTACATCTTAATGAACAAAGTAGCTTCGAGTCAGAAGAGAAAGAAATCAAGATGGAAAGAACAACATCAAGGACATGTTTCCTGGATGAAAGAGATCCCATGTTACATCACAGCACAGAAACAGGCCCAGCAAGCCAACTGTTCCACGCGAGCTTCCTCCTGGCCCATTTCAACACACCCCATCAGCACAACCTTTTTATTCCTTTCAACCTCCTGCTTTCAGCAGCTTCTCCTGAAGTTCACCGATGCCATTCACCCCAGCTACTCCTGGTGGGCCTGAGCTCCCACCAGTCTCTGGCTAAAGACGTTTCTCCTGAATTCCAGACTAGATTTGTTGGTTTCAACTTTCTCCAGCCTCAGCTCCCTATGAGTGTCTCTCTATTCTTCCAAATCTCAGTGGAACAGCAGAGAGTGGAATGCTTGCCACAATCGGCAAATTGCTGGTGTTAAATTAAATGATTTTTGTTTTAGTATCTTGTCTCATTAACTGGTGAAGACAGGCAAAGGATAAAAACTAGATAATAAACGTCAGGTAGAAGTAAATGCTGCAAAACTACAAATAAGATCCTCGGACTACACACAGAAAAGATGAAAGACACCAAGAAAGCAGCACTAACGACACATTACTCACTTTTTGCCGATGTTGAAGAGGAGGCCATTAGGATCAACAGCACCCAGAGTGTTGACATTTTTCGGCACAGCGTTACCCTGGCAGGAGGAATTCGGAAAGGGGCAGCATCAAAGAAAACAGAAACAGGGGGGGAGAGAGACAGATGAGTAAAATGAAATCAACTGAATAGAAAGAGTTAGGGCAGAAGGTTTAACGTTTATCGAGATGGAACAGAGGTCAGATTCCAAACTCCAAACAGTGGTTCTAGGCCCCTGGGTTAAATATTAATCAGCTGTGATTTGACATGGATCCTGGAATCAACTGGCCCAAAAACATTCCAGGTCCTCAGTTCATGGGAATGAAAAGGCACCGGCGACACCTCACACTCGCTCAAGGTGATGAATCAGCTTGGCAAAGGCTTTGTTACTCCCTCCAGTGTAACTTTCTGTCCATTTTCACAGGCCTGAAAATTAATGCGGTAGATGTTAAAGGCCTCTTTGAAAAGGTCCAGGAAAGTCCTTCTTGTTGTTGAAATCACGAAGTACGTATGAAGCTCTCAAGTTTAATCTTATATCCCACTCTCATCCCGAGTTCACTGATGTCATCCAGGATTTGGGATGGCTGTTTCACCAGGTCATTGGTTACGAAAGAAAAGACTTGCATTTATGTAGCACCTTTCGTAACTGTAGGAAATTGCAAATTGCTGGACAGCCAATCAAGTCCTTGTGAAACATTGCATTGTTGTAATGGAAGAAACACAGCAGCCAATGCGATCAACTGTTTTAATGATGTTGGTCCAGGGATAAATACTGGCCAATGCACCTTGTGGCATCGGTCCACCCGAGCAGGAAATATGGGTCTCAGTTTACCAGGTCATTCACAAGATGACACATATGTTCTAACCTCAGACAGAACCTTAGCACTGCACTGGAAGGGTCAGCCTGGATTTCATGCTCAAGTCACTGGAGTGGATCCTGAACACACAACCTTTTGATTGTGAGGTGAGTGTGCAATTCAACTGAGCCATGGCTGTGCAAAGATCCCAAATGGAAAAGGGACTCATCTAGGTAGTGACCTCTTGCCAAGGACCTCACTGCCAAGGTTAATGCATGAACACTGCCCCCTCTGGTGATCACAGTAAGAAGTCTTACAACACCAGGTTAAAGTCCAACAGGTTTGTTTCAAACACTAGCTTTCGGAGCGCTGCTCCTTCCTCAGGTGAATGAAGAGGTATGTTCCAGAAACATATATATAGACAGATTCAAAGATGCCGGACAATGCTAGGAATGCGAGCATTAGCAGGTGGTTAAATCTTTACAGATCCAGAGATGGGGTAACCCCAGGTTAAAGAGGTGTGAATTGTCTCAACCCAGGACAGTTGGTAGGATTTCGCAAGCCCAGGCCAGATGGTGGGGGATGACTGTAATGCGACATGAATCCCAGGTCCCGGTTGAGGCCGCACTCATGTGTGCGGAACTTGGCTATAAGTTTCTGCTCGGCGATTCTGCGTTGTCGCGCGTCCTGAAGGCCGCCTTGGAGAACGCTTACCCGGAGATCAGAGGCTGAATGCCCTTGATTGCTGAAGTGTTCCCCGACTGGAAGGGAACATTCCTGCCTGGTGATTGTCGCGCGATGTCCGTTCATTCGTTGTCGCAGCGTCTGCATGGTCTCGCCAGTGTACCACGCTTCGGGACATCCTTTCCTGCAGCGTATGAGGTAGACAACGTTGGCCGAGTCGCACGAGTATGTACCGCGTACCTCTGGTGATGAACAAGAGGGGGGGCAATGGCCACTGGCAGAACTCACTGAGCACTCTTTATGGTTAATGGCCCTCACAATCCAATACAAAGGCATTGCACTCGTGTCAATATGGCCTCTGCGAGACTGGGAGAGTTTGCTTCTATAAGCACAAAAAGACTGAGCTACGAGTAAGGGATGGTGCAAGAAAAAAATCAGGTGCGGATCCACTCTAAATGATTCACCCACTGCACTCCGGTGCAGACACGATGGGCCGATTGGCCTCCTTCTGCACTGTAAATTCTATGATTCTAATGCTAAATGGTCTCACTCCAGGGTGGTAGCACAGTGGTTAGCATAGTTGCTTCACAGCTCTAGGGTCCCGGGTTCAATTCCCGGCTTGGGTCACTGTCCGTGCGGAGTCTGCACGTTCTCCCCGTGTCTGCGTGGGTTTCCTCCGGGTGCTCCGGTTTCCTCCCGCAGTCCAAAGATGTGCGGGTTAGGTGGATTGGCCATGCTAAAATTGCCCTTAGTGTCCACAAAAAAAGGTTAGGTGGGGTTGCTGAGTTGCTGGGGTACGGGTGAGGGCTTAAGTGGGGTGCTAATTCCACGGGCCAATGCCGACTCGATGGGCGGAATGGCCTCCTTTGGCACTGTAAATTCTGTAAAGCTGCTGTTGGAAAGGCTCTGGAGAGAAACAAAAATGGAACCAAGTCCTTAAAAAGGTTCACAGAATTGTTAGAGACAGAAAGAGGCCATTCAGCCCCTCCAATGTGCACCAGCTCTTTTTTCTTTCAAATACACGGATAGGGTGGGTATGGAGGGATATGGTAGTAGGAAGTGCTGAGGTTTTTGACCAAGGGTGGTATCATGACTGGTACAGGCTTTGAGGCCGTAGGGCCTGTTCCTGTGCTGTCCAGTTCTTTGTTCTCTCCGAATGAGAGACTCGCTTAGTGTTGGTTCCCTCCGCTTTCTCGCTGTAACCCTGTATATTGTTCCTTTTCTGATAACAATTGAGTGTTGTCTCCGCCACACTCTCAGCCAGTGCGTTCCAGGCATTAACCGCTCGCTGCGTGCAAATTTTTTTCTCTCACATCAGTTTTGCTTCTTTTGCTAATGACTTTAAACCCACGCACTCTCGTTCTCGATCCTTTCACAAGTGGAAAAGTTTCTCCCTGTCTACTCTGTCCAGACCCCTCATGATTTTGAGCATCTTTATTAAATCTCCTCTCAGCTTTCCATTCTCCAAGGAAAACTGTCCCAACGTCTCCGATCTATCCTCATAACTGAAGCTCCCTATCCTTGGAACCATTATCATCAATCTTTCCTGCACTTAAAATAGGGTAGGAATGAGTGAGCTAACACATGCCGGGCATTGCAGAGATCCTGTTAATGTTTCAAATGTAAATGGGTTCCAATGTCACTGATAGTCTGATGATTGATGATGTGATGATCATGCGGAGTTGGAAGTACATCCTGCCTTAAGAGGAAAGAATTTCACCACGTGGTTGCCTGTACTCCAAAGGACTGGAGTTAATACCTACCTCTTCTTACGGTCTTGTTCTGAGTGGCACTACTTCTTCTTGAGTTCTCTGCACGAAGGAAAGTCTAACCCACAGCGCCACGACCTCCACCATGGGGAGGGCAAAGAGGCAGGTCCCAAATCCACCCATAGCCAGAACAGGGATTGAACCTCATGTTGTCGGCACCAATCTGACCCACACCAGTCAACCAGTCAACTGAGCCAACCAGACTTCCAAGGAGTCGAGATGCCATGGCAACATCCCCTTCTCCATGCATGGTGCAGTCTGGAGCGATGGATAGTGATGGTAGTGGCTCCAATTTCTTTCCATCAACCAGGACAACACGGCACAAAGTGGCTAGCACTGCTGTCTCACAGCACCAGGAACCAGCTTCAATTCCGACCTTGGGTTTCCTCCGGGTCTCCTGTTTGCTCCCACAGTCCAGAGATGCGCAGGTTAGGTGGATTGGCCATGGTAAAAATTGCCCCTTAGTGTCCAAAGATGTGCAGGTTAGGTGAGGATCGGGCAGGGGCGTAAGTAGGGGGCTCTTTCAGAGGGTCAGTGCAAACATGATGGGTTGAATGGCTTCCTTCTGCACTGTAGAAATTCTATGGTTCTACGGCTGACCAGGAGTCTCACCCGCTCTTACCGCCAGCCATTGGTGTGAGTTGGAAGAATTTACAAGTTGCCGCACAACCTGTTGGGCCGAGTTGTGAACTCACCTTCCTCGGCCACCGAGTCCTGGAGTGGGCCTTGAACCCAGAGCCTCTGGCTCAAAGGCAGGGACACTACCCATTGCGCCGCAAGCAGGAGAATGGGATCAAAGGCTATGTGGAGAAAGCAGGCTATTGAGTTGGATGGTCAGCCATGATCGTGATGAGTGAAGAGCAGGCTTGAAGGACCAAAAGGCCTCCTCCTGCTCCTATCTTCTATGTATCTAAGCCTGCCCACAACTGGTTTTACCCGATCGTTAATATTGCTGGTTACAACTATATTGAACTGACCACTTTGAAATTTCCTGCTGCAAGTGAGCCACGTGTCCATCCAAATGTAGATGAGCCAATTGAAATATGTCTGCAGTGTAGCATCACTTTAAAATATCCCTATAATCAAGCTTTAAACTAATGGAAAGAATAATTTGGGCTCCATGATGGGAATTACATTTTCCATGCCCTATTTCCCTCGACAATCACACATCTCCATCCGCAACAGCGAACAATTCGTAATGAAAACAGGAAGTGGCAGAAAAACCCCATCATCTGGTCTGACACCAGCGATGCGATTAATGCTTCGAGTCCAATGATTCCTCTTCAGAATGCAGGGATGCAGCACGGTAGCATAGTGGTTAGCACAATTGCTTCGCAGCTCCAGGGTCCCAGGTTCAATTGCCGGCTTGGGTCACTGTCTGTGCGGAGTCTGCGTGGGTTTCCTCCGGGTGCTCCGGTTTCCTTCCACAATCCAAAGATGTGCGGGTTAGGTGGATTGGCCACGCTAAATTGCCCTTAGTGTCCAAAAAGGTTAAGTGGGGGTTACTGGGTTACGGGGGTAGGGTGGATACGTGGGCTTGAGTAGAGTGCTCTTTGTAAGGGCCGGCGCAGACTCGATGGGCCGAATGGCCTCCTTCTACACTGTCAATTCTATGATTCTATTCACTACACCACACAATCTCCCTCTCACTTTATATGGTGTTGACCTCAGTATTTGCCTCAAGGCCAAAGGATCTTTGCGAAACTGAAAATGTGGACCATAAAATATGAAGGCTGGAATTTGCACTTTGAACTATGATATGCGAGGATTGCAGGTCCGTCGTCTTTGGAATTAAAATGCACCCTGTTCTGCATCACAATGAAAAACAAATCAACACAAGTACAAAATTAATATTGACAAGTTTCCTTTTTTGACACATTATTTCCCTTAAGCGTCCCAGCAGTGAGCTCATTTTTGTTGACATCTGAGAATTTAGCTCACTCAATGTAGAGCCGGGATCAAATCTGATTAATGGTCCACGTGGATTGGTTAACAGGGGATCTCAACTGGGGGGAACCACGAGAAGGGTTTGTGGGGTCTGCTACAACTCTGCGTCTCCTCCCAACACTGTCAATTTAGCCCCAGGTCGGTCCAGCTCCTTCCTACTGATCAGTAGCAATAAGTCAGCACTGTATCACTCGTATGCCCGGTTTGACACTCCCCACTCTCATCTCTCAGGAGGCAGCAATTTGTTTCCAAAGTTCAACATTAAGACTGAACAGCCGACAATATTTTACTCCATTTCTCATTAACACCCCTTCATAGTTACTTTATGACTGCGTGATATTTATTGCCATTCGCTCCCAATGCTCTTCCACCACCACTCCCCCCCCACCCGCGTGCTTCTTCTGACCGGTGGGAGTTGGCTTCTCTTTCAATTATTGCCACGTGGGAAGGCATAGACGCTTCAATGGAGTAGGGTCTGCCACTTGAGCTCTCGGTGTGAATGCTCTGACTGAACCCAGTGTAGCTTCCTCTGGAACCCTGTAGGTGGTGCTCCCATTCAGTACAACCCACTGATGCAAAGCCAGATGGTCAGCACTGACATCGAGGGACACAAGTTACCGAGGCAGGATGAACATTGACGATAATGTGCTTGCGGAGATTCCTCTGCGTTTTAACAGAATTGATGCTCAGCGCTAGCAACACGTTTTACATTGAACAAAAGCCACAATATATACTGTGATTGCATGACATGCTTATACAGAAATAAATACTGGTGTTACAAAGTATTTTTATGACATGGGAGGGTAGCCTCTGAAGCATAGATGGTGGGGTAGTGGTAATGTCAAGCAGTTAGCAATCCAGAGGCCCAGGCTAATACTCTGGGGACATGGGTTCAAATCCCACCTTGGCAGCTGGTGGAATTTAAATTCTATTAATAAATCTGGGATTGAGGGAGTCCGGTAGTAATAGCTTTGTTGAGAATTTGGAGGCAGTTTCGCCAACACTTCGGGTTGGGGGCAGGGTCAAGGGAAATGCCGATTTGGGGGGACCACAGATTTGAGCCAGGGAAGTGGGATGGAAATTTTCGGAGATGGGAGGAGAAAGGAATTAGGACACTAAAAGATTTGTTTCTTGGGGGGTCGTTTAGCGGGATTGAAGGAGCTGGGAGCGAAGTATGGGCTGGAGCAGGGGGGAAATATTTAGATACATGCAGGTTCGAGACTTTGCCAGAAAGGAGATCCAGAGCTTCCCAGTGGAGCCAACTTCCACATTGCTGGAGGAGGTGCTGACGACAGGGGGACTGGAGAAGGGGGTAGTATCTGCGGTTTACGGGGCTATTTTGGAGGAGGAGAAGGCGTAACCAGAAGGGATCAAGACAAAGTGGGAGGAAGAGTTGGGAGAGGGTATGGAGGAGGGGTTCTGGTGTGAGGTGCTCCGGAGGGTGAACGCCACCACCTCGTGCGCGAGGTTGGGGCTGATCCAGCTGAAGGTGGTGTACAGAGCGCACCTTACAAGGGCGAGGATGAGCCGGCTCTTTGAGGGGGGTAGAAGATATGTGTGAATGTTGCTGGGGGTTGGGGGGGGGGGGGGGGGGGGGGGGCGCAAACCACGTTCATATGTTTTGGTCCTGTCCAAAGCTGGAGGATTACTGAAAGGAGGTGTTTAGGGTAATCTCTAAAGTGGTGCACGTGAAACTGGACCTGGGCCCTCAGGAGGCCATATTCGGGGTGTCAGACCAGCCGAGGTTGGAAACGGGCGTGGAGGCAGATGTTGTAGCTTTCGCCCAAAGGCGGATCCTGTTAGGGTGGAGATCAACCTCTCCACCCTGTGCCCTGGCGTGGCGGGGGGACCTGCTGGAATTCTTGACGCTTGAAAAGGTCAAATTTGAACTGAGGGGAAGGATGGAGGGGTTCTACAATTCATGGGCGTTATTCATTATGCACTTTAGGGAATTGGATCACATCGAACATTAGTGGGGGGGCTGGGAGGATTGGGGGGAGGGGGACTGTGTGTGTTAATGGTGACTATGGGTGATTCCTGATTCCTTTTTGTCATTTGTTTATGTTAACATGCGGGCTAATGTTTGGGGGTTGGATGGGAGGATGGGATCGTTGTTATTGATATGGGGATTGACATTGCATTCATTACTGATTATTGTTGGGTGTAAATTTGGGAGAAAATGTGAAAAAGGAGAATAAAAATATTTTTTTTAAATAAATAAATAAATCTGGAATTGCAAACTAGTCTCAGTAATGATGACCATGAAACCTGTCATCGATTGTTGTAAAAAACAAACTGGTTCACTCATGTCCTTTACGGAAAGAAATCTGCCGTCCTTACGCGGTCTGGCCTACACGTGACTCCAGACCCACAGCAATGTGGTTGACTCTTAAATGCTCTCTGAAATGGCCGAACGAAACAGTCCGTTCCAGGGCAATTAGGGATGGGCAACAAATGATGCCCACAGCTCGTGAAAAGAATACAGAAAACAAATGCAATATTTATTACCCAGCAGGCCTCCTTTGGTATAATGCTGATCTATCCTTATTTTAATTGTCTTTTGAAAAGAAAATCACAATGATAAAAGTTTTTGTCTCGTAAATTTAAAGAAACCTCCAGGGACACAACCTTTCCTTGGTCATAATTGAGAATGCTGTCCTCCCCTGGACTACTTACCCGGGTCTGCCTGCCCTTTACCAGGTTTTTGAATTGGTGGCACGACACATTCATAGCTGCTAACTCCATGATGGATCGTGCTCCATCTGTCATTACGTGACTATCAGCTTGTCTTTGTTCTCTTCGTGTTGTACCTTGCCCGAGGTGAGCATCCTTTCAAAATAAACAGTCAAGCTAGACGAATGAACCTGCTCCCCCCACTGGAGTTGCCAACTCTCCAGAATTGCCCCGGCGGAGAGAGGCATTAAAATCTTTCATTTTTAAAAATTGAACACTTTTATTAATGATAACAATAATGGAAGTGTTGGCAGGCGGTGGGGGTGGTGCTGTTTGAGTGACAGTCAAGGGTCACCCAACTGAGTAATATGGGCTCAACGCAGACCCCAATGGTCACAAAATCCAGCTGAGCATTCTGTCTACACCTCCTGCACCATAATCAAAGACCCCCTCCCACTCCAATCTCTTCCATCGGGCAGAAGATACCAAAGTCTGAGAACACACACAAACAGATTCAAAAACAGTTTCTTCCCCGCTGTTACCAGACTCCTGAATGACCCTCTTATGGACTGAACTGATCTCTTCACACATCTTCTCTACTGAGTAGTACTACACTCCGTATGCTTCACCCGAAGTCTGTGTCTGTGTATTTACATTGTGTATTTATCGTATGTCCTATGTTTTCATGTATGGAGCGATCTGTCTGGACTGCAGGCTGAACAATACTTTTCACTGTGCCTCAGTACACGTGACAATAAATCCAAATCTAAATCCAAAAAGAAAATTGCCCCCTTCAAAAGACAATGCAGAAAATCTGGTTATAGATAAATACATGGCTTTAATTAAACCAGAAATGTTCTTGTGTAAACATGAAGCAAACTTTGTAACAGAATAGAGTCAGCTCCTTGAACATTTATATTAAAATTCTGAGTCATCTATACTTTTATAAACTACATTTCGGATTGCACGCCAGGCCAGTGGTTTCCAGGATTCCTGTGGAAGAAAACAAGTAGAAATTCAGCTGAGTTTCTACAGTACACATTGCTGCAATGTTTTTTTAAAAAGTATTTTTATTAAGGTTTTGCAAAATTTTTCATAATAAAACAGTAGTAACAATAATAACAAAACAAACTAGAGTGAACATTAACATAGTGCAAAAAGAGAATATACAACAACAATTAAATAGACATTACCCCACGCGATTCAGTCTTCCCACACCATCCCAATGAAGCACTCACCCCCCTCTACGGATTGCTGCTGCTGCTGACATTTAAATTTTCCCCGAGAAAGTCGACGAACGGCTGCCACCTCCGAGGGAACCCTAGCGTACACCCTCTTAAGGCAAACTTTATTTTCTCGAGGCTGAGAAAGCCAGCCATGTCACTAACCCAAGTCTCTACACTCGGGGGCTTCGAGTCCCTCCACATGAAGAAAATCCGTCTCTGGGCTACTAGGGAGGCAAAGGCCAAGACGTCGGCCTCACATTGCTGCAACGTTGACAGCATCAAAGTCATTCTTTATAAAGATTCCCTGGTGCTCAAAAATGTGCTGAAAGGGGCAAAGTTTAGAGGGGATGTGCGAGGCAGGTTTTTTACACAGAGGGTGGTGAGTGCCTGGAACGCGTTCCCAGGGGAGGTTGTGGGAGCAGATACATTAACGGTGTTCAAAAGGCATCTTGACAAACACATGGATAGGATGGGTATAGAGGGATACGGCACAAGGAAGTTGGCCAAGGTTGGTATATTGACTGGTACAGGCTTGGAGGGCCGAAGGGTCTGTTCCTGTGCTGTATTGTTCTTTGTTCTTTGTTCGTTAACAGAAAAGGACACCAATATCTACCGCCTGAAGGGGCAGTGGAACCAGATTCCATGGTAACTTTCAAAAAGGGATTGGACGAATACCTGAAAATGAATATTTGCAGGATGATGGGGCGAGAGCGGAGATTGGGACCAATGGCTCTTTCTAAAAGCTGGCACAAGCACAGTTTTGTACCTGTATTATCATTGAGTGAATGAAGAAAAATGGATTGACAAAAAATGTGCCAGGGACAACAGGGCATTGCAATCCCTTACCAGCCATTGCCAAGGCAGACTGGTAGACAAAAAATAACAAAGGGAAAAGCAACTCTCAAGGGAAGGCTTGAGGCCACAGTTGAGCAGTTCAGCCTCTAACCTTGCTGCTGCCTTGTGATATCCGCCATCGGCAAACATAGGCACAGCCCGACATCTGGCTCTCTGCCGACCCAATGTAGACACTGACCGCAGCCAGTGCTAGTAGGTACACAAATGATGAGTGATAACCGTATATAGCCAATCAGATCATTAGGTGACAACCGGGATGTGGCCAATCAGATCATTAGTGTCAGCCGGTGTGGCCAATCAGATCTCTCGCTACTGAATGATCACTCACAGCAAACTTTCCTCAGTGGAGTATCACACAATGTGTAAAATGCGGCGAATTGCAAGGCCGTTAAGCTAGATCTTCATCCAGGTCTGTGCATCAAACCTACTGTCACGACCTATCTTCAGAGCCAATGCCAACTCTTCTACAGAGATATTCAGGCCTCCATTTGGCGAATAAGCGAGTGAGGGTACTGGGCACACTGACAATGGGCTCTACGTATGCAGCTTAACCCATACGGTATCTTTCCAGCAGCCCTCTTGATCTCTATCTTAGTTCTTTGTAAAGGTATTGCCATTGGGAAGCAGGCTGGTGTCCGTAATAGTGCTGCAAACAAATCAAAAAGCAATTAGCGCTGAGAAGCATTAAAAGCTAAGTAACAAAAGAAATCTAAAGTATTATTACCGTAGCATGGTCTTTTTTTTCTCCAATTAAGGGGCAATTTAGCGTGGCCAATCCACCTAGCCTGCACATCTTTGGGTTGTGGGGGTGAGACCCACGCAAACATGGGGACAATGTGCAAACTCCACACGGGCAGTGACCCGGGGCTGGGATCGAACCCGGTCCTCGGCACCATGGGGCAGCAGTGCTAACCACAGCGCCACCGTGCCGCCCTCCGTAGCAGGGTCTTAAGCGGCCTCAAAGCTGTGGCACAAATCTCCTTTTTGGCCCAGTAAGTAATTACGATCTCTGTGTTTCTGGCTTCTATGAGCATCGCCAATTTCCAAAGCCCCACAGTCGGTGGCCGTGTCTTCAGCTACCAGGGATGTGCAGGTTCGGTTATGAGGATAGGGCGGGGTGGATGGGTGAGTGGACATGTGAGGAGTGCTCTTTCGAAGGGTCGGTGCAGACTCGATGGGCTGAATGGCCTCCTTCTGCACTGCAGGGATTCTACCGGGGCCTAAAGCTTTGCAATTTTTCCCCCTAAACCTTTCCGCCTCTCCTTCCCTTGGTTACCTCTCATGACATCTTGATTTGTGTCAAATTTAGTTTGATAATTCTCCTGTGTGGCACCGTGTGATTTTTACTACTTTAATGTGGCTGCTATCATTTGGCACCCATCAATCCTCGATGCCTGTGCCCTGTCGATAAAAAGGGGCAAGAAAGGGTCAGCAGAAGGTACCATTTGAATACAGCAATGGAGGGGTTGAGGCCCAGTTGGAACAGAACATCTGGGGCGAGATTCTCCGACCCCCCGCCGGGTCGGAGAATCGCCGGGGGCTGGCGTGAATCCCGGCCCCGCCGGTTGCCGAATTCTCCGGCACCAGAGATTCGGCGGGGGGCGGGAATCGCGCCGCGCCGGTTGGCGTGCCCCCCCCCCCCCCCCGCGCGATTCTCCGGCCCGAATGGGCCGAAATCCCGCTGCTAGAATGCCTGTCCCGCCGGCGTGGATTAAACCACCTCTCTTACCGGCGGGACAAGGCGGCGCGGGCGGGCTCCGGGGTCCTGGGGGGGGTGCGGGGCGATCTGGCCCCGGGGGGTGCCCCCATGGTGGCCTGGCCCGCGATCGGGGCCCACCGATCCGCGGGCGGGCCTGTGCCGTGGGGGCACTCTTTTCCTTCCGCCTTCACCACGGTCTCCACCATGGCGGAGGCGGAAGAGACTCCCTCCACAGCGCATGCGTGGGGATGCCGGGAGCGGCCGCTGACGCTCCCGCGCATGCGCCGCCCGGCAATGTCATTTCCGCGCCAGCTGGCGGGGCACCAAAGGCCTTTTCCGCCAGCTGGCGGGGCGGAAATCAGTCCGGCGCGGGCCTGACCCCTCAAGGTTAGGGCTCAGCCTCCCAAGATGCGGAGGATTCCGCACCTTTGGGGCGCGCGATGCCGGACTGATTAGCGCCGTTTTTGGCGCCGGTCGGCAGACATCGCGCCGATACTGGAGAATTTCGCCCCTGCTTCCTGCTAACCCAGTCCCATTTAAAATCCCTCTGTAGCCGAAGCGTTCATAGAATCATAGAATTTATAGTACAGAAGGAGGCCATTCAGCCCATCGAGTCTGCACCGGCTCTTGGAAAGAGCACCCTACCCAGGCCCACATCTTCACCCTATCCCCATAACCCAGTAACCCCACCCAACACTAAGGGCAATTCTGGACACTAAGGGCAATTTATCACGGCCAATCCACCTAACCTGGACTGTGGGAGGAAACCGGAGCACCTGGAGGAAACCCACGCACACGGGGAGAACGTGCAGACTCCGCACAGACAGTGACCCAAGCCGGGAATGGAACCTGGGACCCTGGAGCTGTGAAGCAATTGTGCTAACCACTGTGCTACCGTGCTGCCCGCTGTTCTCCGCATCCTCCTTAAAGCCCACCTTTCTGACCAGGATTTTGAACAAACACTCCTGGATCATTCCTCCTTTGGCTCCATGTCCGTCCTCCTGGTGTCTGTGTAATATCTTGGGAACACCTTCTCCAGTTAAAACGCTGTGCAAGTCTGAGCTGACCCTATTTCAAGATGTCAGGGCTGTCTGGAATATTTCTACTGTCATGTTAGGTAAGTGACTTTTCTCTTGGCCTTTGCTGCTATTCAGGGAACAAATGTAATGGGAATGATATTAATAGGAAGGGTAAATGACTGGTATCAAGTAGGAGCAGTTACAGCAATGGAGCTACTCTGAACAGTTAGGGCGAGGCTGGGTATTGACAGCTTTGGACAGGTACGGGGAAATATATCAGAGGGTAGAGTGTGGACAGTCACAGGAGGAGGGCTGCTCAGAGTAATGACAACAGATGGCACAGGCAGAGTAGTTACGGTTAGAGGCTCAGTCATAGCGATCAGAACAGTGCGATTGGTCAGGGAAGATGTAGCGGAGGAGGTGGTCAGTGCATTTCCAGAGGGGGTGGCTGGCAGGGCAGTCACAAGCGAATAGGACCTCGGGGCAGTTTCAGGGGAAGAGGCTTTCAGTGGAATTACAGAAGGTGGGTCCATTGGCACAGGGACCGAGCAGGGGCTCGGGGAGGAATTGGGCAGGCCAGTAATGCGGGAGGAGCTAGTCAGGGAGGCTACCCAGTGGGGGCTAGCCAGGGTGATTACAGACCAGGGAGGAGTTGTGATGTCCAAAGCAGAGGAGTGTCTCGTCGCAGAGTTGTTTGTTAAGAGGGCACAGCCTGTGGTACGAGCAGTGATCGGAGATACAACGGACAACGGGATATGTTCCTGGAGATGATTTATTTTTTGGGACTTCTTCGACTTCACACGACTGCAATGAAAACAGTGAAAAGACAAGTTATAAAGTCGATTTGTAATTCTTCATATTCAGCTTGATAACAGTGCAGAGAAAGCAGAGGCCTCGTGTTTTAATTCATCCATTCTCTGGATGTGGACACGGTTGGCCGTTATTACCCGCCCACCCTTAGCTGCTTTGAAAAAGTGGTCCCCTTTCTCAACATCTGGTTCAGTGCAGCAGCACAATACAGCAGAGTAGCTTCTTCAGAGGACAGGTGGTGACACACTGGTGTTGGACTGGAGTTGCATTCAGGACAGCCCTCGGCCAGTGCTGCGGTGGATATGAGATGCTGCACACTGCAGTCACGGAGCAGCCCAGTGGTGAAGGGGCTGGAGGTTTAAGGAGATGGATGCACTTCAGATCAGCAGCCAGCTTTGGGGGCTTGATGGTGTTGAACCCCTCAAGTGCTGTTTCAGCCAAAGGTGACCCGGCAAAGCAAACAAGAGGATTTGTCTTTAACAAGGCTTTCTGCTCGTAAGACTTTGGCACTTGTGAAATGGCTCTCAATCTGGAAGCCCTATGGAGACATCTTATTTACTTGCTCACACTGGACTCTGCCTGTGGCAGCTGAGGCCTCATTACACCATTCTGCAATTCCCTCACTCCTCGCCCCAGAAATCCAAGGCCCAGTTGATGGGGGGCTAATCAAACAAACTGCTTTGTCCTGGTTGCCCTGTCAAGTCCCTTGAGTTTGGTCGCATCTGCACTCTCCCTGAAAGTGGAAAGTATTTCTTCGCACTCCAAAGCTGGAGGGGGTGCAGATGTATTGAGGTACAGGTGAGTCACTCACCAAAGAATAACAGGCCTCAGGCCTGCTATAGCCATGGCATTTATGGCTGGTGCAGATGAAGTTCTGGCCAATTCTGACGCTCCCCTACCCCACACCCGCGAGATGTTGGGTGGGGCATTTGGTGACAATATTGCTGCTGGATGTCCAGGGAAATAGATTATCTCTTGTGCGGGACGGTCACTGCCTGGCATATGTGTGGCATGAATGTTACTTTTCACATCTGTCCAAGCTGCCCTGAGGAACCTCCTGTAGCCAAGAGGATGGTCCTCCAAAAATCATAAAAACCTGGGCGGCTCGGTGGCGCAGTGGTTGGCACTGATGACTCACGGCACCGAGGTCCCAGGTTCGATCCCGGCCCCGGGTCACTGTCCGTGTGGAGTTTGCACATTCTCCGTGTCTGCGTGGGTCTCACCCCCACAAACCTGAAGATGTGCAGGGTAGGTGGATTGGCCACGCTGAATAGCCCCTTAATTGGGAAAAAATAATTGGGTGCTCTAAATTTTTTTTTAAATCATGAAAACCTGCCTCTGCGCCACGTATGACTCCAGTCAGTGGAACGGTCCACCACCCAATCACATTGACCTCAGTTTTACTCAGCCTCCACAGTACCACACTCAGTCGAATGCTGCTTTGATGTCAAAAGACAGTCACTCTCATCTCAGGTCTGAAAATACTCGTATAATTCATCAGTTATGAAGCTTCTATAAAAGTTGTGAGGATGTGATCAGGTGTTCTATATGCAAAGAATCCCGACAGTGCAAAAGAAGGTAATTCGGCCCATCGAGTCTGCACTGACCCTCTGAAACAGCATCCTAGCCTAGACCCACGCCCCCGCCCTATCCTCGCAACCCGACCTAACCTGCACATCTTTGGACACTAAGGGTCAATTTAGCACGGCCAATCCACCGAACCTGCACATCTAGGGGAACGTGCAAACTCCACACAGTCACCCAAGGCTGGAATCGAAATCAGGTCCCTGGCGCTTGATGAAGCAGTGCTAGCCACTGTGCCACATGTAAATCAGTTTTCTTGTTTATTACTGAGATAAATGGAAGAATGGGCTGATTTTTCCACTGTGTTGCACCCGGGGCCAATCCAAGCATGGCGGGGGAATTGCGGGCGAGGCCCAAATCAAGAATGGTACCATGCGAAGACCTCCCCAGGATTGTGATATGGTACGAATTAAGTAATGGCATGATGGGAAAACTGGTCAATGGGAAAACTGGTCAAAAGGTTTGAGACAATACAAGAAAGGCTGAAACTACTCATTCCAGCTCCCCAGGCCCAGGTAAAGAATGCTGCCCTAACCATTTTCAGACTAGTATGGCCGTAGGCGAACTCTGCATAACTTGAAGTCTGAAAAGATCAGCGAAGGCCGAGCCATTCCAAAACACCGGACCTCGGCAACTCCTGATAAAACTAACTCGTCATAACCCAGGGCCGTAGGAATTTAAAACAAGATAAGTTCAGGAAGAAACAAATCTATTCTGACCTTTCACTGTTCCCTCCAAGGACTAACTAATGGTATGAGTGATATGACCAAACATGGTCTGGCCTATGCTTCCATTTGTATTTCCGATCAAACTCCTGACCATACTGTTGTCACATAATCTTGATAATGATAATGTTTAAATATTGAGCTAATTCTCCGCGAAAGCGCGGAACTTGTGAAAGACTCAGCAGTTTTGTTGACTGCTCTCTGACTTCAAGTTTCAGCCATTACTGCATGCAGTTGTTTTCGAAAATAAAGATTGTTATTCTGTCTTAACGAGTGTGTTGAATCTTTCTACTACAGAAGCGGGAAAATATTGACTTTGACAGGATGACGGGTTGGCTCATGGGGGACAAGTGATACCCACTGAGGTCATGGCTGAGGACGCCGGTGCGGAGGCCGGAGAACAAGGCGGAGACCCGATATAATGAGGCCCACATTGCCAACCATGCTGTCGTTGAGCAGTGCATCAGGCTGCGGTTCCAATGCCCGGACCACCCTGGTGGGGCCCCACAGTGCATCCCCCGGATGGTCTCCCGCTTTGTCGTGGTCTGCTGTGCCCTCCGCAATCTGGCACAGAAGCGGGACGATATGCTGGAGGAAGAGGCAGTGGAAGGACATCTGAGATGGTGGAGGAGGAGGTGGAGCATGAGCCCAAGGATGGAGGACAGGTGGCCGGCAAGGGTCCAACATGCCAGGAGGACCAGGGAGGCCTTCATCATCTCCAGATTCTCCTAGGACGAAGCTGTGTCCGTCAGCTCAACACATCCCCCCCCCCCCCCCTCCCCACCCTCCATCACTCCGCCCCCTCCCTTACCACCTACTTCCTGCTCCAAGGGTCTGTGTAACCTAACTCCAGGGTGATAGTCCTGTGTTGGCACTGTGCATGTCACCATACAAGGCAGGAGAGTGATTATCACTCGCAGTGAGCAAAGCTCTGGTGGCTCCTCGGTTTCTGCTAAAATCTGACTCCCATCTCCCAGTAGCCACCAATAGTGACCTCACCAGTGCCCACTCAGTGCTCCGCAATCTTCTTCATCATCCGTGGTCTACTCTACTGCTACGACTAGGCTTGTCCCCAGGATGCACATCAGAAGGTGGAGACAACCTGCTGCTTTCCGGGGGTGGGGGGGGATTCTGAAGAACTGGAGACCACCATAGACTCCTTGGTGGAATGCCCCAGGTTGGGCTCCAGTGCTTCTTCTTGTTAGCGGCAAGCAGCGGACGCATGAGTGGGGTGAATCAGACGGCGAGGGAGTCAGGCAATACAGGCCACAATCTCACCGATTTGGCCGACATGAAACACACCCAAACTCCCCCAAAATGACATGTTGAAACTTTTGGGGTGAATCGCGGCCAATATTTTTTTTACATTTGGAATTATTTATTGATTTTTGTGCTGTATTTCCAGTTCTTCGCTTGATGCAGATTCCAGAGTGGCAAACAAAGCAATTTTCAAAACGCATTTTAAGTGATTTGCCTTTTCTTTAAACAAAATAGTAAGAAGTCTTACAACACCACAGGGGCGAAATTCTCCGGAAACGGCGCGATGTCCGCCGACTGCCGCCCAAAACGGCGCAAATCAGTCGGGCATCGCGCCGCACCAAAGGTGCGGAATGCTCCGCATCTTTGGGGGCCGAGCCCCAACCTTAAGGGGCTAGGTCGGCGCCGGCCGAATTTCCACCCTGCCAGCTGGCGGAAAAGGCCTTTGGTGCCCCGCCAGCTGGCGCGGAAATGACATCTCCGGGCGGCGCATGCATGGGAGTGTCAGCGGCCGCTGACGGCATTCCCGCGCATGCGCAGTTGAGGGAGTCTCTTCTGCCTCCGCCATGGTGGAGACCGTGGCGGAGGCGGAAGGGAAAGAGTGCCCCCACGGCACAGGCCCGCCCGCGGATCGGTGGGCCCCGATCACGGGCCAGGTCACCGTGGGGGCACCCCCCGGGGCCAGATCGCCCTGCGCCCCCCCCAGGACCCCGGAGCCCGCCCGCGCCGCCTTGTCCCGCCGGTAAGGTAGGTGGTTTAATCTACGCCGGCAGGACAGGCATTTTAGCGGCGGGACTTCGGCCCATCCAGACCGGAGAATCGCCCGGGGGGGGGCCCGCCAACCGGCGCGGCGCGATTCCCACCCCCGCCAAATCTCCGGTGCCGGAGACTTCGGCAACCGGCGGGGGCGGGATTCACGCCAGCCCCCGGCGATTCTCCGACACGGCGGGGGTCGGAGAATCTCGCCCCAGGTTAGAGTCCAACAGGTTTGTTTCATATCACTAGCGTTCGGAGCCCAGCTCCTTCCTCAGGTAAACGGAGCAGCGCTCCGAAAGCTATTGACATCGAAACAAACCAGTTGGATTTTAACCTGGTGTTGTAAGACTTCTTACTGTGCTCACCCCAGTCCAACGCCAGCATCTCCACATCTTAAATAAAATAGGCAATTATAGCTAACTTGCTACACGACTTATAGCTTTTGGCGTATCACAATTGGTGACTTCCATTCTTGCTTGTTGCTTGACCAAGTATACTACACGATATCATTGGAGTACTTCATTGGCTGAAAGGTATTCTGGAGCATCCCAAACTCATAAAGGTGCTATATAAATGTAGTGCTTTCTCTCCTCCCTTGATTGGCTGTGATTTGAGCCAATCAAGTGTAGCACATGTGAAAGATGTGACGCTGATTCCTGAAGTGACGAACCATGCATATGTTGTTTTTATTCTTGCAGGCGATGTGGGCAAGGCCAGCATTTGTTGTCCATCTCTGATTGCTTTTTAACTGTGGCTTGCGAGACCATTTCAGAGGAAAGTTAAGAGTCAACCACAGTGCTGTGGGTCTGGAGTCACATGTAGGCCAGACCGGGGTAAGGGCAGCAGATTTCCTTCCCTAAAGGTCAGGTGGGATTTTGCAACAATTGATGACAGGTTCATGATAACATTACCAGCTTTTATATTCCAGATTTTCTATTAATCAATTGAATTTATTAATTAAGTTCACAGGGGAGGGGGGTAGGAAGGGTGGAGCGGGTGAATGCTGGACCAGGCTATGTGAGGCGGGCGAGGATGAGGGCCTCCTCGGCCCTCTGGGCTTGCGGACCCTCGCCACTGCCGCCTGTCCTCCATCCTGCGGGTCCTCCCCAGGCTTGTCCTCCAGCCCCTCCTGGTCTGGTGCCTCTTTTTCTTCCTCCTCCTCGGAGATGGCCACATGTTCCTCCCCCTCCACCTCCAGCATGTCACCCTGCTGCTGTGCCAGGTTGTGGAGGACGCAGCAGACCACCACAAAGCGGGCGGCCCCTGGGAGGTGGACTGCAGTGTACCACCAGAGTGGTCAAGGCATTGGAACAACATTTTGAGATGTCCGATGCACCGCTCAATGACAGTCCAGGTGGCCGCATGGGCCTCGTTGTACCGGGTCTCCGCATTGGTCTTCGGCCTCCATACTGGCGTCATTAGCCAGGTCCTCGGTAGGTACCCCTCATCCCCCAAGAGCCAACTGGCCATTCTGGAGTGGTCCTCAAAGAGGCCGGGAATGTCCGACTGCCCCAGGATATAGATTTAGATTTATTGTCATGTGTACCGAGATACAGTGAAAAGTACTGCTCTGCGTGCAGCTCTCGTATAGCTGCCATGCACACTCGCTGAGAAGCGTACACTGATGCATGATCTTCATGTGGTGGTCGCACACAAACTGGACATTCAGGGAGTGGAACTCCTTCCTGTTGATGTAATGCACGAACCGCGGCCCGGTGAGCGCAGGACGACATGCGTGCCATCTATTACCCCCCTGGACTTGGGGCATCCTGTCGATGGCAGAGAATCCTGCTGCCCGGGCATCCTGTTGGGCTTGGTCCAGATCAAAGTTTATATAGTTCGTTGCCCGAATAAATAGGGCATTTGTGACCTCACGGATGTACCTGTGGGCTGTAGCTTGTGAGATGCTGCACAATCCTCCGCTCGAGCCCTGGAATGATCCTGCGGCGTAGAGGTTCAGGGCTGTGGTAACCTTTAAAGCCCCCGGGAGCGGGTATCCTCCTCCACCAGGCGGTGCCGAGTCCACAAGGACTTAGCACAGGTGTTGCACCGTCCGCATATTGAGGCGGAGACTCCTGCGGCACACGTTGTCCGTCATCTGTTTTAAAGACCAGCGATGCCTGTACACCTTGGGCCGTCACCGGCCTCCCTCTGTGGGTCCCTCCCTGGCCTGATGGGCGGCCGGGTCCTCAGGGTGTGGGGCGGGGCCCTGCACATGGGCCATCGCCTCGTGTCTCGGTCGATACTGTTGCCGCCACCTTCTTCGGCATCTGGCTGCCTGGCCTGCCAGCAGCACCGCGAGAGCAGCTTCCGCGGGTCTAAGATATCATCCGTTCCGTGTAATATCTGTAAGGAACTGGAGGGGGTGTCAGACTGACAGCCAGCGGTGTCTTCCTCCCCTCGACCCTCCGTACCCCCATTGCTCACTCCCCCTTCCCCTCCCACCCTCTCCCAATACCACCCCACCCTCTCCCTACCCTCGCCCAACACCACCCCCACCTTTCCCCCCCCCCCCCCACTCCGAGCACCGAGGCAGCAACCCCACTACCCCCCGGACACTTTGCCTGTGAGCGAAGATGGCTATTCACCCCCTCGGGTCCCTGGAGCAGCCCTTCTGCAAGCTTCACATTTTTTAATTGGCGCCCGCATAACGAGCAAGATCACGGAGGCCGTTAGATAGGGGGCCGCTCCCGTGAATTGTATGGCGATTGGGCTTGGGTGGTGATTATTAGTTTCTTGCCACGGCGGGATCCTGATTTTGCCAACGGGAGCGGGCCGGTTAGATCGCAAACCGATCGGCGCCTGGCGCGGTTCTTGTTTTTGGCCTCTACCGCGATCTAACAGTCTCGTCGCACTCTCGCTTCAGCGCAACCCGGCCATTAAATCTGGCCCAACATGTTTTGCAGAGTACAATTGCTGATGGGTCTATGCAATACTACAGGACAACAAAGGCATTGCAAACCTTCTGAATGGAGAACATTGCCCGTCGCGCATTTAAAGAAATTTAAGTTCAAAATAAAATTTAAGGAATTAAAATTGTGCGTCACTTTAAAGCCAGTTTTTAACATTTGTGTTCATATTTTGCCCACAAATAACCTGCCCAGCAGACAGCCTGCACAGGATGTACTGACCACCAAACATGAGAACACATACAATGCTCATCGTTTTGAAATGTTGCTCTGATCACGATTACTGCCCTTTAATCGATTGTACATTACTCATACAGTATGAGCCCCCACCACCTTTAAAAGTATTATCCATTCAAGTAATAAAAATCAACAAATAAAGTTGATAATCGCTAAGCTCTCCTTTAAAAACAAGAACTCACCTTGTTGACAAGGAACTTAGCAACATCAGACTGAAGTTCCTCAGACATCCACGGCTAAAAGGGCTTGATTTTGACTTGTACACACCAATATACTGTCAACAACAAACATTCAAATTGGACAGTCCTGTTAACCAAGCAAGATTTAAGTACAGACTAGAAACTCAACTTCCGCACAAAAAGTTATTGTTTACAATTTGATGGCTTGTCTGGATCAATTAATGTTACTTTTTTAAAAATTCCTTTATGGGATGTGGGAGCCGCTGGTGAGACCAGCATTTGTTGCCCATCCCTAGTTGCCCTTCAGAAGGTGGTGGTGAGTCACCTTCTTGAACCGCTGCCGTCCCTGAGGTGTAGGTACACCCACAGTGCTGGTTGGGAGGAAATTCCAGGATTTTCACCCAGTGACAGTGAAGGAGGGATGATGGGTGTGATTCAGTGACCCCCCATTGTACCTGGTGTGAATCTGAGCACAACGGGTGAATCGTGCACGAGCCCCAAATCGCCCTCACTGGGCGTGATCCGGGTCTGAATATTTAAATGAGTCCTACAGCTCATTTAAATACCGAGCGCTAGATTCACCCGGTGCCCGGCTGCGAGACCTCGCCAGGGCGGCGTGTAGCACTGGTCCACACAAACATGAACCAGTCGTAACGGCACCTTGGTGGAGGGGGGTCTCCCAGGCCACTGGTGATCCCGGGTGGTCAGGGACAGGGCAGGGAGGTAACCCTGGCTCTCCCCCTGGCATCCGGGCACCTTGACACCGCCAGCTTGGCACAACAGCAGTGACACGCAGACAACCTGGCAGAGCTACCCTGGCAGGGTGCCCGAGTGGTACTGACAAGGGCACAGCCGGGATGCCCTGGTGCCAGCGTGGCACTGCCAGTTAAGGAGGGGGGCAGAGTGGGGGTTCCCGGGTGTCCCGCAAGGTTGAGGGGATGGGGGGGGTTCAAAAGAGCTTGGGGACCTGAAAGTGTGGGGGGGAGGAAGAAAAAGATCGGGGCAACCTTCCAAAATGGCGCCCTGATCCAAATCCCTCGAAGTGCAGACACGGCGGGGAGACGCTCTCCGAGGTCAAAGAAACAACAAAGTGTTGTTGGGCAGCGGAGTTGCTCTTGGTGCGGTAGCCACCGAGAAACACTCCGTTAAACACGCCGTTCAGCGGACTTCAACCTGAGTCTGCTGAGCCCTGCCCGACATGTTCCCCAGTCAGGATGGTGAGCGATTTGGAGGGGAACCTCCAGGCGGTAACATTTTTTTCAAGGCAATAACATTTTTTTTTATATTTCCATTTGTTTTGGAGAGATGTCAATTCAAGAACAAAATAGCAAGACAGCATTAACAGGCAAAAAAACACGATGCGATGTACAAAGTCTCCAACAACTGCGTCCAAGTAGTAGGACGTGGCATTTTGGCTCTTACCCCCCACACACTGCCAGGTGCCGGAAAGTGGCGACTAGGGGCTTTTCACAGTAACTTCATTTGAAGCCTACTTGTGACAATAAGCAATTTTCATTCATTGATTCATTCATGTAACTGGGGAGATGTCAAACAAAGATCAGGCGCTTCCCCATTACATCAGACACATCTCTGTAGCGGTTTCAAAGCGCGCAGCGAAAGGTGTATCAGGAGTAAAGCGGGGGAAAGATATCCCACGAACAGAGAGAGATATAAAGAGGGGGCGGATAGTATCTGATGAGAGGGAGAAAGAGAATAAAAACAGAATTGAGGGGCGCGATTCTGCGAAATGGAGACAGAGTGTTTGCGCCGCCGTGAACGGGGTCGTGGAACACGACGACGCGGAACGGGAGCGGGCACTACCGATTCTGGCCCCCACAGGCGCTGGAGCGGTTCACGCCGTTCCAGCCTCCCTTCCCGGCGCCAAGTGGGCGCCGCGCCAACCCGCCCATGCGCAGCTGGGCCGCGCAAATGCGCGGGGGACTTACTCAGCGCGCCGGCCCCGACCCAACATGGCGTGGGGGTTCAGGGGCCTGCCCCGCCGATCGGCGCGTCCGATCGCGGGCCAGACCCCACCGGAGGCCCCCCCCCCCCACCCGGTGAAGGAGCGCTTCTCCCCGACCCTACGCGCAGAGTTCCCGCCGGCAGCGACCAGGGGTGAACGGCACCGGGGGTGCACTGCTTTGTCCACACGGCCACTCGGCCCATCAAGGCCCATCTCCGCTCCTCGGAGAATCAGCTGCCGGCGTCGGGACCGGCGCCGCGGGAAGAAAATGGCGCGAACGGCGATTCTCCCTTACGGCATGGCATGGGAGAATCACGCCCCCGAATTGCATCTGCAAAGGGAAATAGGGAGGAGTAGTGGAAATTGAGAAAATAAGTATTAAGGTGAAGGGTCAGGTTGATTAATTCGGAAGTTGGACTCGACAGTTTTTCTTTGGTACATTTGTGTACAGTTGTCAATGTGGAGATGCGGCAAAAAGACTGATTTCTCATTTTATGGGATGTGGGCTGGAGCAGCGTATCTTGCCCATCCCTAATTGCCCTGGAACTGAGTGTCTCGCTCGGCCATTTCAGCGGGCAGTTAAGAGTGAATCACGTCGCTGTGGGTCTGGAGTCACATGTAGGCCAGACCGGGTAAGGACGGCAGATTTCCTTCCCTGAAGGACATTAGTGAACCAGATGGGTTTTTACAACAATCAATTATAACTTTATGATTCCAGATTTATTAACTGAACTGAAATTTCGCCGGCTGCCGTGGCGGATTTGAAGCCATGTCCCCAGATAACTAAGCTGGGCTTCAGGGTTACTCCTCAATCTCCTCTTCACGTCAATCATGCAGAATTTTCTCCCTTCCTTTTTGCCCTCCTCTATGTATCTAGATCCCTCTTAAGCGAATCTCGGCTACTCTCCTCAACTATTCCTCCTGCAAACGAGCGCCATATTCTCTGTCAATAAATGTATTTGAATATTGGGAAGACTGAAACAATTGTTTTCGATCCCTGCACAAATTCTGCTCCCTTCTCACTGACACCATCCCTCTCCATGGCAAATCTGTGAGGCTGAGGCAGACTGTTCACAAAACTGGTGTCATATATGACCCTGAGATGGAGTTCAACCACATACCCGCACCATCAATAAGACCACCCATTTCCATCGCTGCAACATTGCCCAATTCCAATCCTTCCTTAGATCACCTGCTGATGAAAGCTTCATCCGTGCCTTTTTCCTAAAACCTTGACTATTCCAATACATTCCTGGTTGACCTCCCATGTTTTACCCTTCGTAACTGGGGATCAAGCAAATCTCTGGTGCCTGCGTCCTTACCTGCACCAAGCCCCATTCACCCATCACCTCTGTGCTCGCTGACCTTCACTGATTAAGCAACGCCTCCATTTCAAATCCTCATCCTAGCTTTCAAATTCCTCCTTGGCCTCGCTCCCCTTTCTATCTCTGTAACCTCCTCCAGTCTGACAAATCTCCGGGGTTTCTGCACTCCTCCAATTCTGGTGTCTTAGGCATCCCCAATTTGAATCGCTCCATCACTGATGGTCAGGCCTTTAGATGCCTGGACCCGAAGCGCCGGAACTCATCCTAAACGTCTCCTGGCTGCCTCTCCACCTCTGATGTCCCTTGAAGCCTCTTTCTGGAAGATTTTGTCCTAACAGCCACTGAAGTGGCTCAGTGTCAAATCTTGTTTGATAATCGCTCCTGTGAAGCGCCTTGGAATGCTTTACCGGGTTAAAGGCACTATATGAATGCAGGTTGCTGTTGTATGCAATTGTACATCTGTACATTACTTCTACTCGCTCAACTATTTGACCTTTCTTTGCTCTTACCTGCTCGTACGTGGTTTTTCCTGTTGACACAAGGCAACAGTGAAAGCCAAAAAAATAAATAACAGGAAAAGAAATAACTCCGGTCAAACAGAGAAGAATAAAGCTGCAAAGGTGTTATTAAGGAAAACTGATGTTTTCTTTCTTGGTTGCATCAAAGTCATGATCAAGGGAAAGACAGTCTGCAGGTTCCCTCGTACAGGTATTTATAACCTAATTGCACATAAATCAATAACTCCTACACCAACTGGGTAAAAATAGAATTCAACAGGAAAGTCAGCTCTTAGAAATTTTAATAATACCCAGGTTAAGAGTCTCAGTATTAGATTCCCATGTACTCAAAATTCAGCTCTACACTTTCTAAGATCTTCATGGACCATGAAGCACAGAGTGGTCCACAAGGACTCAGGGCGACTAGCTGAGTTTCCTGTTCACCCTGACTATTTCAAATTAATTATTTTACGGGACGTGGCCATCGCTGGCAAGGCCAGCATTTATTGCCCGTCCCTAATTACCCCTTGAGAAGGTGGAGGTGTGTCTCCTCCTTGAACCGCAGCAATCTTTCTGTCATAGGTGCACCCACAGAGCTGTTGGGGAGGGAGTTCCAGGATTTTGACCCAGCGACAGTGAAGGAACGGCCGATATATTTCCAAGCCAGGGTGGTGAGTGACTTGAAGAGGAATTTGCAGTTGGTGGTGTTCCCGTGTATCTGTCGCCCTTGGCTTTCTGGGTGGTTGAGGTCCTGGGTTTGGAAGGTGCTGTCAAAAGAGCTTTGGTGAGTTCCTGCAGTGCATCTTGTAGATGGTGCATACGGCTGCTCTGGTGCGTTGGTGGTGGAGGGAGAGAATGTTCAAGGTTATGGGTGGGGGTGCCAATCAAGCGGGGCTGCTTTGTCCTGGTTGGTGTTGAGTTTCTTGAGTGTTGTCGGAGCTGCACTCATCTAGGCAACTGGAGAGTATTCCATCACATTCCAAGAACTAGGGAAGAGGATCTCTGTCCTGTGTGTGTGTTCAAAGGAGTGGGGGGAAAGGGTGGTGAGAAATCTGCTGCGATTCCTGTTTAAGATAGCCACCATTTATTTTTGATTTGACATGGTTAAAATCCCTGCTTTGTGCAATAAATCACAATGAAGATGATTCCAGTATGAAATGGAAGTCTTTATAAGCTAAACACTCTGCACCTCCATGCTGTAGCCTATTGCAACATCACATTTCACAAATGTATCAGACTTCCTCACCATCAACATGAAGGAGGCACACTGGGCGGGATTGTCTGATCCTGAGGCTAAGTGTTGACGCCTTCGTAAACGCTGATGTGTTTCCCGACGGCGTCAACATGGCCTCAGGATCAGTAATTCTGGCCCCTACAGGGGGCCAGCACGGCACTGGAGCGACCCACGCCGCTCCAGCTGCCGATCCCGGCGTCAACAGGGCGCTGCGGGGTCCGCGCGTGCGCAGTGGCACCGGCGCCAACGCGCACATGCGCAGTGGCTCCCTTCTCCGCGCCGGCCCCGACGCAACATGGCGAAGGGCTACAGGGGCCGGTGCCAGAAGAAAGGAGGCCCCCCAGCCCGAGAGGCTGGCCCGCCGATTGGTGGGCCCCGATCGCGGGCCAGGCCACAGCGGAGGCACCCCTCCCCCCCGGGGTCAGATCCCCCCTCCCTCCCCCACAGGCCGCCCCCGGACCTTTCAACGCCGAGGGCCCGCCGGGTAAGACCAGGTTAGAACGGCGCCGGCGGGATTCGGGTTTCTTGTTACGGCCACTCGGCCCATCCCGGGCCGAGAATCGCAGGGGGGCCCCGTAGAGCGGCCCTTGACCGGCGCCGCGCCAACCACAGCGGCGCCAGAGCGGAGAATCGCGTCCCGGCGTCGGGGAGGCGTGCCGCAATTCGCACCGGTCGTGGCGATTCTCCGGCCCGGCCCCGGGAGAATCCTGCCCATAGTGTGGGAAAGCACTGCAAAGCCCCATCAACTGCCTTTATTTGGGTAGTGCTGGTTGTGCTGGGGGCCAGGAAGTCTGCAGTCCAGTTGTTCAGCCAATGTTACTTTGTGCACAGATTCATCACCTTACTTTAGAGAAATCCCCCCAATGGCATGTTTCCATTAAAGCACAATCATTTGTTGCTGGAAGATGTTTTTTGAATTATTTTACAGGATGCGGACATCACCAGCAAGGTCAGCAGTTGTCACCCACCCCTAACTGTCCTGGAACTGAGTGGCTCGCTGGGCCATTTCAGACGGGCAGTTAAGAATCAACCACATTGCTGTGGGTCTGGAGTCACATGTAGGACAGACCGAGTGAGGACGGCAGATTTCCTTCCCATTAGTGAACCAGGTGGGTTTTTACAACAGATAGATTCCGGTGGTGGGATTTGAAACCGTGTCCCCAGAGCATTAGCCTGGGCCTCTGGATCGCTAGTCCAGTCACATCACCACCGTGCCATCGACTGCCCATCTGACGCCGGCTTTCGCAGCAAGCCGACGATAAACAGGACGAAACAGTGGAAAAGTAACAAAAGCACAAATAGGACCGAATCTACTTAAATCCAGATTGTCAGGGTCCAGGGAAAACAACTTGAACATTCCTCATGCGATTTGAATAGGGTGGCACACTGCCTCACGGCGCTGAGGACCCGGGTTCGAATCCCGGCCCTGGGTCACTGTCCGTGTGGAGTTTGCACATTCTCCCCATGTCTGCGTGAGTATCGCCCCCACAACCCAAAGATGTGCAGGCTAGGTGGATTGGCCACGCTGAATTGCCCCTTAATTGAAAATAAAATAATTGGGTACTCTAAATTTTTTTTTTTAATTAGAACTTTGAATGTTGGCCTTTATCTCATGCGGCTGGAATACAAAGTGATGGATGTTATATTATAGTTAAATAAAGCTCTAGTTAGACCCTGTCAAGAGCACTGCATTCAGTTATTAACATTATGCCCCAGGGAGGATATGCTGGCCCTGCATGGCGTGTAGCACAGATTCACCAGATTGATGCCTGGATTAAACCAGTTACAATTATGAAGACAAGTTTCACAGAGCTTGCACTCCCTTTAATATAGAAAGTTTTAAAAAAATAAACATTTTGAGTATCCAATTCATTTTTTCCAATTAAGGGGCAATTTAGCGTGCCCAATCCACCTACCCTGCACATCTTTGTGTTGTGGGGGCGAAACCCACGCAGACACGAGGAGAATGTGCAAACTCCACACGGATCCAGAGCCGGGGTCGAACCTGGGACCGCGGCGCCGTGAGACAGTAGGGCTAACCCACTGCACCACCGTGCTGCCCTCTTTAATGTAGAAAGTTAGGGGATTATCTAATTGAGGTGTTTAAAATAGTTAAAGGAAATGATAGGATGGATGGAGAGAAAGTACAACCTTAAAATCTGAGCGAGGCCATTCAGCAGTGATGTTAGGAAGCACTTTGTCACATGAGAGGTAGCGGAAGTCTAGAACAGAAAAGCTGCTGAGGCTGGAAGTCAATGGAAAAATCCAAAACTGGGATAGATTTTTGTCAGGCAAGGGCATTAAGAGTTACGGAATCAATGTTGGTAATTAGAGTCAAGATACAGATTGGTCTTGATCTGACTGAACAAGGGAACAAGATGAAGGAAGGAGCTGAGTGGCCCCCTCTTCGTCCTACATTACAAAGTGTTGATTTGATTTGATTTATTGTCACATGTACCGAAGTACAGTGAAAAGTACTTTTCTGCAGCCGAGGGAACGTACACAGTACGTACATAGTAGACAAAAGAATAATCAACAGAGAACATTGACAAATGGTACATCGACAAACAGTGATTGGTTACAGTGCGGAACAAGGGGCCAAACAAAGCAAATACATGAGCAAGAGCAGCATAGGACGTCGTGAATAGTGTTCCTACAGGGAACAGATCAGTCCGAGAGGGAGTCGTTGAGGAGTCTAGTAGCTGTGGGGAAGAAGCTGTTCCTATGTCTGAATGTGCGAGTCTTCAGACTTCTGTACCTTCTGCCTGATGGAAGGATCTGGAAGAAGGCAAAGCCTAGGTGGGAGGGGTCTCTGATAATGCTGTCTGCCTTCCTGAGGCAGAGGGAGGTGTAGACAGACTAGGAGGCAGTTTCACTTTATTAGACCCCCCCAACTGACCAATCAAATGGTTCCACTGGTTAGTGAAGTTAATTGTTCTACTATTTGTGGCTGGAGGGGACTTCAGGTATTGAGAAGCAACAGTGATGCAAAAGGTATGAGCAGGGGTATGTGAGTGAGGGAATGAAGACATTCAACAGAATATGAAACATTGCCAATGGAATGTCTTTTCCATTTACCTACACAAGTGCGTATGAGTCTTGTATTATCATTTTATTTCATTTGCATCCAGACAGTTTCTTGTACAACATTGTAAAAGGATATAGATGCCCCGACGTTAGAACTATTAGGAAAGGGGCGGCATGTGGCGCAGTGGTTAGCACTGGGACTGCGGCGCTGAGGACCCAGGTTCGAATCCCGGCCCTGGGTCACTGTCCATGTGGAGTTTGCACATTCTCCCTGTGTCTGCGTGGGTTTCACCCCCACAACCCAAAGGTGGATTGACCACGCTAAATTGCCCCTTAATTGGAAAAAAAAATCTAATTTTATTAAACAAAAAGAACTATCAGGAAAGATGGAGCAGGCTGGGGCCCTCATCACTGAGAGGTGGTGTCATTGAGGACTTGTAAATTATGAAAGGGATTCGATAGGGTAGATGCAGATAAGTTACTTCCACTTGTGGGGTGTAGTGATCTCTGTATGTGCATGTACAAAGAGGGTTAATGTGTAATTAGTAGTACCACATGATCACTAGAGGGCCGGACCAACAGGGGTACAAAAGGCAACCACATTGGGTCTCCCCCTCTCTTTTGGATGGACTGTGACAAGGGCAGAAGTATCAGATTAGCTCAGATAGTTAGTGTAGTTAGATCTTGTTAACCTTATTACTAGTATCAATGTTAAATAAAGAACTCATGCAATTATTGTTATAGTTACTCAATAAACCTTTTGTTACTACTGGACGAGTTCGAGTCTTCTTCATCGAGATTCAGAAGACCTCATCAGCAACCAAGGTTTGAGTAACACACATTACACTCCGTAGTACATCAAGACACACAGAGAAGTGTTATAAAAGGTAATACAGGGGCATAATAAAAGATGGGGTAGTCCAGAATTAAGAGCCATAAATATAGAATAGTTACTAACAAACCCAATAGGGAATTCAGGAAAAATGTCTTAACCAGAGGGTGGTGAGAATGTAGCAAACCCGTTGCCACACGGCAAGATTGAGGCAAACGGCACCGATATGTTTAAGGGGAAGCTCGGTAGGTACATGAGGGAGGGAGAAAGGAATAAGAGGTTAGGTTGATACATTAAATTATGTAAAGGTGGGAGGAATTAGGCCTGTTGGCTGAATAGCTTGTTTCTGTGAAACTTTATATAATTATATATAAATAATTAAGTAATCATGCAACGTCTGCTCTGTTGTATTGGAATCCACTGCAACAAGGTTCTTACAATTGCTACCTGCTCCCATGTAACCTTCTTTAGAACTCCATTGAAAGGATACGTGAAGATCTTTTCGATTGTATAATGCTCGCGAGTGTTCAAAAACACGTATGTCAAGCAGAATCCGAGCGTTAAAAGGTTAAAGAACACCAAAGACAGCAGTAAAATGAAGAAGAAGCGGTAATTGCGTTTTCCAATGCAGGTATTCATGAGAGTGCAGTGATGATCGAGATTCTGTTGAGCGAATATTTAAAAATGTCATTACGCATATTACACAGTGCTGTATGTTTTATACCTTCATTCATTTTTAAAAATTACTTCTTTTCTATGTGCACACATAGGTTTCACCGTTACAATTTATTTCATCCTCACCTTTTCATTTAATTAAGTTTTACTGATACTTTTCCCATTTTCTAAGACAAGCCAGAGGAAACTGCACACATTTGTACTGGCAGCATGATATAGCACAGAATAAAACCAACAGCCTGTCAAATTAGGACAAGGTGGGTGGCACGGTGGCGCAGTGGTTAGCTCTGCTGCCTCACGCCGCTGAGGACCCAGGTTCGATCCCGGCTCTGGGTCACTGCCCGTGTGGAGTTTGCACGTTCTCCATGTGTTTGCGTGGGTCTCACCCCCACAGCCCAAAGATGTTCAGGGTAGGAGGATTGGCCACGCTAAATTGCCTCTTCAAGAAAATGATTGGGTACTCCAAGCTTTTAAAAAAATTATGACAAGGTGCAGATATACCTAATCCAATTCGCCGTGAAATCTCCTCCATGCCTAGGGGATTGTGTGAAAGTTGGAAGCACTGTCCTACAGCTTTGTGAAGTAATAGCTCAACATAGACATGTTCTCTGAATCATATCCATCAGGTCAAGTTGCAGACTGTCCCTGGGCATATCCTGTCACCCCAGAAGGACAGACATACCAGTGACAGGGTTACGCTGTATAGTTGGGAGGGGTGAATCCATGTGCACTCAACATTGGCTTCAAGAAGTCTCATGGTGTCAATTCAAATGTTGGCAAGGAAATGTCCTGCTGATTACCATCTACCCCTCTCCCCTCATCTGATGACAAATCATTTCTCCATGTTGAAGAAGCACTGAGAGTAGCAATGGGACAGAATGCACTCTGGGATATTTCAACATACAGCACAGAGTGGCTTGGTAGCAACAGCACTGATTGAGCTGGTGAAGTCCTTTTTTTCCTTTTTTAGGGGCAATTTAGCGTGGCCCATCCACCTACCCTGCATCACTTTTGGGGTTTGTGGGGGTGAGACCCACAGAGGCACAGGGAGAATGTGCAACCTCCACATGGACAGTGGCCCGGTGCTGGAATCGAACTCTCAGTGCCGTGAGGTAGCAGTGCTAACCACTGCGCCACCGTGCTGTCCCTAGCTGGTGGAGTCCTGAAGGATGTGGCAGCCAGATTGGATTTGCCACAGATAGTGAGAAAACCAGAATGAGGGAATAACCTCCTTGCCTTCACGGATGTGCCTGTCCATGACAGCATCGGGGAATGCTCACTGCACCATCCTTGCCAGACCAACACCCTCCACCGTGCCATATGGCGCTAACATTGTATCAAAATGAAAGGACCAGGAACAGATCTGGCAGATCAAAACTGTGCATCCATGAGCTGCTACAGGCCACCAGCAGGAGCAGGATTGTATTTCACCAAGGTAATTGCTGGCAAATCCCTCACTCTTCCCCCACCTTCATTCCAGATGGCCAGCTCCGGTTCAGTGAGGAGGTTGGGCAAACGTGCTCAGAGCAGAACCAGGCATACCTGAAGAGGAGGTACCTGATGAAGGCGCGAGACTGGACTATGTTCACATAAAACAGAAGCAGAAGAATACGATAGACGGAGCCAAGCATTGCGGAACAAACAAATCAGATCAAAGCTCTGCAGCCAAACCACATCCAAGCATGAATGGTGGTGGGTAATTAAACAGCTAACATTAATATTCCCATTCTCAAAGATGACAGAGCCCAGGACATGAGTGCAAAAGACATTTGCAACCAACTTCTGCCAGAAATGTAAAGTGGTTGACACGTCTAGGCTCCCCCTGGAGGTCAACACCATCACAGCTGCCAATCTTGGCCAATTCAATTCACTCAACATGCCATCCAAAAATGCTGAAAGCATTGAGCTCAGTCAGGTTATGGCGTCCAACAACATCCTAGCTATCGCACTAAAGAACTGTGCTCCTGTTCAGCACAATGAGGAAAGTTGCCCAGGTACGTCCTGATCACAGGAAGCAGAACAAACCTAAGGCTAATTAACCATTCCTAATCATCAGCAAAGTGATGGAAGAAGTTCTCAATAGCGCACTTCGGCAACATATAAAATTATGAAGGGAATAGATAGGATGGATGCGGGCAGGTTGTTTCCACTGGCGGGTGAAAGCAGAACTAAGGGGCATAGCCTCAAAATAAGGGGACGTAGATTTAGGACTGAGCTTAGGAGGAACTTCTTCACCCAAAGGGTTGTGAATCTATGGAATTCCTTGCCCAGGGAAGCAGTAGAGGTTCCTTCATTAAATGTTTTTAAGATAAAGATAGATAGTTTTTGAAGAATAAAGGGATTAAGGGTTATGGTGTTCGGGTCGGAAAGTGGAGCTGAGTCCACAAAAGATCAGCCATGATCTCATTGAATGGCGGAGCAGGCTCGAGGGGCCAGATGGCCTACTCTTGCTCCTAGTTCTTATGTAACACTTACTCTCCTATAACCTGCTCACTGATGCCCAGTTGATTTCTTTTTTAAAATAAATTTAGAGTACCAATTATGTTTCTTCAATTAAGGGGCAATTTAGCGTGGCCAATCCAACTAACCTGCACATCTTTGGGTTGTGGGGGTGAAACCCACGCAGACACGGAGAAAATGTGCAAACTCCACCCAGATAGTGACCCAGGGCCGGGATCGAACCTGGGACCTCGGCGCCGTAGGTAGCAGTGCTAACCACTGCACCACTGTGCTGCCCTCCGAATTGGTTTCTGCCAGCAATACCTGGCTCCTCAGTACAGGCTTGGTCCAAACATAGACACAAGAGCCGAATCCTGCAGTTGAGATAAGATGAGAAACTATACCCCCACATCAAGTCAACATTTGACCAAGTGTGGCATGTTGCAGCCCTATTTTAACTGAACTCAGTGTGGGTCTGTGGGTGTGATGAACGGTTACTGCCTTATCATCATGTAAGGTGATGTCCCCTTTAAGACCGGGCTTGGAACCCTGGGGACTCCGCCTCTGGCTCCGCCCATCTGTGAGCCATATATAAAGGGCTGCCTCATGGGCTGTGTAGCAGTCAGCACTTGTCTCAGCTCTAACATAGTTCTTAGTCTAATAAAGCCTTCTTTACAGTTTAATCTCTAAGCTTCGTTATTGAGGGTACCTCAGTGGGAAAAACCCTCCAGTGGCTGAAGCCATGAGCAGAAATAGGCCATTCAGCCCCTCGAGCCTATGTGCAATTCTCTAAGAACATGGCTGGTCTAATTGTGGCCTCAATGGCACATTCCACCTTCTCCTGTTACCCTTGGACTCTCTTGTTAGTCAAGAATCTGTCTATCTCTACTTTAAAAATATTCAATGATCCTGCTCCCATCACTTACTGGGGAAGATAGTTCCACCGACGCATGGCCCTCAGAGAGAAAAGATTTCTCCTCAAAGATTTGTCACCTCAAATGGGAGACCGCTTATTTATAAACTGTGCCCCACCCCCGGTCCTGGTCTCTCCCGTATGGGAAACAATCTTTCAGCATCCACCCTATCACGTCCCCTCAGGATCTTACATATTTCAATAGGATCACATCTCTTTCTTCTAAACTCCAGTGGATGCAGGGCTCAGCTTGTCCAATTTTCCTCATAAGACGGCCCCCTCAATCAAGAGGTCCTGCCAGTCGCAAAGGAAGATTGTTATGTTGGAGATCAGTACATTGCTGCAGTGTTCCTCAGAACAGGATCCGAGGCTCAGCTGCTTCCTCCACGACCTTCCTAATAACGCGGCAGCACGGTAGCATGGTGGTTAGCACAATTGCTTCACAGCTCCAGGGTCCCAGGTTCGATTCCCCGCTGGGTCACTGTCTGTGCGGAGTTTGCACGTTCTCCCCGTGTGTGCGTGGGTTTCCTCCGGGTGCTCCGGTTTCCCCCCACAGTCCAAAGATGTGCAGGTTAGGTGGATTGGCCATGCTAAATTGCCCTTAGTGTCCAAAATTGCCCTTAGTTTCTGGGTTATGGGGTTATGGGGATAGGGTGGAGGTGTGGACTTGGGTAGGGTGCTCTTTCCAAGAGCCGGTGCAGACTCGATGGGCTGAATGGCCTCCTTCTGCACTGTAAATTCTATGTAATAAGGGAGGTAGTTTGTGAATGATTAGCCCCTTTCATAGTTTCTGGGGCAATGAAGCAATCTATTCCAGCCCCCAGCAGATGTTGTAAGTGACATTCATCCTCCACAAACACCATAACCCTCCTCTAAAAGAGGACGTTTGGCCACAATTCCTTGACCATCACTATTGACCATTATCAAGACTCCCACCAGCACATCCCGGAGTTCACCGGTGATCATCAACTCATAGACTAACCACATAAATGTCAACGCTAGGGCAGCACGGTGGCGCAGTGGGTTAGACCTGCTGCCTCACGGCGCCGAGGTCCCGGGTTCGATCCCGGCTCTGGGTCACTGTCCGTGTGGAGTTTGCACATTCTCCCCGTGTCTGCGTGGGTTTCGCCTCCACAACCTAAAAATGTGCAAGCCAGGTGGATTGGCCACGCTAAATTGCCCCTTAATTGGGGCTCTCAATTTATATTAAAATAAAAAATGTCAACGCTACTCGAGCTGGTCAAGGCCTGGGTCCGCTGTGGCACACCTGGAACCTGGAACCAATCTGTTTGTTTAAAAGTAGACACCAAAAAAAGAGTGACAGAAAATGTAGCAAGTTTTACCTCCACACAGACATTACATGTGTAGCAGTGCCGGCACCGCGGAGGCCGGAAGAACCTACAGACTTGGCACCATTTCTTTGTAAAGGTGGTCCCGTTGATCGTCACTTCCTCTGCCTCCAATACAGAGTTTGGGTCGTCCGGATCTACAACAAAAGAAAATACTTGGAATCATACAGGTGGAAGTCATTCGTCCCATTATACCTGTCCTAGCTCTTTGAAAGAGATATTCAATTAGTCTTACCCGTCTGCATTGCCTTTCCAAGAGTTTACCGAATTCCCTTTTGAGAATGACTACTGCACCGGCCTTTCAAGCAGCGCATTCCAGATCACACCAGAAAGTGAATTCTCATCTTTCTTTTACTTCTTTTGCCAATTACCTTAAATCCGTGTCCTCCAGTTATTGGCCTTCCTTCTACAAGAGGCTGGTTTAGCACAGTGGGCTAAACAGCTGGCTTGTAATGCAGAACAAGGCCAGCAGCGGGGGTTCAATTCCCATACCGGCCTCCCCGAACAGGCGCCGGAATGTGGCGACTAGGGGCTTTTCACAGTAACTTCATTGAAGCCTACTTGTGACAATAAGCGATCATTATTATTATTAAATGAAAACAGCTCCTCCTGACCTACTCTATCAAAAATCTACATACGTTTGAGTGCCCAGATTAAATCTCCCCTTACCCTTCTCTGCTCGAAGGAGAATAATCCCAGATGGCTGCCTTGCAGACTGCAGCAATGTTGTTCCATGCCCATCCTCCCCGACCCCACAGTGCACCTCCTGGCCACCTGCCACTACTCCCCCTTGCCCTGCAGAAGACCCCTGGTCAGTGGCACAACCGTCAGCAAACGGTTGTGCTGGTGGGAGACTTGATAATGGTCAATAGTCATGGTCAAGGATTTGTGGCTAAACTTCCTCTTTTAGAGGAGGGTTAAGGTATAGAACAGTACAGCAAAGAACAGGCCCTTTGGCCCTCGATGTTGTGCCGAGCATTGTCCGAAACCAAGATCAAGCTATCCCTCTCCCTGCCATTCGGGTGTGCTCCATGTGCCTATCCAATAACCGCTTGAAAGTTCCTAGAGTGTCCGACTCCACTATCACAGCAGGCAGTCCATTCCACACTCTGACCACTCTCTGAGTAAAGAACCTACCTCGGACATCCCTCCTATATCTCCCACCCTGAACCTTATAGTTATGCCCCCTTGTAACAGCTACATCCACCCGAGGAAATAGTCTCTGAACGTCCACTCTATCTATCCCCCTCATTATCTTATAAACCTCTATTAAGTCACCTCTCATGCTCCTCCGCTCCAATGAGAAAAGCCCTAGCTCCCTCACCCTTTCCTCAAAAGACCTATCTTGCAAACCAGGCAGCATCCTGGTAAATCTCCTTTGCACCCTTTCCAATGCTTCCACATCCTTCCTATAATGAGGTGACCAGAACTGCACACAATACTAGGATGAATGTCACTTACAACATCAGCTGGGGGTTGGATATCATGCAAGTCTTGCTGAAAGCAGGAATGGATTGCTTCATTATGCCTGAAAATGTGAATGGATCTAATCATCAACAAACTATGTTGGACACTTTCCGAACCCCCTCTCTCCCCCCTCAGCATCCATGGTGCCCGTTTCATGATTTTTAAAAACACAAGTGAACCTTGGCGTGGGGAATTCGGCCCATCGGAAGCAGAGAATAGCGGAGACCCCGGAGAATTCCGGGCCGGGACCGCTAATGATATGCCAACAGTGTTTATTGTACGTGCATTCTGAAACGCATTGGCGCCGCTGTCGAGGCGACTGAGAATTGCAATTTGACATGAAATCGGAGCCTGCCGGGATTTCAGCATCGGAACCAATTCTCCGCCCAATCGCATTTCCCGATTCCGGCGTCGGCCAAGGGAGAATCCCGCCCCTGAACTTTTTCATGGTCTTTGCATCCTTCCTAAAGTGCAGTGCCCAGAACTGAACACAATTCCTGCAGCTAGGGCCTATCCAGTGATTTATAAAGGTTCAGCAGGTTACTCTTTAACGATTTACCATTTTGTACGATTTTGCACTCTCTGCATCTATTTATAAAGCTCAGGATCCCCTCTGCACAAAAGTTCAAAAAATACTTCTTAGACAGTGTGGTGGTATGTATTAGGGGTAGTACGGTACTTTTGATGCCGAGAGGCTATTGGTAGACAGACACTGGGTCCTGATTGGATCTGCCGCCTGCTGGCTCCACCCTGTAAGGCGGAGTATAAGAACCCGGGTTCTCCCAGCAGCCGCATTCTGTAACTGAGCTGCTGGAGAACAAGTCTGCTTAATAAAGCCTTTCATTGACTTAATCTCTTCTCGTCTTGTGAGTAATTGATTGTGCTACAATTTATTAAGCAGACTTAAAAAGACTATG
Organism: Scyliorhinus torazame; assembly: GCF_047496885.1. NCBI lineage: Eukaryota > Metazoa > Chordata > Chondrichthyes > Carcharhiniformes > Scyliorhinidae > Scyliorhinus > Scyliorhinus torazame. The sequence goes on from NC_092709.1 coordinate 9,587,162, forward strand.
GAGCTCCGGATCGCCCCGAAGTGTCTGAGAATCAGTCCCCATGCAGCAAACTCAGCAGCCTTATTTAAACACTGGCTAGCGTGCTTCGAGGGATACCTCCGAAAGGCCCCCGGCCGGATCACAGAAGACCAGAAAATGCAGGTCCTGCATTCCAGGGTGAGCCCGGAGATCTACACGCTCATCGAAGACGCGGAGGATTTCCCGACGGCGCTCACCATGCCGAAAGGAGTCTACATTTGGCCCGTAAACCAAGTCTACGCACGCCACCAACTCGCGATGAGACGGCAAATCCCCGGAGAATCGCTGGACGAGTTCTACAGCCCGCTGCTAATATTGGGAAGGAACTGCAACTGCCCATCGGTGACCGCAAACGAACATGCGAAGTTCGTAATCAGGGATGCCTTTGTGGCAGGTATGACCTCATCCCAAATCCGCCAGCGACTGCTGGAGAGAGACTCACTAGGGCTCAAGGAGGCACGGGCCCTTACGGCCTCCCTCGATGTGGCCTTACAAAATGCCCGCGCTTACGGCCCCGACCGCGCGGCGACCGACTCCCCGGCACCCCCCCATCCCCCCGCAAGCCAGAGCACCAGACCACCGGGGGGGCCCCGCTGCTATTTTTGCGGGCACTCGAAACACCCCCGGCAGCGCTGCCCGGCCCGCTCGGCCATCTGTAAAAGTTGCGGCAAGAAGGGGCACTATTCGGCGGTGTGCCAGTCCTGGGGGTCGCCGCAATCTCCAGGGGAGAATGGGGACAGCAGACTCAACCCCCCCAACGATCCATGAGCGGCCAACGGGCGCTGCCATTTTGGGTCCCGGACTCCACGCGGGGAGGATGGGCGCCACCATCTTGTGACCCTCCGGACACGTGCGATCCATGGGCACGGCCATTTTGTCCGCCCCTGACCGGGTGCGATCCATGGACGCCGCCATCTTGGCTGATAGCCAAGGACCCCAGCATAGACGGCTCCACGGGGTCTGAAGAAAACGCCCCGATGCAGCAACCAGGACTGCCTTCGGTGACCCTGGACCAGTCGCGGCTCCGGACGCTCCAAACAGCAACAGCGACGGTGCTGGTTAACGGGTACGAAACGCCATGCCTAATCGACTCTGGGAGCACGGAAAGTTTTATCCATCCGGATACGGTAAGACGCTGTTTTCTTTCAATCCATCCGAGTACCCAAAAGATTTTCCTGGCAGCGGGATCCCATTCCGCAGAAATCAAAGGGTTCTGCATCACGAAACTAAGAGTGCAGGGGAGAAAGTTTAAGAATTATCGGCTTTATGTCCTCCCCCCCCCTCTGATCTCCCACTGTCTTAGGGTTAGATTTTCAATGTAACCTCCAGAGCTTAACGGTCCAATTCGGTGGCCCTATACCCCCACTGACTATCTGCAGCCTCACGACCCTCAAGGTTGAACCGCCTTCCATGTTTGCGAACCTCACCCCGGATTGCAAACACTTTTTAAGGGTCCCATTTGGCGTCACTAACGGAGTCTCGGTCTTCCAAAGGGAGATGGACCGAATGGTTGACCAGCACGGTTTGCGGGCCACGTTCCCGTATCTCGACAATGTAACCATCTGTGGCCATGACCAGCAGGACCACGACGCCAACCTCCACAAATTCCTCCAGACCGCTGACGCACTGAACCTCACCTATAACAAGGAAAAATGTGTGTTTAGCACCGACCGTCTAGCCATCCTTGGCTACGTGGTGCGTAATGGAGTGATAGGCCCCGACCCTGAACGCATGCGCCCCCTTATGGAGTTCCCCCTCCCCTACTGCTCCAAAGCCCTGAAACGCTGCCTGGGTTTCTTCTCTTATTACACCCAGTGGGTCCCCCACTACGCGGACAAGGCCCGCCCATTAATTCAGTCCACTACCTTCCCCCTGTCGACAGAGGCCCGCCAGGCCTTCAGCCGCATCAAAGCGGATATCGCAAAGGCCACGATGCACGCAATCGACGAGTCCCTCCCCTTCCAAGTCGAGAGCGACACATCCGCCGTAGCTCTGGCGGCCACTATCAACCAAGCGGGCAGACCCGTGGCCTTTTTCTCCCGGACCCTCCACGCTTCAGAAATCCGCCACTCCTCAGTGGAAAAAGAAGCCCAAGCCATAGTAGAAGCTGTGCGGCATTGGAGGCATTACCTGGCCGGCAGGAGATTCACTTTCCTCACTGACCAACGGTCGGTAGCCTTTATGTTCGATAGTGCACAGCGGGGCTTCCGGTGACGGCGGGTGGGAGGCGGCCGCACAATGGAGGGCTCCCGTTCAGGAATGGCATTTTCAGGGCTTTAAGCCCGGTCCCAGGGTCTGCGGAGGCGGCAGAAGCAGGGAAAAGGCACGGAGGAGGCACAGTGAAGACACAGGAGGGAAAAAAAAACCAAAGAAAAATGTCGAGGGTGAGCAAAAAAACGGCCGAAATAAAAACAGCTGAAGGTCCGTCGGGGAGTGGAAAGGTCACCGCGGGGTCACCAAGGAGAATGGAGGCTGGAGCACCAAGGAAGGCCGCACTGCTTACGGCTGAAGAAATAACTAAGGTGATGGCTGCGGAATTCGAAAAGCAGTTGGCGCAGATTGCGAAATGCATGGAGATGGTGAGGAAGGAGATGAGGGAGGTTTTGAGTGCGCTGGTGGAGGAGGCGGTTTCCCCGGTGAGGACGGAGGTGGCGAGCGCAGTGGCGGAGGTGCGAGAGCAAGGGGAGGTGCTGAAGGAAGTGGAGGAGACGTTATTGCAGCATGGTGATCAACTTGCCTCGATGGGGAAAGAGATGCGGAAGGTGATGGACATTAACAAGGATCTGCGAGGAAAAATGGAAGATCTGGAAAACAGATCCAGGCGACAGAATTTGAGGATTGTGGGGCTGCCCGAAGGAGTTGAAGGACCGAAGCCGACTGAGTATTTTGCCGCGATGCTGGCAAAACTGTTGGGGGAGGGGGAGGATCCCTCCCGATATGAACTGGATCGGGCTCATTGGTCGTGGAGGCCTGTACCAAAGGCGAGTGAGCCGCCAAGGGCAGTGACTCTGTGCTTCCGTAGGTACAGTGTGAAGGAGAAGGTCCTGAGCTGGGCCAAGCAGAAGCGGGTGGTGCAGTGGGCTGGAGCTGGTATACGTGTATACCAGGACTTTATGGTGGAGCTGGCGAAGAGGCGGGCTGCCTTCAACTGGGTGAAGAGGGCACTGTACATTGGCAAGGTGCAGTGCGGCATTGTATATCCAGCGAAGCTGAGGGTGACTTACAAGCTCAGGGACTTTTATTTTGGAACGGCGGAAGCAGCGGAGGAGTTTGCGAAAGCAGAAGGACTGTGGCAGAACTGACAAATTGAGGAATGGCCATGTGCCGATGTAATCTCGTGACTCTATTTTCTTCTTTTTTGTATCACTGCGCGCGGGTGTAGAGACTAAAGGAGCCAATGTTGTATATATTTGGACAAGGAAAGGGACGGGACTTTCACTCGAAACGAGAGTTCTTTGGGGTGTAGGTGGATATGCGGTGTTTGTGTGCTAAAAGGGGATCTTTGGGCTTTCCTAGGGCCGGGCAAGTGGGAAAGGGACCCGGGCGGGGGCCTCCACGCTGGCCGGTTTGTGCCGGCCAGTGAACGGGAGTGAGATGCGGGGAGGGGCTGCGGCCATCGGAGCCTGGCAGAACAGGGTCCGAGTGGTCTAGCCGGGGTGGAAAGTTGGGGGGAAGGAACCGAGGTTGGGAGGAGGAGTTTTACAAGAGGCAGTGGACGGGAGGAGCTGGAGACCGGGGGGGGGGGAGAATTTAAAAAAAAAATTAAAAACAGATAATGCAATGCGGGGCAAAATCAAGAATGACAAGATCTTGAGGTGAAGGATCGAGCTCTCCACCTATAACTATGAGATCTTGTACCGTCCCGGAAAGCTGAACGAGCCGTCCGATGCCCTATCCCGCAGCACATGTGCCAATGCACAAGTAGACCACCTCCAAGCCCTCCACGAGGACCTCTGCCACCCGGGGGTCACTCGGTTCTACCACTTTGTGAAGACCCGCAACCTCCCCTACTCTGTTGAGGAGGTCCGAACAGCCACCAGGAACTGCCAAATCTGCGCAGAGTGCAAACCGCACATTTCCACGCCAGATAGAGCGCACCTGATAAAGGCTTCCCGACCCTTTGAGCGCCTCAGTCTGGACTTCAAAGGCCCACTCCCCTCCACCGACCGCAACACGTACTCTCTAAACGTGGTGGACGAATACTCCCGTTTCCCTTTCGCCATCCTCTGTCCTGACATGACTGCGGCCACGGTCATTAAAGCCCTCTGCATCATCTTTACACTGTTCGGTTTCCCCGCATACATCCATAGCGATACGGGGTCCTCCTTCATGAGCGACGAACTGCGTCAATTCCCGCTCAGCAAGGGCATTGCCTTGAGCAGGACGACCAGTTACAACCCCCGGGGAAACGGTCAGGTAGAGAGGGAGAATGGTACGGTCTGGAAGACCGTCCTACTGGCCCTACGGTCCAGAAGTCTCCCAGTTTCCCGTTGGCAGGAAGTCCTCCCGGATGCCCTTCACTCCATCCGGTCGCTGCTGTGTACCACAACTAATCAAACGCCTCACGAGCGCCTCCTTGGCTTCCCTAGGAAGTTCTCCTCCGGAACGTCACTTCCGACCTGGCTGGCAGCCCCAGGACCCATCTTGCTCTGAAAGCATGTGCGGGCGCACAAATCGGACCCGTTGGCCGAGAGGGTTCATCTTCTCCATGCAAACCCCCAATACGCCTACGTGGCATACCCCGACGGTCGACAGGACACGGTCTCCCTGCGGGACCTGGTGCCCGCCGGAACCACACACACCCCCCAAACACCAATCACCCCCTCCCTCCCGCCGGCGCACCTCACGGCCGCTCCCTTCCCGGGTGGATCGGTCCTCCTCCCGTGCCCGCCCAGGATTAGTGAAACAGGAACAAACAGAGACGACAGTGCCCGAGCCAGCACCTGCACCACCACCAGGGCTGAGACGATCGACAAGGACGACCAGGGCACCCACTCGACTCGTGGAATCCGTGTGACAAAGCAAAACCTGTAAATAATTCAACAGCCCAGTAAAGCGGCAGTATAAATAGTTCACCGTTGAGATCGATGCATAGCACTGTGTTAAGATAATTCCAGTACCAGCTTTGTAAACCCCTACCACCATGCGACCCACCACCCCGCCGGGGTCTTTTTTAACAAGGGGTGAATGTGGTGGTATGCATTAGGGGTAGTACGGTACCTGTGATGCCGAGAGGCTATTGGTAGACAGACACTGGGTCCTGATTGGGTCTGCCGCCTGCTGGCTCCACCCAGTAAGGCGGAGTATAAGAACCCGGGTTCTCCCAGCAGCCGCATTCTGTAACTGAGCTGCTGGGGAACAAGTCTGCTTAACAAAGCCTTTGATTGACTTCATCTCTTCTCGTCTCGTGAGTAATTGATTGTGCTACAGACAGATTCATAAAAGAGAAATTAGGTTCCTCATTTTCCTCCGATTATCTCCTTCCCATTACTGCCACGAACACAAAGGAACAGGAGTAGGGCATTAAGATCCCCTCCCCAAACCCCTGTCCTTCCAAGCCTTATCAACGTTCTAAATTATTTATTCACGTTGCTTTCAAAGATTTATGCTCATTTTCCGTTCATACACCCCCTTTTAAAGTTCCAGAACACAAGGCCCAAAATTAGAGCCTGTGGATTGTTTTGAAGAGCAAGTTTCTCTACATCCAATGAGTCACGTCTTCCCACCAAATCAGCAGTTCAGCCACTGTTACTCGCTCCAGTTTGTATTTATCTTAAATACTCCAGGCGACTTTACCTCTGCAGAGAATTCCAGGATCTATAAAGATGCAGATGAGGTAGTTAAGGCAGCAGCTTATCAAAAGGATTGTTTGAACGATAGGTACAGCCATTGATAAGTTGTGAAGAAGCCACATACATCTGAAAAGAAACAGAGAAGAGTTCAGGAATATACTTCAGACAGATTCCTAATGTTATTTTCCTTACAATTAACTCCCTCCCACAACTACCATCTCTATAAAGCGACAGGAGGAGGCTAATCAACGTCCTGGGCCTGTTCCACCGTTCTATTAGGGCCACCATTCCATTGACCCACCTCCATTCCGCAACTCTTAATACACTCGCCCCAGCTGAACAATTTTTTTTTGGTGCGGGGGATTGGAGGGGGGAGGGGAAGAAAGAGCATTCCAGATTTTCACTTACTGTTGAAATTATTTATTCGCCAAGTGCTCCCTGGCATCACCCATGAAAACACAAACGAGCCCCCCACTCTTTCACTCATGGAGCACCTTGCATACAAAACTTCTCTCACCGAACTATTGCCAATAGGTTGCCAATCGTTGTAGATTTATAAATTGCCCCATTTATATAAGGGTGTTTGGCAGAGTAAGGGTTAATGTGGGACTGGTGAACAGTACCACCCATAGTATGGTGCAGGGAATCACATGACAGTGGACGGGTTGTATGGGGCAAGACAAGGAAACGGCAGCATGACGTTATCTCCTCGACTGGGCTATACTTTATATGTATATAATATATATACAAATAGTTACATGTTACTAATAAACACAACAGGGGCAGCACGGTGGCGCAGTGGTTAGCACTGCTGTCTCACGGCGCCGAGGTCCCAGGTTCGATCCTGGCTCTGGGTCACTGTCCGTGCAGAGTTTGCATATTCTCCCCGTGTTTGCGAGGGTTTCGCCCCCACACCTCAAAGATGTGCAGGTTAGGTGGATTGGCCACGCTAAATTGCCCCTTAATTGGAAAAAAATGAATTGGGTACACTAAAAAAAAAATTCAAAACTAATAAACACAAGTGCTCAACATCTTAGTGAGACCTACTAACAGACCCTTACAACGTACAAAATGCTTTAAAATCAAAGTTAAAAGAATTTTGTATAAAGTTACAAACTACAGTGTTTGTTTCAAATCATACCGTACTGTAATTTTCTGCCTGAGAGTGACATGTTTAAAACTTTCATACTTCATCGTAAATTGCTGCAGCAGAGCGTGTTTTCTCTTCTTTTCTTCATCCTACCAGAGCAGCTCAGTCTCTTCTCTCCATGGTGCCACTCACCCACACTGAAGTTCACCTTAGTTTGTGGCAAGTGCCAAAGTTCTTCCTCACACACTACTGGAAGTGTTAAAACAAAACTGATATCTCCAGATACATAGAACATACAGTACAGAACAGGCCCTTCGGCCCACGATGTTGTGCCGAACCTTTGTCCTAGATTAATCATAGATTATCATTGAATTTACAGTGCAGAAGGAGGCCATTCGGCCCTTTGAGTCTGCACCGGCTCTTGGAAAGAGCACCCTACCCAAACTCAACACCTCCACCCAACACCAAGGGCAATTTTGGACACGAAGGGCAATTTATCATGGCCAATCCACCTAACCTGCACATCTTTGGACTGTGGGAGGAAACCGGAGCCCCCGGAGGAAACCCACGCAGACACGGGGAGGATGTGCAGACTCCGCACAGACAGTGATCCAAGCCGGAATCGAACCTGGGACCCTGGAGCTGTGAAGCAATTGTGCTATCCACAATGCTACCGTGCTGCCCTTAAGAACAAATAAATCTACACTATATCATTTTACCGTAATCCATGCACCTATCCAATAGCTGCTAGAAGGTCCCTAATGTTTCCGACTCAACTACTTCCACAGGCAGTGCATTCCATGACCCCACAACTCTCTGGGTAAAGAACCTACCTCTGATATCCCTCCTATATCTTCCACCTTTCACCTTAAATTTATGTCCCCTTGTAATGGTTTGTTCCACCCGGGGAAAAAGTCTCTGACTGTCTACTCTATCTATTCCCCTGATCATCTTATAAACCTCTATCAAGTCGCCCCTCATCCTTCTCCGTTCTAATGAGAAATGGCCTAGCACCCTCAACCTTTCCTCGTAAGACCTACTCTCCATTCCAGGCAACATCCTGGTAAATCTCCTTTGCACCTTTTCCAAAGCTTCCACATCCTTCCTAAAATGAGGCGACCAGAACTGTACACAGTACTCCAAATGTGGCCTTACCAAAGTTTTGTACAGCTGCATCATCACCTCACGGTTCTTAAATTCAATCCCTCTGTTAATGAACGCGAGCACACCATAGGCCTTCTTCACAGCTCTATCCACTTGAGTGGCAACTTTCAAAGATGTATGAACATAGACCCCAAGATCTCTCTGCTCCTCCACATTGCCAAGAACTCTACCGTTAACCCTGTATTCCGCATTCATATTTGTCCTTCCAAAATGGACAACCTCACACTTTTCAGGGTTAAACTCCATCGGCCACTTCTCAGCCCAGCTCTGCATCCTATCTATGTCTCTTTGCAGCCGACAACAGCCCTCCTTACTATCCACAACTCCACCAATCTTCGTATCGTCTGCAAATTTACTGACCCACCCTTCAACTCCCTCATCCAAGTCATTAATGAAAATCACAAACAGCAGAGGACCCAGAACTGATCCCTGCGGTACGCCACTGGTAACTGGGATCCAGGCTGAATATTTGCCATCCACCACCACTCTCTGACTTCTATCGGTTAGCCAGTTTGTTATCCATCTGGCCAAATGTCCCACTATCCCATGCCTCCTTACTTTCTGCTGAAGCCTACCATGCGGAACCTTATCAAATGCCTTACTAAAATCCATGTACACTACATCCACTGCTTTACCTTCATCCACATGCTTGGTCACCTCCTCAAAGAATTCAATAAGATTTGTAAGGCAAGACCTACCCCTCACAAATCCATGCTGACTATCCCTAATCAAGCAGTGTCTTTCCAGATGCTCAGAAATCCTATCCTTCAGTACCCTTTCCATTACTTTGCCTACCACCGAAGTAAGACTAACTGACCTGTAATTCCCAGGGTTAGCCCTAGTCCCTTTTTTGAACAGGGGCACGACATTCGCCACTCTCCAATCCCCTGGTACCACCCCTGTTGACAGTGAGGACGAAAAGATGATTGCCAACGGCTCTGCAATTTCATCTCTTGCTTCCCATAGAATCCTTGGATATATCCCGTCAGGCCCGGGGGACTTGTCTATCCTCAAGTTTTTCAAAATGCCCAACACATCTTCCTTCCTAACAAGTATTTCCTCGAGCTTACCAATCTGTTTCACACTGTCCTCTCCAACAATATCGCCCCTCTCATTTGTAAATACAGAAGAAAAGTACTCGTTCAAGACCTCTCCTATCTCTTCAGACTCAATACACAATCTCCCGCTACTGTCCTTGATCGGACCTACCCTCGCTCTAGTCATTCTCATATTGCTCACATATGTGTAAAAGGCCTTGGGGTTTTCCTTGATCCTACCCGCCAAAGATTGTTCATGTCCTCTCTTAGCTCTCCTAATCCCTTTCTTCAGTTCCCTCCTGGCTATCTTGTATCCCTCCAATGCCTTGTCTGAACCTTGTTTCCTCAGCCTTACATAAGTCTCCTTTTTCCTCTTAACAAGACATTCAACCTCTCTTGTCAACCATGGCTCCCTCACCCGACCATCTCTTCCCTGCCTGACAGGGACATACATATCAAGGACATGTAGTACCTGTTCCTTGAACAAGTTCCACATTTCACTTGTGTCCTTCCCTGACAGCCTATGTTCCCAACTTATGCCCTTTAACTCTTGTCTGACAACATCGTATTTACCCTTCCCCCAATTGTAAACCTTGCCCTGTTGTACGCACCTATCCCTCTCCATTACTAAAGTAAAAGTCACAGAATTGTGGTCACTATCTCCAAAATGCTCCCCCACTAACAAATCTATCACTTGCCCTGGTTCATTACCAAGTACTAAATCCAATATTGCCCCTCCTCTGGTCGGACAATCTACATACTGTGTTAGAAAAGCTTCCTGGACACACTGCACAAACACCATCCCATCCAAGCTATTTGATCGAAAGAGTTTCCACTCAATATTTGGGAAGTTAAAGTCACCCATGACTACTACCCTGTGACTTCTGCACCTATCCAAAATCTGTTTCCCAATCTGTTCCTCCACATCTCTGCTACTATTGGGGGGCCTATAGACAACTCCTAACAAGGTGACTGCTCCTTTCCTATTTCTGACTTCAACCCATACTACTTCAATAGGGTGATACTCCTCGAACTGCCTTTCTGCAGCTGTTATACTATCTCTAATTAACAATGCCACCCCCCCCCCCCCCACCTCTTTTACCACCCTCCCTAATCTTATTGAAACATCTATAACCAGGGACCTCCAACAACCATTTCTGCCCCCCTCCTATCCAAGTTTCCGTGATGGCCACCACATCGTAGTCCCAAGTACCGATCCATGCCTTAAGTTCACCCACCTTATTCCTGATGCTTCTTGCGTTGAAGTATACACACTTCAACCCATCTCCGTGCCTGCAAGTACTCTCCTTTGTCAGTGTTCCTTTCCCCACTGCCTCATTACACGCTTTGGCGTCCTGAATATCGGCTACCTTAGTTGCTGGACTACAAATCCGGTTCCCATTCCCCTGCCAAATTAGTTTAAACCCTCCTGAAGAGTACTAGAAAACCTCCCTCCCAGGATATTGGTGCCCCCCTGGTTCAGATGCAACCCGTCCTGCTTGTACAGGTCCCACCTTCCCCAGAATACGCTCCAATTATTCAAATACCTGAAGCCCTCCCTCCTACACCATTCCTGCAGCCACGTGTTCAGCTGCACTCTCTCCCTATTCCTAGCCTCGTTATCACGTGGCACCGGCAACAAACCAGAGATGACAACTCTGTCTGTCCTGGCTTTTAAATTCCAGCCTAACTCCCTAAACTTGTTTATTACCTCCACACCCTTTTCCTACCTATGTTGTTGGTACCTATGTGCACCACGACTTCGTGCTGCTCCCCCTCTCCCTTAAGGATCCTGAAGACACAATCCGAGACATCCCTGATCCTGGCACCCGGGAGGCAACATACCTTCCGGGAGTCTCGCTCGCGACCACAGAATCTCCTATCTATTTCCCTAACCATTGAATCTCCTACAACTATTGTTTTTCTATTCACCCCCCTTCCCTTCTGAGCCCCAGAGCCAGAGACCTGGCTGCTAGGGCCTTCCCCCGGTAGGTCATCCCCCCCAACAGCATCCAAAACGGTATACTTGTTTTGAAGGGGAACGGCCGCGAGGGACCCCTGCACTGTCTGCCTGTTTTTTTTTTCCCCTGACTGTAACCCAGCTATTCTTGTCCTGTACCTTGGGTGTGGTTACCTCCCTGTAACTCTTCTCAATCACCCCCTCTGCCTCCAAAGTTCATCCAGCTTCAGCTCCAGTTCCCTAACACGGTCTTTGAGGAGCTGAAGTTGGGTGCACTTCCCGCAGGTATAGTCAGCGGGGACACCAGTGGTATCCCTCACCACCCACATCCTACAGGAGGAGCATGCAACTGGCCTAGCCTCCATCCCCTCTTACCTGACAGAATATAGCTGCCCTGTGGACTAACTAGATCTCCGCCCTCCGACTGTGCTCCCAGTCAGCTACACTTTCTGTAAACTCCTGACTCTCTTCTCACTCTTTGCGGAAATGTCGGAAACAAAATGAAAGGAGCACCTTACTCCCTCCTCACCTAACTCCCTCGGTCACCAAACTCTTATTATAGCACTCAAATGCACAAAATTCAGCATTCAGTGCAAAGTCTGCACTGTAGGGGATCACTTTTATACTGTGAATCTAGCCTCTGAAAACTGGCCTAATCCAATTAACTAATTAACAAGCTCCAGCTGCAAGTGCCTACAAGTAGAAGCTTTGTTTAAAGCTGATTGAAAATTCACCTTCTTCTAAACCAAACAGCAACTTTTAAGTTAATTAACTAAATAAAAGAAAGACTAAACTTTAGATAAAAATGAAGCCTTATACTCCCTCGGTCACCAAACGCTTACTATAGCACTCAAATGCACCAAATTCAGCACTCAGTGCAAAGACCTACCAAGTTATTTTAGTGAACGTTCCCAAATGGAGACGTTTAAATGAAACATAAATATATTGAAGTAAAAACTACCAGCAGTTGCAGTGATAATTTGCCATTGACCTGGAGGTGAATGCTCTTTGGCCTCCACTTCACAAACAGGATATGGGCTTCTGGAGAAGATGTGAACATAATTTACACGGATACACCAGATCTGAGAGGGCGGAGCAGTGGTGAGCACTGCTGCTTCACAGCACCAGAGACCTGGTTTCAATTCCAGCTTTGGGCGACTGTCTGTGTGGAGTTTGCACGTTCTCCCCGTGTCCGCGTGGGTTTTTTCTGGGTGCTCCGGTTTCCTCCCTCTCTCCAAAGATGTGCACGTTAGGTGGCTTGGCCTTGCTAAATTGCTCCTTCGTGTCCAAGGATGAGCAGGTTAACTGGGGTTATGGGGATTGAGCTCGGCAGCCTAGTGGACCTAGGTAGAGTGCTCTTTCGGAGAGCCAGTGCTGACTCAATGGGCCGAATGGCCTCCTTCTGCACTGTAGGGATTCTATGAAGACATTATATCTTTCATGAAAGATTGAACAGGTAAGGCTATATTATCTAGAAAAGACTGAGGGATGACCTGATGGAGGTCTTTAAAATGCTGAAGGGGTTTGATTGGATAGAATAAAGATTCTTATATGGATTATATGTTGATAGGGTGAGATGAATAATTTAAGAGGATACTTGTGAGGGGCATTAATACCAGCACTGAGTGCGTGGCCTGTTTCGTTTTATACATTCTATGTAATGATCAGGTGTGAATCAGAATGTTATGACTGGTTAAAATGGCTCTATGATGTCACTGTTGTTATGGCATCATTCCTTACCGATGTCAGAGCAGCAGACGACATTAATTGGTGGCACAGTGGTTAGCACTGTTGCCTCACAACGCCAAGGTCGCAGGTTCGATCCCGGCCCTGGGTCACTGTCAGAGTGGAGTTTGCACATTCTCCCCATGTCTGCGTGGGTTTCACCCCCACAACCCAAAGATGTGCAGGGTAGGTGGATTGGCCACGCTAAATTGCCCCTTAATTGGAAACAAAAATGAATTGGGTGCTCTAAATTCTTTTAAATAATAGACAACATTTTTAAACCGCATTGTTTGTTTCTACCGGCTAATCGTGAGTCCTCAAAAATGCCTTTGCGTTTACCAGCTTAATAAAGTTACAATCTTCACTCACCCAAATTTAAACAGTCAATGTTACTATTAAAGGGCAACAATACCAACCACAACACTCACAAGGAGGTTGCTTAAAAGTAAAGCTTTTAGGAGATAATTAATGAAGTTTGAAAAATGTTTGCACTTTAAATTGAATTTAAATTGCTCCCATTAAGTGACCCTGGTTATTTTAACATTATGATTACTGTATGTGCGCGTGTTGGGGGGGTAGATTTTAAACATGACGTCGAAAACGAAGAAGAATGTGCCTTTCTATAGCACCTTTCATAATCACAAAGTCCCACATCGCTTTGCAGAACCGTAGTCGCTGTTGTAAGATGAGAAAGGCAGCAGTCAATTTGCTCACAGGGAGTTCCCTCCAACCGTAATGAGCAGATAATCCAATTTCAGAGGTGTGCATTGAAGAATATTGGCCAGGACAAGATGGAGAAGTCCTCTGCTCCTAAGAGGGCAGACATGAACACGGCTGAAACATCTCGTCCCTCAAGACAATTAAACACTTAATTAACCCGAACCCCCAGTACTCGAGTCGACTGGACTGTCGAGCAGGATTTCCCGCTTGAATTTCTGAAGGGGGCCTTCAGGCTCAAGGGTAAAAATATCGCCGTCAGCACCACACAGCTTCGATTTGGTAGCTAGTCCTATAAAAAAGTGTATTTAAAATGGACCATATTTGTAAAAATGTGCCCAACACCCACTCTGATTAAAATACTTACGGGTAAAAATAAAATAAGGCACTAATTGTGAAGAAGACCACTATTAATAATAAGTTGGGTAGCTTCCGCTCACAGGCAAGCTTCAGTTGCTTGCTGCACATCCTCTTTGCTTTTGCTTGCGTGGGCAATCCGACAGGTAAATGTGGAAAGTGAACTCGTCAACTCTGCCCTCCGCTCAGAGTCACACGTTCCTCCACCCACACAACCCTTATCCAGCCCCCGCCATTGTGCCCTCACAGAAACACACCTGCCGTTACCGTGGACACCAGTCCCCTTTGTAACAATAATGTTTACATCCAGCCTCCTCTCTGCATGGGTATTTATGAATGGCAGCATCCATATTCCATATAATAATCTTTATTATTGTCGCAAGTGGGTCGGCACGGTAGCGCTGTGGGTTAGATTCACGACGCCGAGATCCCAGGTTCGATCCCGGCTCTGTGTCACTGTCCGTGTGGAGTTTGCACATTCTCCCCGTGTTTGTGTGGGTTTCACCCCCACAACCCAAAGATGTGCAGGGTAGGTAGATTGGCCACGCTAAAAATTGGGTATTCTAAATTTATTTAAAAAACAAAATTATTGTCACATGTAGGCTTACATTAACACTGGAATGAGGTTACTGTGAAAATCCCCTAGTCGCCACATTCCGCCGCCTGTTCGGATGCACGGAGGGAGACTTCAGAATGTCCAATTCACCTAACAGTATGTCTTTCGGGACTTGTGGGAGGAAACCGGAGCACCCGGAGAAATCCACGCAGACACGGGCAGAACGTGCACACTCCGCACAGACAGTGACCCAAGCCGGGATTCGAACCCGGGTCGCTGGTACTGTGAAGCAACAGTGCTAACCAATGTGCTACCGTGCCACCATGTCCATGTGCGCGAATGCCAGGGATTGGCTCTGGTTATGCCAGCCTTACAGGCAATGCCCATATCCCAAGGATCCTTTTTCTTATGTGAGGAGTGACCATTTTGTGTTGTTTTTACATGTATAAACTCTGGTTCACAATTAAGATGTCAACAATAAGGCCTGATGGGAAAATTAGCATGTCAAGTTCTGTGTAAGCTACAGTGAGCGAGTTGTTGTAACTATGTACAGGACTGACCTTCGGGGAAGACAAAATGAACATAACAAGTCCAAATAAGGAATCACTGATAAGGGAACTGCCCTTTCTGCAGTTTGTGGGATGTGTTTCTCACGGATTGTTTCCCACGGATTGTGTATAACAAAGTGATGCTGTGTGAATTCTTTGTGTCTGCTGTTGCTTACCGGCGGCACCCGTTCTTGCAAGATCGATTGAAATAAATACTTCTTCAGAATTTGACTAAGTGTAGATTATCAAGTGAGCGGTGTTTTTCACACTTAAAGATGCAATGACTGTAGTTTTTGATTCCACTTTTTTTAGACAGTTCATTTTATTACCCACACCGACTACTAGTTGCTTCTCCTACTCTGGTGATGCAGCTTATCACCACCTCATTCCCACCCCCTCTTCCCCATCACACCTTCTTCCCCCTCCCTGCATCACCCCCTCTTGCCCCATTACCCTCTCTTGCACAATCACCCTCTTACATAGATACATACATAGAAGATAGGAGCAGGAGGAGTCCTTTTGGCCCTTCGAGCCGGCTCCGCCATTTATCACGATCACGGCTGATCATCCAACTCAATAGCCTAATCCTGCTTTCTCCCCATAGCCTTTGATCCCATTCTCCCCAAGTGCTGTATCCAGCCGCCTCTTGAATATATTCAAAGTTTTAGCATCAACTACTTCCTGTGGTAATGAATTCCACAGGCTCACCGCTCTTTGTGTGAAGAAATGTGTCCTTATCTCTGTCCGAAATGGTTTACCCTGAATCCTCAGGCTGTGACACCTGGTTCTGGACACACCCATCATTGGTAACGTCTTCCCTGCATCTACCCTATCTAGTGTGTGGTAAACCACTGCAGTATATATGTGTATTGTGGTAAACGGCTACTGTATTACATATAATGTGGTAAACCACTGCCCGATGGCTCCGCCTCCCCTCGGGCCCAGTATAAAGGTGGCTGGTCCCTGCCTCTGACCCAGTTCGGGATCAGAGGCTAGGAGGCTTTCTGTTTAGTTTATTAAAGCCTCAGTTACGTTCACCACTCGTCGCGTGTTCATTGATGGTGTATCAATTTAATAAACTAAACTTCTAAGATTAATTCATCACTCAAGCCTGATAGCCTGGAGCTGGACCCACAGGCAGCCGACACCACTGCGACATTCGAACACTGGCTAAGCTGCTTCGAAGCGTACCTCGGATCCTCCACCGAAGACTTCGCCGACCTCCAAAAGAAGCAGATCCTCAACGCACGGGTGAGCCCGCAAGTTTTTCTTCTCATCAGGGACACCGCCTCGTATACAAAGGCAATAATTCTGCTGAAGGGACAATATGTAAAGTCTGTAAACAAGGTGTATGCTAGGCACCTTCTTGCCACGAGGCAACAACGCCCTGGGGAATCACTAGTAGAATTCCTGCGCGCCTTGCGGGTATTCTGCAGGAACTGTTATTGCCAGGCGGTATCGGCTACCCAACACACGGAGCTGTTGATCAGGGATGCCTATGCCGCAGGCATGAAATCGAACAACATCCGCCAGCGATTGCTAAAAGGGGGTACAGTCGGCCTCCCAGAGACAGTGCAACTCTCAAACGCGCTGGAGGTGGCCTTCCAGAACATGGAGGCCTACACCTCCGACCGCGCGGCACCCTCGTGGGCGCCGCTATCATCCAACTCGAGTGTGGCGCAAGCCTGTGCCGCGCAGCAGCCCGCCAACGCCAGAAGCCCGAAGTGCTACTTTTGCGGCCAGGGTAAGCACCCCCGACAACGCTGCCCTGCGCGGAATGCGACTTGCAACGGGTGTGAGAGGAAGGGCCACTTTGCGAAAGCCTGCCAGGCCCCATCTCTCCCTAAAACGTCAAGGCCCAGCAGTGCTGCCTGTCGGGGCCGCCCCCAGCTGCCACGCCACCCGCCATGTGCGACCCGTGGGGGCCGCCACCTTTGACGCCATCTCCGATGCCACCCGCCAAGCGTGACCCATGGGGGCCGCCATCTTGGGACCACTCCGCAGCCTCCCGGGAGCCCTGCTCATCCGGTCATACACTGGCCGCCGCCACCTCCGACCGGACTACCCATCACCTCCCGAAGCTCGCCTCCATCACGCTTAACCAGTCCCGGCCTCATCACCTCACAAAATCCATGATGATCAACGGGCATGAGACGGCCTGCCTTTCCGACTCCGGGAGCACAGACAGCTTCATAAATCCTGATACGGTACGGTGCTGCTCCCTCCCAATTTTACCCGCGACCAAGAAAATCTCCCTGGCTTCCGGATCACATTCAGTAGGAATCCGGGGGTACTGTGTCGCGACCCTTACTGTACAAGGTGTAGAGTACACTAACCTTAAGCTCTACATCCTTCCTCATCTCTGAGCTGCCTTATTACTGGGGCTCGACTTCCAGTGCCACCTCCAAAGCCTTACCTTAAAGTTCGGTGGACCCCTGCCCCCCCTCACCGTCTGTAGCCTCGCGACCCTTAACGTTGCCCCACCCTCGCTCTTCGCTAACCTCACCCCAGACCCACGTCTCGCCCCCCCCCCACCCCAAACAACACCCCATCGGGTTCGATACACGTCATTGAGAGGGTCCCTCCGTCGGCTCAAAGGCGGCATGGCTCCGGCGTGAGCGTTGCGACGATCCCGTTTCCCCCACCCCCCCCGAGGTCTGAGGGGAGGGGGAGGGGAGGAGCCGGCCTTGAGGGGTCCGCGCGGGGGACGCTGAAGAGCTTCACTCTTCTTATCGGAGCAGCGACCACTTGATCTGCTCCTTCGCAGACTGAAGGACCTGGGCCACCGTCTGCTCAGTCAGAGGTACATGAACGGCCCTCAGAGCCACTCGCTGCACCACCGGCTGGGGGGTCGCTCTCCAGGATCACCCCTTCGTCGACGATCTAGTCGATGGCCAGGAACACGGCCTCCATGTTCTCCAGCAGTGTGCGTTTCTCCACGTTCTTCCTCAACATCTGACTGAGGGAATCGAAGAGGCAATTCAGCACAGCAACCAACATCAACTCATTCTCGTGCGAGCTGCCAATAACATAGAAATAAAGGTCGATGTTGCTCTTGTAAACCACAGTGAGTCCCTCGAGAAGTGCTATCGCCCTGTCTGTACGGTGTGTCTTGTTAAAGATGTTCTTCTCAAAGGCGTTCTGTTCTTTGACAGAGGGGTAGGGGTTGTCGTAATACTTCGCAAGGATTCGCTCTCCATCATTATCGATGATAAAAATGGCCTTCACGGTGTACAGAGTGGGTTCCAGAACCAGCACCTCCATCTTGCCTCCTCTCTCTCCGCCCCTCCCCCCTAGCTGTCGATGTGGAGGAGGTGGCCCGTCACTCAGCGCCGCCGACCCACCCACCGGCCAATGGGAGGCCCGGAACCGTCCCCAGCCCGTCCATTGGCCATACGTCACAAAGGAACGGGTCCCATGCCCTGACTTGACCTCTGCCACCATCATCAAGGTCCTGCACAGTCTTTTCACCTTGTTCGGGTTCCCCACCTACATCCATAGCGATCGGGGTTCCTCCTTCATGAGCGATGAGTTGCGTCAGTTCCTGCTGAGCAAGGGCATCACCTCAAGCAGGACGACCAGCTACAACCCCCGGGGCAACGGACAGGTGGAGAGGGGGAATGCGACGGTCTGGAAGGCCGTCCTCCTGGCCCTACAGTCTAGAAGTTTCCCAGTCTCCCGTTGGCAGGAGGTCCTCTCCAATGCGCTCCGCTCCACCCGGTCGCTCCTGTGCACTGCCACCAACAAGACCCCTCACAAACGTATGTTTGCCTTCCCCAGGAAGTTCACCTCCGTGGTCTCGCTCTCGTCCTGGCTGACAGTCCCAGGGCCCGTCCTCCTCCGGAAGCAGGCGAGGAGTCATAAATCAGATCCCCTCGTCGAGAAGGTCCTGCTCCATGCCAATCCACAATATGCCTACGTGGCACATCATGACGGGCGACAGGACAGTCTCCCTCTGGGCTGAGCAGTTTCCATACCAGGCTGTGATGCAGCCAGATAGGATGCTTTCTATGGTGTATCTGTAAAAGTTGGTAAGAGTTAATGTGGACATGCCGAATTTCCTTAGTTTCCCGAGGAAGTCCAGGTGCTGTTGTGCTTTCTTGGTGGTCGAGTCGACGTGGGTGGACCAGGACAGATTTTTGGAGATGTGCACCCCTAGGAATTTGAAACTGCTAACCATCTCCACCTCGGCCCCGTTGATGCTGACAGGGTGTGTACAGTACTTTGCTTCCTGAAGTCATTTACCAACTCTTTAGTTTTGCTGGCATTGAGGGAGAGATTGTTGTCGCTACACCACTCCACTAGGTTCTCTACCTCCCTCCTGCATTCGGACTCGTCGTTATTCGAGATCCGGCCCACTATGGTCGTATCGTCAGCAAACTTGTAGATGGAGTTGGAACCAAGTTTTGCCACGCAGTCGTGTGTGTACAGGGAGTAGAGTAGGGGGCTAAGTACGCAGCCTTGCGGGGCGCCGGTGTTGAGGACAATTGTGGAGGAGGTGTTGTTGTTCATTCTTACTGATTGTGGTCTGTTGGTCAGAAAATCGATGATCCAGTTGCAGAGTGGGGAGCCAAGTCCTAGGTTTTGGAGCTTTGATATGAGCTTGGCTGGGATTATGGTGTTGAAGGCGGAGCTGTAGTCAATAAATAGGAGTCTAATGTAGGAGTCCTTGTTTTTGAGATGCTCTAGGGATGAGTGTAGGGCCAGGGAAATGGTGTCTGATGTGGACCGGTTGCAGCGGTATGCGAATTGCAGTGGATCAAGGCGTTCTGGGAGTATGGAGGTGATGCGCTTCATGATCAACCTCTCGAAGCACTTCATTACGACTGAAGTCAGGGCCACTGGTCGGTAGTCATTGAGGCACGTTGCCTGGTTCTTCTTTGGTACCGGTATGATGGTGGTCTTCTTGAAGCAGGTGGGGACCTCGTAGTGGAGTAGGGACAGGTTAAAGATGTCCACGAATACCTCTGCCAGCTGGTCTGCGCAGGCTCTGAGTGCACGACCAGGGATCCCGTCTGGGCCCGTCGCCTTCCGGGGGTTCACTTTCAGGAAGGCCAATCTGACTTCGGAAGCTGTGATGGTGGGTATGGGTGAATTATGGGCTGTTGGGGCACTCGCCAGCGGATTGTTGGTTGCCTGCTCGAACCGAGCATAGAATGCATTGAGTTCATCGGGGAGGGGAGCGCTGCTGCCAGAGATACTGTTCGGCTTCGCTTTGTAGCCCATTATGTTGTTTAGTCCTTGCCACAACCGCTGAGAGTCTGTCTGTGACTCTAGCTTGGTTTGATATTCTCTCTTGGCATTCCGGATGGCTTTGCGGAGGTCGTACCTGGATTTCTTGTATAGGTCAGGGTCGTCTGCCTTGAACGCCTCAGATCTGTCCTTCAGTAGGGACTCAATCTCACAATTCTCTGGAGCAGGTCATCTGCATAGAGTCTGCTCTCCGGATTCCCCTCCAGCTTTTTGCATCCCGTAGGGCTATCGCCAGGGGTTCGATCGCTAGCGCGAACAAGAGTGGGGACAAGGAGACTTCCGGTTGCGGCGATGTGGAGCTAAGCCACACGTTCCGGCAGCTCCCGCGACAACGGACTTTCAGGCTCTCCAGAGGAGCCCCAACGGAGCTTTTTTGAATTAATCCCTTGTGGGAAGGTGCAGTAAGGTCCCCCCTTACAATTTATGGCCGATATCAGCGGTGGAACGACGAGAAAAGAGGCCCTGGAGCAGAGGGGAAAAAAGCAAGATGGCGGAGGGCGGCGAGCGAGCAGCGTGGGGGCCAGACCAGGAGTTCCTCAAGCGATGTGTTGAGGAGCTGAAAAAGGAGGTGCTGGCGCCAATGCTGTTGGCGATCGAGGGGCTGAAGGAGACCCAGAAGACCCTTCGCGAGGTGAATGATAAAGTGAATACCAACGAGGACGAGACCCTGGGCCTGGCGGTAAAAATGGAGGCGCACAAGGCAGTGCACAGGAGGTGGGCCGAGAGAATTGAGGTCCTGGAGAACAGGTCGAGGAGAAAGAACCTCCGGATTCTGGGTCTTCCCGAAGGAGTGGAGGGAGCTAATGCCAGGGCGTACGTGAGTACGATGCTCCATTCGCTGATGGGTGCGGAGGCCTCTCCGAGCCCCCTGGAGCTGGAAGGGGCCCGCCGGGTCCTGGCGAGGAGACCCAAGGCCGATGAGCCGCCAAGGGCGATAGTGGTGAGGTTCCATCGCTTCGCGGACAAGTGTGCTGAGATGGGCCAAGAAGGTGCAGAGCAGTAGATGGGAGAACGCGGTGATCCGAGTTTACCAGGATTGGAGCGCGGAGGTGGCAAGGAGGAGAGCTGGCTTCAACCGGGCCAAGGCGGTGCTGCATAAAAAAAGAGTCAGGTTCGGCATGCTGCAGCCTGCGCGACTGTGGGTCACTTATCAGGACCGACGCCATTATTTTGAAACGCCAGAAGAGGCTTGGACCTTTATTCAGACGGAAAACCTGGACTCGAACTGAGGGGATGTGGTTGCGGGGAGAGATGTTGGTTGTATATGGGGTTGTATATATGGGCAAAGAATACTTCATGGGTGGGATGATGGATGGGGATGTGGGTAGAGTTCTGGTTAAAATTCCTAATATTTCCCTTTTTTCTTTTCTGTAGACGAGATGATGGTGATGGGGAATGTGGGCGTCGGTGCTGGAGGAAGGTGAGACTCGGGGATGAGGGAACTGGGATAAGGGCCGCAACAGGAGCCGCGCCAAAAAGTGGGGGGTGGAGGAAGGTAAGGAGGAGGAGAGACTCTCACACGGGGGAGATCAACGGGAAGCCAGGGTCAGTGTTTTACTTTAAAAACACTTACCTTTACAGGAGCAGCCCTTTGGATTTCGGCGGGAGCGGTGCGCAAGGGCTTTCTGGGAGGTAAGTTTTTACTTTAAAAACACTTACCTGGTCCCGTTTCTGTTCTTCTTTTCTGTTTTTTTTTTATATAAGGCGGGAACATGAAGTTCGACCCGCGGACTTCTGGGAAAGCCCCCCCCCCCTCCCCCCACCAATAAATTCTGGTGGAGAGGTAACCCGAGACACTACACTTGTAGTGTCTCCCACCCGCCCGCCTCCTCTAACCTAATAATAAGATCCATTGGTGTGAGGTAAGTGCCATATTATATTATTATTATTAGCATTATTATATTATATTATTAGCATTGCGCAGGTCAAGGAGACACAGCCTGAGTGAGAGAGATACAGACAGTGAGAATTTGGTAGTTTGGTGCAGTGAGGTAAGTGGTTAATCTAATTGTGCTGTTTTTCAGTTAAAAGTGCAGTGTAGATTAGTGTCTGATTGGCTGAAGCTGCCCCCACCATAAACTTAAATTAAACTAATTAATTAATTAGTGATGGCTGGTCAGGTGATGTGCTTGAGCTGCTTGATGTGGGAGCTGGCAGATCCCATTGCGAGCTGCAGCGACCACATCTGCAGTAAGTGTTGGCTGCTCGAAGAGCTCCAGCTCAGAGTTGATGAGCTGGAGTCTGAGCTTCAAACACTGAGGCACATCCGGGAGGGGAGACTTACCTGGACACTGTGTTTCAGGAGGCAGTCACACCTGTCAGAGTAAGTAGTTTAAATCCTGCCAGTGGCCAGGGACAGCAGGGTGTGACTGCAAGTCAGGCAGGTAAAGGGAACCAGCAGTCAGGAACTCAGGAGCCTCAGCCCTTGACTCTGTCCAACAGGTATGAGGCACTTGCTCCCTGTGTGGATGGCGAACAGGGCTGCAGGAAGGATGAGTCAGCTGACCAAGGCACCATGGTTCAGCAGGCCATTCAAGGGGAGAGAGTAAATAGGCAAGTTGTAGTTGTAGGGGATTCTATTATCAGGGGGATAGATAGTATCCTTTGTGAGCAGGATAAAGAGTCCCGCATGGTATGTTGCCTGCCCGGTGCTAGGGTGCGGGACATCTCTGACCAGCTTGAAAGGATACTGGAGAGGGAGGGGGAGGATCCAGTTGTGGTCCATGTCGGTGACGAATGTGATATAAAATAGTTAATTTAGAGATATTAGTTAATGTAATGTAGAGGTAGGCCAGTCTAATTCTGGTGAGTTCACAGACAAAGGATTTCAGACCGCATGGAAAAGCAGGAAGAGGTGTGTCCACCAAAGCAGGAGAAAAGGATGCTGGGTAATAGGGGCCAGAGAAAGGGATTGGAAGTTAGCCAATCAGAATAGATCAAACAGGTCAGGAGGGATATAGGATGACCTATGGGCGTCGAGTATGTGAAACTTGATACCATTTGAATTGATTTGCAGAGATCCCTTTGTCTCATTGTTCATTCGCTTTCCTGGATGTAGGAGACTGGACGTGTCCTATGTTTCTGTGAGAGGAATCAAGCTTGCAAGCTAAATAAAATAACTAATGCTGTACCTGCAAATCCATCTCGACTTTTATTGAGGCCAGACTGACGGGTGAAGAAACTTGGGATTCAACATCGGTACCAACAACATAGGCAAGTCTAGGAAAGAGGACCTGTTTAGAGATTATAAAGAGCTAGGATTCAAATTAAAAAACAGGTCCTCAAGGGTCATAATCTCCGGATTACTGCCTGAGCCACGTGCAAATTGGCATAGGGAGGCAAGAATAAGGGAAGTTAACACGTGGCTGAAAGAGTGGTGTGGGAATGAAGGGTTCCTTTTCATGGGACACTGAAATCAGTTTTGGGACAGGGGGGACCTATACCGTTGGGATGGTCTCCACCTGAACCGAGCTGGGACCAGTGTTCTGGCGAAAAGAGTAAATAGGGTGGTCAATAGGACTTTAAACGAAAGATTGGGGGGGAAGGGAAAGTCAGGGAACCAAGAGGTGAAGTAATCAGTGGGGAGCGTAGCTGCTTAGGAATACAAAAAAACACGAATAGCCAAAACTCAAGAGTGGTTACGATTGTCCCCATCCCACAAAATATGACACAGTGTATGGAAAGGCTCAGTAAACCAAGGTCCACCACACTAAGAAAACAAAAAGGGACGGTCAATAGAGAATTAAAGGTATATTTAAATGCGCGCAGTGTACGGAACAAGGTAGATGAGCTTGTGGCCCAGATTGTAACTGGCAGGTATGATGTGGTAGGCATCACAGAGACATGGTTGCAGGGGGTTCAGGACTGGCATTTAAACATCCAGGGATTCACAACCTATCGAAAAGACAGAGAGGTGGGCAGAGGGGGTGGGGTTGCCTTGTTAATTAGGAATGAAATTAAATCAATAGCACTAAACGACATAGGGTCAGATGATGTGGAGTCTGTGTGGGTAGAGTTGAGGAACCACAAAGGCAAAAAAAACATAATGGGAGTTATGTACAGGCCTCCTAACAGTGGTCAGGACCGGGGGCACAAAATGCACCACGAAATAGAAAGTGCATGTCAGAAAGGCAAGGTCACAGTGATCATGGGGGACTTCAATATGCAGGTGGACTGGGTAAATAATGCTGCCAGTGGACCCAAGGAAAGGTAATTAATTGAATGTTTATAGGAGGGCTTTTTGGAACAGCTTGTGATGGAGCCCACGAGGGAACAGGCCATTCTGGACTTAGTGTTATGTAATGAGCCAGACTTGATTAAAGATCTTAAAGTAAGGGAGCACTTAGGAGGCAGTGATCATAATATGGTCGAATTCAATCTCCAATTTGAAAGAAAGAAGGTAGAATCAGATGTAAAGGTGTTACAGTTAAATAAAGGTAACTACAGGGGCATGAGGGAGGAACTGACGAAAATCGACTGGGAGCAGAGCCTAGTGGGAAAGACAGTAGAACAGCAATGGCAGGAGTTTCTGGGAGTAATTGAGGACACAGTACAGAGGTTCATCCCAAAGAAAAGAAAGGTTATCAGAGGGGGGATTAGGCAGCCATGGCTGTCAAAGGAAGTTAGGGAATGCATCAAAGCAAAAGAGAAAGCCTATGATGTGGCAAAGAGTAGTGGGAAGTCAGAAGATTGGGAAGGCTACAAAAACAAACAGAGGATAACAAAGAGAGAAATAAGGAAAGAGAGGATCAAATCTGAAGGTAGGCTAGCCAGTAACATTAGGAATGATAGTAAAAGTTTCTTTAAATACATTAAAAACAAACGGGAGGCAAAAGTTGACATTGGGCCGCTCCAAAATGACGCTGGTAATTTTGTGATGGGAGACAAGGAAATAGCTGAGGAACTAAATAAGTACTTTGCGTCAGTCTTCACAGTAGAAGACATGAGTATATCCCAACAATTCCGGAGAGTCAGGGGGCAGAGTTGAATATGGTAGCCATCACAAAGGAGAAAGTGCTAGAGAAACTAAAAGGTCTAAAAATTGATAAATCTCCGGGCCCAGATGGGCTACATCCTAGAGTTCTAAAGGAGATAGCTGAAGAAATAGTGGAGGCATTAGTTATGATCTTTCAAAAGTCACTGGAGTCAGGGAAAGTCCCAGAGGATTGGAAAATCGCTGTTGTAACCCCCCTGTTCAAGAAGGGAACAAGGAAAAAGATGGAAAATTATAGGCCAATTAGCCTAACCTCGGTTGTTGGCAAGATTCTAGAATCCATTGTTAAGGATGAGATTTCTAAATTCTTGGAAGTGCAGGGTCGGATTAGGACAAGTCAGCATGGATTTAGTAAGGGGAGGTCATGCCTGACAAACCTGTTAGAGTTCTTTGAAGAGATAACAAATAGGTTAGACCAAGGAGAGCCAATGGATGTTATCTATCTTGACTTCCAAAAGGCCTTTGATAAGGTGCCTCACGGGAGACTGCTGAGTAAAATAAGGGCCCATGGTATTCGAGGCAAGGTACTAACATGGATTGACGATTGGCTGTCAGGCAGAAGGCAGAGAGTTGGGATAAAAGGTTCTTTTTAGGAATACAACCGGTGACGAGTGGTGTCCCGCAGTGTTCAGTGTTGGGGCCACAGCTGTTCTCCTTATATATTAACGATCTAGATGACGGGACTGGGGGCATTCTGGCTAAGTTTGCCGATGATACAAAGATAGGTGGAGGGGCAGGTAGTATGGAGGAGGTGGGGAGGCTGCAGAAAGATTTAGACAGTTTAGGAGAGTGGTCCAAGAAATGGCTGATGAAATTCAACGTGGGCAAGTGCGAGGTCTTGCACTTTGGAAAAAAGAATAGAGGCATGGACTATTTTCTAAACGGTGACAAAATTCATAATGCTGAAGTGCAAAGGGACTTGGGAGTCCTAGTCCAGGATTCTCTAAAGGTAAACTTGCAGGTTAAGTCCGTAATTAAGAAAGCAAATGCAATGTTGTCATTCATCTCAAGAGGATTGGAATATAAAAGCAGGGATGTACTTCTGAAGCTTTATAAAGCATTAGTTAGGCCCCATTTAGAATACTGTGAGCAATTTTGGGCCCCACACCTCAGGAAGGACATACTGGCACTGGAGCGGGTCCAGCGGAGATTCACACGGATGATCCCAGGAATGGTAGGCCTAACATACAATGAACGTCTGAGGATCCTGGGATTATATTCATTGGAGTTTAGGAGGTTGAGGGGAGATCTAATAGAAACTTACAAGATAATGAATGGCTTAGATAGGGTGGATGTAGGGAAGTTGTTTCCATTAGCAGGGGAGACGAGGACCCGGGGGCACAGCCTTAGAATAAAAGGGAGTCACTTTAGAACCGAGATGAGGAGAAATTTCTTCAGCCAGAGAGTGGTGGGTCTGTGGAATTCATTGCCACAGAGGGCGGTGGAGGCCGGGACGTTGAGTGTCATTAAGACAGAAGTTGATAAATTCTTGATTTCTTGAGCAATTAAGAGCTATGGAGAGAGAGCGGGTAAATGGAGTTGAAATCAGCCATGATTGAATGGTGGAGTGGACTCGATGGGCCGAATGGCCTTACTTCCGCTCCTATGTCTTATGGTCCTATGGTCAGCAGAAGTCAGCTGACTCACGGAAATAATATGGGGGAGCAAAAGAGCTAGATGTAGATCTAGCGGGGTGGGTGGGGAGGGAAGGGGGGGGAGAGGGGGGGATTTTAGGGTTGCTGCTGCACTGTCCGAGGGGGAACTGAAAATGGAAGAGGTGGTCGGGACGGGGGTTCCCCGCCTGGGGGACTGGAGGGTGTGGGAGGCGCGAGCACGGGACTGGCCGAAGATAGGAGATAGCTAGTCGGCGGGGGGGGGTAACCCCCCAATCCGGCTGATCATGTGGAATGTGAGAGGCCTAAATGGGCCGGTTAAGAGGGCCCGAGTGTTCGCGCACCTAAAGGGACTGAAGGCAGACGTGGCCATGCTTCAGGATACACATCTGAAGGTGGCAGATCAGGTCAGGTTAAGGAAGTGATGGGTAGGACAGGTGTTCCATTCAGGGCTGGATGCGAAGAATAGAGGGGTGGCAATACTGGTGGGGAAGCGGGTGTCGTTTGAGGCCAAGAACATAGTAGCGGACGAGGGAGGCAGATACGTGATGGTGAGCGGTAGGTTGCAGGGGACGGAGGTGGTACTGGTGAATGTATATGCCCCGAACTGGGACGATGCTGGATTCATGAAACGGATGTTGGGGCGTATTCCAGACCTGGAGGTAGGGAGCTTGATAATGGGGGGGGATTTTAATACGGTGCTGGAGATCAGCATTAGATCGCTCTAGATCTAGGACGGGGAAGAGACCGGCTGCGGCCAAGGTGCTTAGGGGGTTCATGGACCAGATGGGGGGAGTAGATCCGTGGAGATTTGCCAGGCCTTTGGCCAGAGAATTTTCTTTTTTCTCCCACGTTCATAAGGCCTACTCACGGATAGATCTTTTTGTTCTGGGCAGGGCATTGATCCCGAAAGTGGAGGGAACGGAGTATTCGACCATAGCCATTTCAGATCATGCACCGCATTGGGTGGAGCTGGAGCTGGGGGAGGAGAGGGACCAGCGCCCGTTGTGGAGGTTGGATGTGAGACTGCTGGCAGACGAGGAAGTGCGTGGGAGGGTGCGGGGCTGTATCGAAAGGTATCTGGAGGCCAACGACAATGGGGAGGTGCAGGTGGGAGTAGTATGGGAGGCGCTGAAGGCGGTGGTCAGGGGAGAGTTAATCTCCATCAGGGCTTATAGGGTGAAGAGAGAGGGCAGGGAAAGGGAGAGGTTAGTGGGGGAGATTCTAAGGGTGGACAGGAGCTATGCATGTTGATTCCCAAATTTCTTTCTCTGTCAGTCTGGCCTCAATAAAAGTTGAGATGGATTTGCACGTAAAAAGAAGTTATTTATTTAGCTTGCAAGCTTGTATCATCTTACAGAAACATAAGAGACATCCAGTCTCCTACACTCCAGAAAGCGAATGAACAAAGAGACAAAGGGATCTCTGCAAATCAATTCAAATGGTATCAAGTTTCACATACTCGACGCCCATAGGTCAGCCTATATCCCTCCTGACCTGTTTGATCTATTCTGATTGGCTCACTTCCAATCCCTTTCCCTGGCCCCTATCAATGCAGCATCACTCTCATAGACACACCTCTTCCTGCTTTTTCCATGCGGTCTCAATCCCTTTGTCTCTATCTGCCAGAATCAAAGTGGCTTATTTCTACATTACATTAACTAGTATCTCTAAAGTAACTATTTTATATCGCATTCGTCATTCCCTCCTTTTATCATTCCATGATAACCGAACTACCCAATCCATAGCTACGGTTCCTCATCTAAAAAGATCCGTCGCTGCATTTCCAATTCCTGTCTTAGCCCCCCTTCATCTGCCTCACCCTCGTGGATTTTAACAGTTAAATTTTTTTTTCGGTGATTGGGGCTGTTATCTGATCCAGTGCACCCCGCATTCTACCCATCACACATTTAAGGATGGCCAGGCCCACAAAGATGCAGCCGATAGCTACCACTAGATACATGGCCATATTTATCAACCAGTCCTTCCATCCTCCAAATCCCCAGTTACCCCAAGAGCCAGGATCCTGCATCCCGTCCAAGTGATCCCGTATGCGATCCATAAATTTAGTGATGTTAGCGGTCAAGTCCTGAACTCCCATGATACACTTGCCCTGTACTATGGCGCATACCCCACCCTCACGGGCCAGAAGATAGTCAAGAGCATACCGGTTCTGCATTGCAAACAACCGTAGCTGAGACAACTCCTTAGTTATTGCCCCGAGGGCTCCCAAGGTTTCATTTCCCAAGATGGTAAGGCCGCAAATAAAATAATTCCGATCACTGACTACTACCCGGGTTTTCCTCAGTTTGGCCTTTAATTAACTTAAGTGTATCTCCCGGTAACCTACGTTCTAGCTGTACTTCCCTTCTCATACGCCCCATCCTCTCTCTAGTCCCTTTCTCTTTCTCATAGCCTCTTCCTACACTCTTCTGACAGCCTGATTTTACCTTTATTGTACCACTCTTAACACATCCAAAATCAAATTTACATGTATTCCAAAAACAAGGCAATGTCCATATAATGTTCCCTTCCCATCGCCGGGACCGGTGCAACTGCTTCATGACTCCTGCATTCTCCTTAACTTTGATGACCTTCCATGAGTCGATACCATGTCCTCGTATATGGGGGCAGCGAAGAACATCACCTTTGCATAGGTGATGTATCCTTGTAGATTGGTTGGGGCTACACGGATACATAATATTCCCCTTTTCCATGTCCATCGCCAATAACACGCCAAGCAAAGTGAGGCCAAATATCAGACAGACGATGCGTAGCCACTCCATCATGCTCCACACCTGTAAAATAGCACTGGAGAAGGGAGGCAGGTTAGTATCCGACCTTTTACAGTAGTGGAGATGGACTCAATTTACAGTGATGTAGGTGGACCCAAGCACTTCGCCCCTCCACTTTAACTGCTGTGGGGGTGGTAAGGAGAACTTGGAAGGGCCCGTCCCATCGCGGCTCCGACCCCTTCCTAGTCCAATTTTTGACCATGACATAACTACCGGGCTGGACTGAAAGTGAGCTAGGTACTGGGGGCAATGGCTGGTGAGCCCCGCGGACTTGGCCATGGAGTTCCTTGAGCACTTGCGTGAGGGCTAGAACATAGGTGGTCATTTCTTCAGTCATCTGATGAAACTGAACCCGTCTGGGAACCTGCAGGCTCCAGGGAGTTCTAAGAGGCCTGCCATAAAAAATCTCGGCGGGAGAGAGCCGGGCCGGTCCCGCAGGTGTAACCCGCAGCTGGAAGAGGGCAACGGGGAGCAACTTAAGCCATGTCAGTCCCGTGTCTGCTCTTAATTTAGCCAATTTAGTTTTGAGGGTCTGATTGTGTCTCTCAACCAACCCGGCCGCCTGCGGTCTGTAAGCACAGTGTAACTGCTGGCGTATGCCCAACTGGGAGCAAAACTCCTTGTTAATTTGTCCAATAAAATGAGGCCCATTATCAGAACTTAACTGAGCTGGTATACCGTACCGGGGAATGATTTCCCTCATCAAGACTTTAACCACAGTAGCAGCTTTATTATCGATAGTCGGATACACCTCAACCCATCTGCTGAACACATCCACAATGACCAAAACATATTTGTAACATTGACACCTTTCCAACTCAATGTAATCCATTTGGAGCGTCTCAAAGGGACCACTGGGCAACGGGGTTTGCCCCTTCCCACAAGGGATACCTTTTCCGGTGTTATATTGCTGACAAATCAAACACCGATTACTGATACTTTGGGCCAACCCCTGCATTTTAGGGTGCCACCAAGTGTCCAGCAACAAATCACTAGTCCCTCGAGCCCCACAATGAGTTGCAAAGTGTACACATTCAATGACCCATAAAGCCAGCACATCAGACATACAAGTCTGATGTGCAGGCGTGGTCCATAAAGAGGAAACAGAATCATATGTACAACCTAACCGTTTCCACATTTGTTTATCACTCTCAGGAGCGTCCTCCTGTAACCTTATGACGTCTTGGATGGTTGGCATTGACTTGTCAAAAGCAGACATATTTATAGTAGATCGTTTAGTCTGACTTAACATCTTAGGCACCATCACTTGCTGAATTTGCGCGGCTGTTCGCACTGCACGATCTGCTCGTTCATTACCAACGTCAACTGGGGTTGTACCATTCGTGTGGGCAGCGCATTTAATAACGGAAATCTGCGCTGGCATAAGGAGGGCCTGCAGTAGGTCATTAACTAAACCCCGGTTGGATATTTCCGTGCCTGCCGAGGTAAGGAATCCCCTATTCTTCCAGAGTTGTCCGAAGTCATGAACTACCCCGAAAGCATATCGGGAGTCAGTGTAGATATTTACCCGGCGATCTCCCCCAAGTATACATGCACGGGTGAGGGCAAAAAGTTCGGCTTGTTGTGCTGAGTAAGGGGTCTGGAAAGCTGCCGCTTCTAAAATCAGACCATCCTGATCTATGATTGCATAACCGGACAGTCTCCGGCCAGTGGGGCTTACTAATGCACTGCCATCAACATACATAATCATGTCAGGTTGTTCTAACGGAATATCACTCAGATCGTCCCTTATTGTTGTAGTTTCCTGAATCAAGGCTAAACAGTCGTGACCAGGCGCGTCTTCATGGACAGGGGGACCGCTAAGAAAACAGGCTGGATTGATAGTGGTACAGTATTTAAATGTCAGGCGTGGATTGTTCAGAAGGTATATCTCATACCTATTCTGACGAGCTGCGGTAAGATGCTGAGTCTGCAGTTGCCTCAGTAGTGCGATGACCGAGTGGGAGCTATACACCGTAATATCCTGTTGGAGGGTAAGAGCATGTAATGGCTATGCGATGGCATTGATTGAACGTAAATCCTGTACTAATCGGTACTGGTCTGGTTTGGCTGGTTTAGGCACAGCAAGTATGGGGGTGTTACATTCTGATTGGCAAGGGACCAAAATACCCTGTTTCAACAGCTCTTGAATTAATTTATCTATTGATGGAGCAGCTTGAGATTTCAGGGGGTATTGTCGAATGGAAGGTAGCTTTACATGATCCTTAATCATCACCTTAATAGGTGTAACATTCGTCTTTCCCACTTGTGATGGGTATTCCGCCCAGACCTTTGGATTGACATATTCCAACACATCATGTCCCCTGTGATGCTGCAGTCGAGTGTTAATCGTTTCAGGGACCTCAAAATATTTTATGGTAGTGCCGTCCGGCATGACTTGAAGTGCGTAGTCTGTTGGATCTGAATGATCCACTGCCCTCCTGACCATTCGCCCCATATCCCTGGCATGGTACTGGTCATGGACCTGACGTGTAATATGAGGGCTTACCGAAGCTGACTGTGGCCATAAATGTGGTGATATTGTAACAAAATCGGCTGTACCTTCTTTTCCCGTGACTGTGGCTGTAACCTTGACTGGCCATTCGGTCTCAAGTAATGGCCGGTATTTGTCCTCCAACTCCCTGTTTCGTCCAGTTCTGTCATAGGCCAGGGTAACGTGATGCAGTGACTGTTCAACGTCTAACATCCACCACTGGGGGGTGATAGAAATATAGCACTGTTGTCTCATCCTCCTCTTCGCTGATCCACGCACCCAAAGTCACTATATTGGGGCTCCTGCTGGTAAACTACCATTTCTGTCGCTTGTTGGGGTCGCAGATCATCCTTTTTCATTACATACTCAGTCTTAACCTTTGTAACTGAGCCTCCTTCTTGGCCTACACCCTCCTTCCAGTAAAATCTGACTGCCCTTGCCATCTGGGAAGGGTCGTTCTCTGTCCAATTCATGTTATTACATTTCACAGCAGTAACCACAGAAGGTGGTAGGCAATGCATTAACATAGCACAGTATTGAGGGGAATTCTAACCATTTTGATACAGCAAATCGCCTGACTGCCCCCGGTAGATTTCATTAAAACGCTCCAGAAATTCCTCTGGCTCTTCAGTCTTCCTAGGTTTTAGGTCTAAGATAACAGAAAGATTTATGGGCCTTTGAAATGTGCTATTCAACGCATTCAAGATCTGTGTCCTTCTTTTCTCTATTTGCTCCTTTTTTTTTTAAACTTAAAAATGTTTGAAAATTCAAATTGAATTACTGCAACTTGCAAGCTTAGCTCTGATCTCAACTCAGAACTAAATTTACAATTTGCTTAACACAAACTTGTATAACATTTACAACTTAATTATTTCTTTATCTTAACAATTTTTCTTTTAACAAGTTTTTTTTCTTTTACATACACATAAGTATTAGCAAAATCAACTATCATCTCCAGATTGACACTTTTTAAAATGGTGTCCATGATCTTCTTTAAGTTTCTATTAATCTCCAGATAAAATGAGATAAACCTTATTTCAAGTAAGTAAAACTTAAGATTCTGGCAATTTCAATCAATTGCTTTCGAAAATAATAACTTTTATCAAAGAGGTGGAGAAACCCACTGGTTTCCTTTAATTAATTCAAAACGTAACTTTGCTGGAGTTCACTGACTCAAAGGAAAGGTATCCGATTACACTAGCGACTGGCGCTGTTATCTCAAGGCCTGAGTGAGAAGCACTGTCTGGCATGAC
This sequence comes from Scyliorhinus torazame, assembly GCF_047496885.1. Lineage (NCBI taxonomy): Eukaryota > Metazoa > Chordata > Chondrichthyes > Carcharhiniformes > Scyliorhinidae > Scyliorhinus > Scyliorhinus torazame. Next base: position 9,620,527 of record NC_092709.1, read on the forward strand.
TTTGCCTGCTGCTGTTAACCCTTTGAGAGACTTCTGCTTCAACCAATCTGCAGCATTCCCCACAATCTCAACTAGCCCTCGGAACTGCGTTTTTCGCCAATACAGTCCAAGGAGACAATTTTAGCTTAATCAACTATATTTTTAACACACAGACATATAGAGGTGAACCATTTTCAATTTCAAATGTTACATCTACCTCTCATAACGTAACCCAACCGAATTAACTCACAAATAAAGTTGAACCATTTATATTTTAAATGTTACATCAACAATACAGCCTACCCCAGCCGAATTAACTCACGAATAAAGTTGAACCATTTATATTTTAAATGTTACATCAATAATACAGCCTACCCCAGCCGAATTAACTCACAAATAAAGTTGAACCATTTATATTTTAAATGTTACATCAATAATACAGCCTACCCCAGCCGAATTAACTCACAAATAAAGTTGAACCATTTATATTTTAAATGTTACATCAACAATACAGCCTACCCCAGCCGAATTAACTCACAAATAAAGTCCCATCAATTAAAATGCTAATCCCCAGACTGACCTGTGATTTCGTCGAGGCGGTCTTTCTGTGCCAACCGCGAGTGACCAGACTAATCAGACGATAAGAAGAGGGGAACAATCAATGCGCGGTTGTTTTCCAGTTCTACATTGAGGGCCCTTTGTTCCCCATCCTCCTGTTCATAATCAGTCTAATTCTGATTTCGCAGTTGGATCAGGATCGCCCTGAGAAATCCCGGTTTTCGGCACCAAATGTTGATTCCCAAATTTCTTTCTCCGTCAGTCTGGCCTCAATAAAAGTTGAGATGGATTTGCACGTAAAAAGAAGTTATTTATTTAGCTTGCAAGCTTGATTCATCTTACAGAAACATAAGAGACATCCAGTCTCCTACACTCCAGAAAGCGAACGAACAAAGAGACAAAGGGATCTCTGCAAATCAATTCAAATGGTATCAAGTTTCACATACTCGACGCCCATAGGTCAGCCTATATCCCTCCTGACCTGTTTGATCTATTCTGATTGGCTCACTTCCAATCCCTTTCTCTGGCCCCTATCAATGCAGCATCACTCTCATAGACACACCTCTTCCTGCTTTTTCCATGCGGTCTCAATCCCTTTGTCTCTATCTGCCAGAATCAAAGTGGCTTATTTCTACATTACATTAACTAGTATCTCTAAAGTAACTATTTTATATCACATTCGTCATGCAGAGGCTCCAGATGAGGGACTACTCAGGGAAAGACGAAGTCTCCAGACGGAGTTCGACCTGTTGACACAGGGAAGGCAGAGGCACAGTGGAGGAAGGCACAGGGGGCGATATATGAATATGGGGAGAAGGCGAGTCGGATGCTGGCACATCAGCTCCGTAAGAGGACGGCAGCGAGGGAAATAGGCGGAATCAAAGATGGCAGGGGAACTACGGTTCAGAGTGCGGGGAAAGTGAATGAGGCTTTTAAGGCCTTTTACGAGGAGCTGTATAGGTCCCAGCCCCCCAGGGGGAAAAGAAGGGATGCGGCGATTCTTGGACCAATTGAGGTTCCCAAGGGTGGAGGAGCAGGAGGTGGCTGGTTTGGGGGCGCCAATTGGGGTGGAGGAGCTGGTCAAAGGACTTTTCAGCATGCAGGCAGGGAAGGCCCCGGGGCCGGATGGGTTCCCGGTGGAGTTTTATAGGAAGTATGTAGACCTGTTAGCCCCGTTGCTGGTAAGGACCTTCAATGAAGCAAGGGAGGGGGGGACCCTGCCCCCGACAATGTCGGAGGCGACGATCTCTTTGATCTTGAAGCGGGATAAGGACCCACTGCAATGTGATTCGTATAGACCGATCTCGCTGCTTAACGTAGATGCTAAGTTGCTGGCAAAACTGTTGGCCATGAGGATTGAGGACTGTGTCCCGGGGGTGATTAACGAGGACCAGACGGGATTCGTAAAGGGTAGGCAGTTAAACACTAATGTGCGAAGGCTCCTAAATGTGATAATGATGCCATCGGTGGAGAGAGAAGTGGAGATAGTGACAGCCATGGACGCGGAGAAGGCCTTTGATCAGGTAGAGTGGGAGTATCTCTGGGAAGTGTTGAGGAGGTTTGGGTTTGGGGGAGGGTTTATTAGATGGTTAAGCTCCTGTATAAAGCCCCGGTGGTGAGTGTGGTCACGAACCGGCGGAGGTCAGAGTATTTCCGGCTGTATCGAGGGACGAGGCAGGGGTGCCCCCTGTCCCCTCTGCTGTTTGCATTAGCAATTGAACCTTTGGCCATGGCGTTAAGGGAGTCGGGGAAATGGAAGGGGGTGGTCCGAGGGGGAGAGGAACATTGAGTGTCGTTGTACGCAGACGACCTGCTGCTGTGTGTGACGGATCCAGTGGAGGGGATGGTGGAGGTAATGCAGATCCTACGGGAGTTTGGAGACTTTTCGGGCTATAAGCTCAATGTGGGAAAGAGTGAGCTCTTTGTGATCCAGCCGGGGGACCAGGGAAGAGGGATAGACGACCTACCGTTGAGGAGGGCGGAAAGGAGCTTTCGATATTTGGGGATTCAGGTAGCTAGGAGCTGGGGGGCACTGCACAAACTTAATTTGATGCGGTTGGTGGAACAGATGGAGGAGGATTTTAAAAGGTGGGACATGTTGCCACTCTCGCTGGTGGGTAGGGTACAGTTGGTTAAAATGGTGGTCCTCCCGAGGTTTCTTTTTGTATTCCAATGCCTCCCAATTGTAATTACTAAGGCCTTCTTTAAGAGGGTAAGCAGGAGCATTATGGGATTTGTGTGGGCGAGCAAGACCCCGTGGGTAAGGAGGGGGTTCTTGGAGCGTAGCAGAGATAGAGGAGGGTTGGCATTGCCGAACTTGGGTGGTTACTATTGGGCAGCCAACGTGGTGATGATCCGTAAGTGGGTGATGGAGGGAGAGGGGGCGGCGTGGAAGAGGTTGGAGATGGCGTCCTGCAAGGGAACGAGCCTGGGGGCGCTGGTGACGGCACCGCTGCTGCTCTCGCCGATAAGGTACACCACGAGCCCGGTGGTGGCGACAACGCTAAAGATCTGGGGGCAGTGGAGACGGCACAGGGGTGCGACGGGAGCTTCGGGGTGGGCCCCGATCAGAGACAACCATCGGTTTGTCCCAGGAAGGATGGACGGGGGGTTTCAGAGCTGGCATCGGGCAGGGATCAGAAGATTGGGGGACCTGTTCATTGACGGGACGTTTGCGAGCTTAGGGGCGCTGGAGAAGTTTGGGCTACCCCCGGGAAACGCTTTCAGGTACATGCAGGTGAGGGCATTTGTGAGGCGGCAGGTGAGGGAATTTCCGCTACTCCCGGCACAGGGGGTTCAAGATAGGGTGATTTTGGGCGTATGAGTTGGAGAGGGTAAGGTGTCGGCGATATACCAGGAGATGAAAGAAGGGGAGGCTTTGGTAGAGGAGCTGAAGGGTAAATGGGAGGAGTTGGGGGAGGAGATTGAGGAGGGGCTATGGGCTGATGCCCTAAGTAGGGTTAATTCCTCTTTCTCGTGTGCCAGGCTTAGCCTGATACAATTTAAGGTGGTTCATAGAGCGCAATTGACGGTGGCGAGGCTGAGTAGGTTCTTTGGGGAGGAGGACAGATGTGGGAGGTGCTCAGGAAGTCCGGCGAACCATGTCCATATGTTTTGGTCATGCCCGGCGCTGGAGGGGTTCTGGAGTGGAGTTGCGGGAACAGTATCTAAGGTGGTGAAAGTCCGGGTCAAGCCAAGCTGGGGGCTAGCACTATTTGGAGTAGTGGATGAGCCGGGAGTGCAGGAGGCGAAAGAGGCCGGCATTCTGGCCTTTGCGTCCCTAGTAGCCCGGCGAAGGATCTTGCTAATGTGGAAGGAGGCGAAGCCCCCCAGCGTGGAGGCCTGGATAAATGATATGGCAGGGTTTATCAAGTTGGAAAGGATAAAGTTTGCCTTGAGAGGGTCTGCGCAGGGGTTCTACAGGCAGTGGCAACCGTTCCTAGACCATCTCGCGGAGCGTTAGATGAAGGTCGGACAGCAGCAGCAGCAACCAGGGGACACACACACACATCGTTCGTGGGGGGGCGGGGGGCGGAAGGAGGGTTTCTTTGGGGGGCATTTGAGCAAGAAAACACATGAATGATCCGGAAACTGACATGTACGGGATGAATCCAATGTACAAAGTTCTGTATCTTATTGACTTGCCATGTTCATGTCTTGCCACGCGAGTTCTCTTTCTTTTCTTTGTTACGGAGGCCGGGGGGGGGGTTGTTTGTATGGTGGAAAATATTGTTGAACAAGGGGCGGCCCTGTCTTGTTCATCTCTGTAACTGGAAGTATTCAGAGCTGGTGGTGTTAGTTCGGACACTTGCTTTGGGAGAGTTGTAATGAAGATTATTATTATTATAAACCACGCAAACATGGGGAGAACATGCAAACTCCACAAAGAGTGACCCAGGGCCGGGATTGAACTTGGGACGTCGGCGCCTCGAGACAGCAATGCTAACCATTGCCCCACCATGCTGACCCTCCCACCTCATCATACCCCTTCCTCATCAGCCTATCCTCCTTCCCTTCTCATCACCGTCATGACCCTTTCCCCTTCCATCACCCCACCCCCTCATCAACCATCCTCGCCTCGCAACCACTCATTGACCCCACCCCTCGTCCCCCTTCATTAACCTCTCCTCGCACCCCCTCATTACCCCCTCCCCCCTCGCAGCCCGATTACCCCCTCCTCGCATCCCCATTACCCCATCCCGCCTCCTCGCACCCCATTACCCCCTCCTCGCACCCCCCATTACCCCCACCTCGCACCCCCTCCCAACTCCCCGCATCCCCTCCCCCTCATTACCCCCTCCCCGCACCCCCTCATTACCCCCCTCCCCGCACTCTTTCATTACCCCCTCCCCGCACCCCCTCATTACCCCCTCCCCGCACCCCCTCATTACCCCCCTCCCCGCACCCCCTCATTACCCCCCTCCCCGCACTCCCTCATTACCCCCTCCCCGCACCCACTCATTACCCCCCTCCCCGCACCTCCTCATTACCCTCTCCCGCACCTCATTACCCCCTCCCGCACCCCCTCACCCCACCCCCCCTTACCCCGCCCGGTAACCCCTCACCCCCTCCACCTACCCCCCTACCCCCTCCCGCACCCCCATTACCCCCCTCCCCGCACCCCTCATTACCCCCTCCCCGCACCCCATTACCCCCCTCCCCGCACCCCTCATTACCCCCCTCCCCGAACCCCCTCATTACCCCCCTCCCCGCACCCCCTCATTACCCCCCTCCCCGCACCCCCTCATTATCCCCTCCACCCCCTCATTACCCCCTCTCCCCGCACCTCATTACCCCCCTCCCCCGCACCCCCATTACCCCCTCCCCGCACCCCCTCATTACCCCCCTCCCCGCACCCCCTCATTACCCCCTCCCCGCACCCCCTCATTTCCCCCCTCCCCGCACCCCATTACCCCCCTCCCCGCACCCCCATTACCCCCCTCCCCGCACCCCCTCATTACCCTCCTCCCCGCACCCCCTCATTACCCCCCTCCCCGCACCCCCTCATTGCCCCCCTCCCCGTACCCACTCATTACCACCCTCCCCGCACCCCCTCATTACCCCCCCTCCCCGCACCCCCTCATTACCCCCCTCCCCGCACCCTCATTACCCCCCTCCCCGCACCCTCATTACCCCCCTCCCCGCACCCCCTCATTAACCCCCTCCCCGCACCCCCTCATTACCCCTCTCCCCGCCCCCCCTCATTTCCCCCCCTCCCCGCACCCCCTCATTACCCCCCTCCCCGCACCCCCTCATTACCCCCCTCCCCGCACCCCCTCAGTACCCCCCTCCCCGCACCCCCCTCATTACCCCCCTCCCCGCACCCCCTCATTACCCCCCCTCCCCGCACCCCTTCATTACCCCCCCTCCCCGCACCCCCTCATTACCCCCCCTCCCCGCACCCCCTCATTACCCCCCCTCCCCGCACCCCCCTCATTACCCCCCTCCCCGCACCCCCTCATTACCCCCCCTCCCCGCACCCCCTCATTACCCCCCTCCCCGCACCCCCTCATTACCCCCCTCCCCGCACCCCCTCATTACCCCCCTCCCCGCCCCCCCCTCATTACCCCCCTCCCCGCACCCCCTCATTACCCCCCTCCCCGCACCCCCCTCATTACCCCCCTCCCCGCACCCCCCTCATTACCCCCCTCCCCGCACCCCCTCATTACCCTCCCTCCCCGCACCCCCTCATTACCCCCCTCCCCGCACCCTCATTACCCCCCGCACCCTCATTACCCCCCTCCCCGCACCCTCATTACCCCCCTCCCCCCCTCATTACCCCCCTCCCCGCCCCCCCTCATTACCCCCCTCCCCGCACCCCCTCATTACCCCCCTCCCCGCACCCCCCCTCATTACCCCCCACCCGCACCCCCCCTCATTACCCCCCTCCCCGCACCCCCCTCATTACGCCCCTCCCCGCACCCCCCTCATTACCCCCCCTCCCCGCACCCCCTCATTACCCCCCTCCCCGCACCCCCCTCATTACCCCACTCCCCGCACCCCCCTCATTACCCCCCCTCCCCGCACCCCCCTCATTACCCCCCCTCCCCGCACCCCCCTCATTACCCCCCCTCCCCGCACCCCCCTCATTACCCCCTCCCCGCACCCCCTCATTACCCCCCTCCCCGCACCCCCTCATTACCCCCCCTCCCCGCACCCCCTCATTACCCCCCCTCCCCGCACCCCCTCATTACCCCCCTCCCCGCACCCCCCTCATTACCCCCCCCTCCCCGCACCCCCTCATTACCCCCCCTCCCCGCACCCCCCTCATTACCCCCCCTCCCCGCACCCCCCTCATTACCCCCCCTCCCCGCACCCCCCTCATTACCCCCCTCCCCGCACCCCCCTCCCCCCTCATTACCCCCCCTCCCCGCACCCCCTCATTACCCCCCCTCCCCGCACCCCCTCATTACCCCCCCTCCCCGCACCCCCTCATTACCCCCCCTCCCCGCACCCCCTCATTACCCCCCTCCCCGCACCCCTCATTACCCCCCTCCCCCGCACCCCCCTCATTACCCCCCTCCCCGCACCCCCTCATTACCCCCCCCTCCCCGCACCCCCTCATTACCCCCCCTCCCCGCACCCCCTCATTACCCCCCCCTCCCCGCACCCCCTCATTACCCCCCCCTCCCCGCACCCCCTCATTACCCCCCCCTCCCCGCACCCCCTCATTACCCCCCCCTCCCCGCACCCCCTCATTACCCCCCTCCCCGCACCCCCTCATTACCCCCCCCCTCCCCGCACCCCCTCATTACCCCCCTCCCCGCACCCCCTCATTACCCCCCCTCCCCGCACCCTCATTACTCCCCCCTCCCCGCACCCCCCTCATTACCCCCCTCCCCGCACCCCCTCATTACCCCCCCTCCCCGCACCCCCTCATTACCCCCCTCCCCGCACCCCCTCATTACCCCCCCTCCCCGCACCCCCTCATTACCCCCCCTCCCCGCACCCCCTCATTACCCCCCCCTCCCCGCACCCCCTCATTACCCCCCCTCCCCCGCACCCCCTCATTACCCCCCCTCTCGCACCCCTCATTACCCCCCTCTCCGCACCCCCTCATTACCCCCCCTCCCCGCACCCCCTCATTACCCCCCCTCCCCGCACCCCCTCATTACCCCCCCTCCCCGCACCCCCTCATTACCCCCCCTCCCCGCACCCCATTACCCCCCCTCCCCGCACCCCCTCATTACCCCCCCTCCCCGCACCCCCCTCATTACCCCCCCTCCCCGCACCCCCCTCATTACCCCCCCTCCCCGCACCCCCCTCATTACCCCCCCTCCCCGCACCCCCTCATTACCCCCCCCTCCCCGCACCCCCTCATTACCCCCCCTCCCCGCACCCCCTCATTACCCCTCTCTCATGATTCCCACCCCTCCTCTCGTCCCACATCCTCATTAGCCCCGCCCCGGGGGGGGGGGGAGGGACAGGCTGTGAGTCACGGGTGTCGGTCGCGGGTTGATGACGTCCTGAGGCCCGGGCGGCGGCGCCTCTCCGACCCCAGCGGGAGCGGCGGTGAGGCAGCAGCGGGCGGGGCTGTTGCTATGGAGACAGGCGGCGGGCCGCTGCCCCCCCCCCCCCGGGGCGGGTCAGACGGCGCAGCGCGGTCCGTGTTCATTCAGGGCCTGTGCAGAACCGGGGGGAGGGAGAGGGAGAGAGCGCGCCTCCGGGGGGGGGGGGTCAGAGCAGCTCTCTGCCCAGGAGGTCTTTACAAGTATTGGAAATTTGCTGAAATCCGGAGTTATCTTTTTTATCATCCTCCAATAAATTGTAATCTGTTTGCACAAAGTTGTGAGGGGATCTCCTGTCCATCCATCCTGAGGCTGCCTCTCTCACGCTCTGGGCTTTGCTGACATTGTGTGTGTTGTCTCTCCCTCAAACCCCAAGGTGGCCATGGCATCTGAGGCAGATGGAGGTGGGACAGAGTCTGCGGCAGCCTCTGCCAAGGCCAGGTATGGCCGGGCGGAAAGACTGGAGCAGCATGGACCCGGCGGCCAGTCCCAACCCATGGGAGGGGACCATCAGCCGAAGGAGCACGCTTGGCAGGTGGGCAGGACCGAGCCCGTGTCGAAGAGTCAGATGAAGAGGTTAATGAAGGAGAAGCAGTGGGAGGACCAAAAAGAGCTCCGCAAGTAAGTGGGGTAAAGTCTCTGCGCATGAGCTTTTCCCCTCCGCCTTTCATTTCCCCAGTGCCCGCTGATTTGCAGCGAATGAATAAGTCAAAATTCTGGGGCTTTCACCGGTGTTTATAATAATAATCTTTGTTAATGTCACAAGTAGGCTTACATTAACACTGCAATGAAGTTACTGTGAAAATCCCCTCGTCGCCACATTTCAGCACCTGTTCGGGTACACCGAGGGAGAATTCAGAGTGTCCAATTCACCTAACAAGCACGTCTTTCGGGACTTGTGGGAAGAAACCGGAGCACCCGGAGGAAACCCGCGCAGACACCGGGAGAACGTGCAGTCTCCGTACAGTGACTCAAGCTGGGAATCGAACCCGGGACCCTGGTGCTGTGAAGCAACAGTGCCAACCTTGTTGTGAGGATCGGATTTTGCAAACTCTGCCCCCTTTTCCTGCAAAAGCTTTCATCTGCATCCTTAAAAACTCAAGATGCATGTGCATGGGAGTGCCCCTTTAAGAAATGTTTTGTCTTATCACATGGCTTCAGTGATGTCATTGTGTGGGTGGAGCTGGGCTGTGGCTCTGAGTTTTACTTTCGCTTTGGTTCAGGGCTGTTGTGTGGCTCTTGAGTTTTCTGCTTTAGTTTTCACATTTTGGCTGCTGTATTCAGACAGACAAGTATAGTGAAGTCTCTCTGCATTTTAAAAGCTGTTTCCAGACTGCCTGATAACTTGGAAAGAAATAACTTTTTTGGAAGGAATTCAAACCTGCTGTTTTGTATACCAGGTCTTGAGTGCTGTGTGCTTGGCCATACCTTTGAAAAAGGTTTTCCGGTTTATGGGATCTTGTTATTAAATTGGAACAGTTAAAGGGGGAATTTATTAAGGGTTATACATAGAGTACTGTAGCTGTGTGGGGTATTTATGTTTGTAGTTGATAAAAATGCTTACTGTGTGTGTTTATAAAAATGTTGAACTAAATTCGTAGAATAGACTTTGTTTTCGATTAAAAGTGCTTAAGGCCTCTGTTAAAATAACACCTGAAAAGTAGGCCCGTGTGCTCATCGTAACCAAAATGAATAAACAGTTGTAGCAGGTGAACGCCATGATATACTTTGGAGTTTTCTAAACCCTGGCCCATAACACATGCACCCTGCTCCCTGGAAGGGAAAGCAGATAGCTATCTTCCTCCATGTCTGCCACCAGAACATCTCTCTTCAGACATGATGTCGAACACATCAGGTCATGCATGAGTACCTTCAGGTTAAATCACCACCGGCCAGCTCTTTTTCAAAAAGGGAGAGCAGCCTCCGGTCCTCTTGAGACGGTGGCGGCATTTACATTTTATAGACCCCCCAGTAATTATAAATAAAATGTCCCCTTGAATAAGGAAGCTATTCAAACTGTAGGTGCAGTTATAACTTGTTAACCCTACACTGTGAAAAAAACTCTATTTGGAAATTAGAATTCATTTTGAACTATTTTGCAGTCACTGCTAAAGGAATGGTCCTCACAGTTCATTAACCTTGCATTTGCTCACAGACTTTCTACGAGTTATTGTACTGGAACCTGTGGTGATTGGAGAGTCAGAACGGTACAGTGGACATGTACCGCATTAACCTGTTGGATCGAAGAATCCTTGATCCAAGCAGAGTGAACCAGTTAGTCAAGTTGGAATAGTTAATTCAGCACCAAATCATGTACAGGAAGTGAAACAAAGAGAGGAGGGATAGATAGGATTAAGAGGGAGAGGGCAAAAAAAACCTGACAAAACTTTATTGGGGGCAGCATGGTGGTTAGCACTGCTGCCTCACGGTGCCACAGTCCCAGGTTCGATCCCGGCTCTGGGTCACTGTCCGTGTGGAGTTTGCACATTCTCCTCGTGTTTGCATGGGTTTCGCCCCCACAATCCAAAGATGTGCAGGGTAGGTGGATTGGCCACGCTAAATTGCCCCTTAATTGGAAAAAAATGAATTGGGTACTCTAAATTTATAGTTACAAAAATAAAGGTTTATTAGGGATATTTCAAAAGGAAAATACTCCGGACCCTGGAAATCTGAATTAAAAAACAAAACATACTACAAATACTCTGCAGCTCAGGCAGTATTTGTGGAGAGAAACAGAGTTAGCGTTTCAGGTTTATGACCCTTCATCAGGACATCTGTTGTGTACATTGAATAACCAGAGCTAGCACCTTCTTAGCTTTCACTTGTTAACTCATTCAAAGTCTAAACTAGCCACTCCCCACTAATCTTTCTCTTCTCCTGGGGCCAGGCAAAAGCGAAAAGAGAAGAAGCTTAAAAGAAAATTGGAACGTCAAACTCGGAGCGAGGAAGGGTGTGAAGAATCTTGCAGGAAACGCTTTAAGAGAGATGTCACTGCAAGTAGCCTTCGTGTAGCACTGGATTGCAGCTTTGATGGCCTCATGGTGATGAAGGTGAGGAAGAGTGACGAACGTTGTGCTGTTTTCATATGGAATGTACAGCACAGATATAGGCCAGTCGGCAATGGTCTGTGATCTGTCCTCGTACTTGTGCTCCAAATGAGCCTCCTCCCACCCTATTAACATATTCTTTCCCTTTCTTCCATATGCCCCTGTCTAGCTTCCTTGTAACTGCATTTATAATAATCTTTATCTTTATTATTGTCACAAGTAGGCTTACATTAACACTGCAATGAAGTTGCTGTGACAATCCCCTGGTCACCACACTCCGGCGCCTGTTCGGGTACACTGTGGGAGAATTCAGAATGTCCAAATCACCTAACAAGCATGTCTTTCGGGACTTGTGGGAGGAAACCGGAGCACCCGGAGGAAACCCACAGAGACACATGGGGCAGCACGGTGGTGCAGTGGTTAGCAATGCTGCCTCACAGCGCCGAGGTCCCAGGTTCAATCCTGGCTCTGGGTCACTGTCTGTGTGGAGTTTGTACATTTTTCACGTGTTTGCGTGGGTTTCGCCGCCACAACCCAAAGATGTGCAGGGTAGGTGGATTGGCCACGCTAAATTGCCCTTAATTGGAAAAAAATGAATTGGGTACACTAAATTTATTTTTAGAAAACATTCACAGGGAGAATGTGCAGACTCCGCACAGTTTATATTCTTTTCAACTACTCCCTTGTAACAATTTCTGCATTCTAACCATTTACTGTATAAAGAAGTTTCTCTTGAATTCCCTATTTGATTTATTAGTAACTATTTTATACCACGCCATAGAAAGCATCCTATCTGGTTGCATCATAGCCTGGTAACGCAACTGCTCGGCCCAAGACCGCAAGAAACTTCAGAGAGTCGTGAACACAGCCCAGTCCATCACACAAACCTGCCTCCCATCCATTCACTCATCTACACCTCCCGCTGCCTGGGGAAAGCGGGCAGCATAATCAAAGACCCCTCCCACCCGGCTTACTCACTCTTCCAACTTCTTCCATCGGGCAGGAGATACAAAAGTCTGAGAACTCGCACAAACAGACTCAAAAACAGCTTCTTCCCCACTGTTACCAGACTCCTAAATGACCCTCTTATGGACTGACCTCATTATCACTACACCACTGTATGCTTCACCCAATGCCGGTGTTATCTAGTTACATTGTGCACCGTGTTGCCCTATTATGTACTTTTCTTTCCTTTTCTTTTCATGTATTTAATGATCCGTTGAGCTGCTCGCAGAAAAATACTTTTCACTGTACCTTGGTACATGTGACAATAAACAAATCCAATATGTGTGAACCTCTGTATCTTAATGATCAACCGCGTAGAGGTTGTAGAGTGTTTCAAGTACCTGGGAATGTACATAGACGAGAAGCTAAGCTTCAGCTGTCTCTTTAAAACGGCTAGTCAGCATCTGTTTTAATTAGAAAATTGAAAGAGTTCAGAGTGAGTCGAGATGTTTTGGAGAAGGTGTACAAAAGTCTGGTAGAGAGTATTTTCACATTCAACATGTCAGTCTGGTCTGGTAGCCTGAGTGTGAAATACAAAGGTAGCTGGCCAGAATGGTCCACACTGCAGGTGAAACCATTGGCAGACAGCAGATACTTTAATTTATTCAACAACACAGTGAAGAAGGAAGGTCAGGTCATCATCGGTGATCCCTCTCACTCTTTATACCATCAGTTTGAAAGACTCCCGTCGGGCCACCGCTTTAGAATGCCTATTGCTAGAAAAAGTCTGTTCATGGGGTCAATGTACTTTTGTTCACAGGGTCCATGTACTTTTGTTCCCAGTGCATAAGCTTACTAAATAACATAATGTAAATTAAACATTGTATTTATTTTAGTTGCATTAAGTATTTTGATGGCAGAGTGTAATGTTGGGGCTGGTTTAGCTCACTGGGCTAAATTGCTGCCTTTTAAAGCAGACCAAGGCAGGCCAGCAGCACGGTTCGATTCCCGTACCAGCCTCCCCGAACAGGCGCCGGAATGTGGCGACTAGGGGCTTTTCACAGTAACTTCATTGAAGCCTACTCGTGACAATAAGCGATTTTCATTTCATGTGTTGTGTTTGTATGGTATGGATGTAGCTTATACCTGCACAAATGTATGAATGTAGGTATACATGAAATATTCACTGTTTTTAAAAATAAATTTAGAGTGCCCAATTCATTTTTTCCAATTAAGGGGCAGTTTAGGTGGCCAATCCTCCCACCCTGTACATCTTTGCGTTGTGGGGGCAAAACCCACGCAAACACTGGGAGAATGTGCAAACTCCACATGGACAGTGACCCAGAGCCGGGATCGAACCTGGGGCCTCGGCATATTCACTGTTTTTAACTAATGATGGTATGATTATCCAAAAGTCCAATGCCGATTGTAGTTGCTGTATGCAGATTTACACTGGGTTTCTTGCTTTCCCCAGTAATCCTGCATTCCTGCGTGCGTTAGCTGGATTGCTTTTTAATCGAGGGAAGAAAGAAATGAGCGAAAAGAGCTTGTCAGCATTTTTATTTCACTGCTGAGGCCGATGCAGTGTTAAACCCACAAAGCTAAATTGTGTGCATGAGCGATGGCCTAAGTTGCTTTTTTTTTAAATCTAGGATGTCAAAAAACTGCATAAACAGATTCAAAGATGTTACGCAGAAAATCGAAAAGCAGCACATCCTGTACAGGTGAGTCTTGGTGCTAGTTTTCATCTTGGAAATCAAAAATACACAAAACTGAAAACTATGCCATTCTCTTAAACATGATAATTCCAAACTGATCTACCAGGGACTGCTCAGGTTTAGTTCTTCAATTCTGAAGCTGCTGATAATACATGGCTGACTTTCTGATCAGGTTTTCCTTTCTTTATTGTTCTCACTTTTTTTGTTAAGACCTGAAGCATTAACGGTAGTCAGCTGGCCACTTTCACTAACCCCCCCCTGTGAGATCTACCATGCGGATTTAGTGGCACTCGCGAACACTAAAACTCAGTAGAAATTTGAGTTAAAACTTCTCCAGTGCAAATAAGAATCGCTTTATATGTCTCTATTGATTACAATTGAGAATCCTTTAAAGTCTTATTCTCTAATAAGTCCAGGTAGCAAACAACTCAAGAGAGGCAGTCTTGTAGACAATTTAACTTTCAAATAATGCAGAAATGATTTTCTTGCTTACGGCAAACCGCTTGCATTTACTTCAAGAGTCAGAGTTGGAAAGTGAAAGTATGAAAGACAGAAAGACAGCGAGTAAGTTAAGTCAAAGTAGAGATGATTCATGAAGAAGAAAATGGCCGTACAATCTAACACGGTTATACTAAATCATATCAGACTTTAGCCATCTAGCTATACCCCGATGTAATCCTAATTGGTTTGGATCAAATAAGTTTGATTCGATGCTCAGTCGTCTCATTAATAGGCAACATTAACTTAAAATGTATTCTTGTATGAGCTATGGAATGCGATTCGGCTTCCTTATTGCATAAACTTGCTTGTTAGGACAATGGTCTCTATGCTGTTGCCATGGAGCTTGCCTTGTCCTTGGGTTACTTTATCTTGCAAATGTATTTGTTAGCTGCATAGGAATTATTTTCTTTGTTCTGTTTGCAGCTATGTTCTGAACTACTGAATGTGTGTTTTGAAATGACCTGAGGTTATGAGTGAGTTTTAAAATGGTATTTAATAGACATGGAGCTTAATGCTAAATAGCTATCTTTCACCTATCGCTTTTACCTATTTTACTATCAGGTGTGTTAGAAAATAGCTGGCTTCTACACCCCCCTCGGTATGAACGTAAATGAAAGGCCGGCTTTCAAAATTGGGTTTCCACTCATCACAATAAGTAAAATGGTAACTTCTAGTAAAATGAGTACAGCAAATCTGATAGGAGTAGCTACAATCTGGAAAGGAAAAATAAAACTGAAGAACCATTTGTCAATCTTAGACATGACTTGGTTAAGTTTTGAATAAAGTGATGAACTCAATTTTGTTGATTAAAATTTTAAAGAACAAAATATATATTACTCTGCATCTATTTGTTTCCAGTACTTGTACTATGTTGCTAACTTTTGGTTGGTTCAATTGGCTTTATTTTATAACCTTTGCTCTCAAGTCGCCAGGTATCTTTATGATACCGCCACGAGGTTCAAGTTCAAGTAATGATCAATAACTCAATACACCAATTAAGAAGATTCAAATCAAAGCACATTTATTATACACAGTAAATCGCTACTCGTGCATAAATTCTACTTCTAAGCTACTTCTATAACTAACAGGCCAATACTTAGCTTCGGACTGGCCCTCAGGTGAGGGGAACAAATGGCCTTTCGCTCGGGTTCTGAGTCTGCAGGATTCAAAAGCTGGTATGGACTGGTAGCTAGGAGTACCTATCTCGTAGCTAACGTTGACTTAAGACTTAAGGTCTTTTGGCGGCTGTTGAACAGGTCATTGTCAAGGGTTGGTTCACGTTGCTGGGTCACCCTGTCAAGAAGGACGATTTGAACTTGGGGGCTTAACTTTATAGTCCCCAGGGGCTTCCCGCCTTTCGGGGCGGACCCTGTACCTGGTTCCAAGTGATTGGACTTCGTTCCAATCGCTTGGTTCGATTTCTCCAATACTGGAGCGGTTCCTTGATCGATGGGCAGTCTTGAGGTGTCCGTTAACCCCTTTCTGTTGGCTCCTGCTGGCGCTGAGGAGTCTGGCTTGGCCTTGTTTATCTCAAATGTTTCGATTGTTCCCGGGGATCGCGCATTAGTATGTAGATGGCTGCTACGTTATTATGCAGATGGCTGCTTGTATCGATGCTGTCTGGGCTTTTGCAGAGTTTAATACACAGTAAACTTGCACCTGCTAGTTTCTGCCTGTGTTGGCTGAATTTCCCTTCAGCCTTTGCTGTCCTCCATTTTACGTCGGGAAGTGGCCAACCCAGGTGGCTACACTCTCCTTGTGATCCTAACGCGAAGCGTGAAGGATCACATAACTGCGTTGTTCTTCATTCCCTGACCCGGCGAGCACTCTTCTATGGCCTCTACACTGACCATAACTAAGCAAGAAAATTTTAACTGACAATTCTGAATGGCGCTATGTCAAACAGGGACATACATTACAAAATAAGAAAATCGGTACCTCTAACTATCCTTAATAAACTACACTCACTCAAACATTCAATCATACTAACTTCCTAAACAATACACACAAAATCATAGCAGCATTATACACATTTTTCCTGGCTTGGCAGTCAAGCTCAGGATTGTACAATCGCTCATGAAACATTCCTTTATTCACAAAAACGCAAAGGAATGTTCTTTATTATAGATCGCGGGGGTCTGGTCGTATCTGAAAATAGGGGATCTTATCCTATATACCGAGGTGCGAGCGCGGTAGGCTCTCCTTCGCCATTTCCTCAGACGAATAGTCTGCACGATGCAGCAGAGTATCGCCAATACCAATAGGGATTCTATCAACTAGGACAGGGAGTATCAGGTTATAAACCTGTCACACCAAGCTGGTGTGGTGTCGCTTGTGACTGGGCCCTGGGTGCTCTGGGGAAGTGAATCATTAACGGCTGGGGGGGGGGGGGGGGGGGGGGGTGGAGGTCAGGGGGTTCGCATTCGCGCGCAACCAAATGTCCATTATGGTTATGAGCAATACGGAGGGTGTCCTCATGGTTCTTCTTCTCTCTTCTCTTCTCTTCTGGAGTTCTGTGGGATCAAGCATAGTGTCTGTTACTATCTTGGTTTAATATCTCGTATGATAGCCTGTCTGTCCTTTGGTGCCAATTACTCCCTTTATAATTGGTCACTATGTGTGACTCCCTCATTTTGTTTTTCAAAAACCGAATTTCAGGACAAGACACACATATAAATACTGAACCAGTGCGAGCCGTCTCGCAGGCTGTGCGATTTACCATCCAAATGTTTGAGGATGTAAATAGCAGAGGGTTGGAAACCTAAGGGTTACCTGAAAACAAAACAAAACTTTTTGGAAAAGAATTGCCGAAATGAGGTGCGTGTGGGCCGTGACGGGTAAGATTTGGATGGAATCCCCGGGTAGGACGGCGACCAATGCCGTGTGTGACCTACCCGAGCGTAGCTGACCAGAGGGGGGGCTCCCAGGCAGGGCGGGTCCCAATGCCGTTTCTCCACTGCCTGAGCAACCGACAAGAACGGGCAAGAAATGTAGCCATCGTGGGGGGTTGCCGTATTGGTTCTTCCTTTGAACCAGAAGGGCAGTTACGAGCGGGGGTCTGTGTTTCAGTCGACAGACGAGTTCCTCTGAACTGGCGTCTGGGACATTAACAAGTCTCTGTGGACAAACTAGTTCCTCTGAACTAGCGTCCGGACAAACTAGTTTCTCTGACTGCCAGTGGACGTCGGAAGGGTGGTGGCGTGGGGCCGTGGAAAAAAAATTCCAGTCTAACATACAACATTTAACAATACTAGGACAAACAACATAAAACATGCTGCAGGTTCCATCAGAAAGGACACCGTTTTCTCCCAAGCGGTTCCTTTTAAAACATCATCTGGACACCTCAGTTATTGGTTGCGAACAGGGTCGCAAAGGGGTTCTCATTTTGCGAGTCAGACTCAAAGTCGGCATCTTCTCCCGATGCCAAACTCTCGGGTGTATCAGGGCTGATAGGGCTGCTTGATGTGATTTTGGATCGCTCTCGTCATTCCGGACGAGTCTGTATGAATTATCTCGGTGCCAAAAGGTGGTGTCTAGTTCTGTGGGGACGGAATCGGGGTCGTCATTGTAGGCCGGTGGTCCGTGGTGGAGTTTGTTTAGGGAAGTGACTGTGAAGGGATCGCTCGAATCGTGGTCCGATTCGCTGGGTGTGGGTCCTGTTGCATGGGGATGGTAGGGAGGCGTGCTGTAGCTATTGTCCGAGTCACAGTCGCTGTCTCTGCTGCTGCAGTCCGTGGGCGTTCCAGGGCGGAGTCTATAGTTCAGGGGTGGAGTCGGGGTTGAGTCCGTGGCTGGGCCGGACATGTTGGGGGAGGGTAGGGTTACGTTGGCTGTGGGTGGGGCGTGGTCTGCTGCGTCGAGCATGACGAGGGGTGTGGTTCGACTGTGTTCCATATGCCTTAAGCTGGTTGATATGGAACCACGCAGTCTTTCCATTGGGGTACTTTATTTTGTAGACGGAAGGTCTTACTTTGTCCGCAATGGAGTACGGACCTGAATACTTCGGTGACAGGAATGTGCTGGGGTTGGATACGGAGAGCATGACTTGCTGTCCTACACTGAACTCAGTCGCATGCACTGTCTTATCGAAACAGGCCTTGCTCTGTTTCTTTCTTGTGCCCAATTTCACTGCGGCTGCTAGCTGAGCCGTTTTAACATTTTCCACTAGTTGTTCTACTGCTTTCTCGTGTGTGTGGGCCTTCACTTCGGGGCTGGTCAAATCTAATCCTAATAAAAATTCTGTGCCTTTCATGGGGCGTCCGGTCATGAGGGTGTGTGGGGTGTAACCTGTGGAAGTTGAAACTGTATTTTGCAAAAACATCAGCGCAAAGGGGAGGACTGAGTCCCAAGTGGTGTTGTTTTGCTGGACCATTTTTCTGAGGGTGGATTTTAGGGTCCGATTCATGCGCTCCACGATACCACTCGACTGGAATTTTTGGGTAATGCCAAATATCGTGAGGACGTTCTTCATGACACGTCCCGTAAAATGGGAACCTTGGTCGGATTCAATGCTGCGGGGGAGTCCCCATTTCGTAAAGATGTGGTGGGTTAGGATCTTGGCTGTGGTCTTTGCCGTGTTTGTTCTGGATGGAAATGCTTCCACCCATTTCGTAAACGTGTCTATCACCACGAGTACATATCTATAACCATTCCTACAAGGGGGCAATGGTCCAATATAATCAATCTGGAGGTTAGTCCAGGGGCCATTAACGGGTCGGGTGTGACTGAGTTGAGCTTTTTTAGCGTATCTGTCCGGATTGTTCTGGGCACAGATAAGGCAATTCTCAATGTAGTGAGTTACATCTTCTTTCAAACTCGGCCACCAACAGAGCTGCCTGAGGTGGGCTGTAGTGGGATCGATTCCCTGATGTCCATGACTGTCATGGAATAAACAAATCAGTTGATTCCTGTCCTGTTAAGGAACCACATAAAGGGTGTCTTTTAACACCACACCGTCATGTGTGGTCAGTGTATTCTTAAACCTATCATAAGGTGCCGTAAAATTTCCTTTCAAAATCTCCCTGAGATTGCTATCCTGCTTCTGGGCCTGCATTAAAGTCTCGATATTAGTCTGGGAGACCTGAACTGCATTCACTGGTGCATTTTCGGGGGGTGTCCAAAAATATCCATGCCTGGAACCTGCTTTTGCCAGTGCGTCGGCTTTTACATTTCCAGGGGGGGAGGAACAATGGGGACTACGAACTTCAACTATTCTAAAAGTCCTGTTCT
This sequence comes from Scyliorhinus torazame, assembly GCF_047496885.1. Taxonomy (NCBI): domain Eukaryota; kingdom Metazoa; phylum Chordata; class Chondrichthyes; order Carcharhiniformes; family Scyliorhinidae; genus Scyliorhinus; species Scyliorhinus torazame. The sequence continues at coordinate 9,640,012 of NC_092709.1, forward strand.
GTGCTCGCTCTAAAATGTGACGGAGCAATGGGGCTGAAGGGAGGGGTTTTCCGTCTGCGGAAACAAATCCTCTTGCTTTCTATAGGGGTAGGAATTCCGTAAGGCTGTTGCAGACATAGAGGCTGATCGAATATATGTCTGCTGGGCCGGGGAAGGAATCTGGGTGTTCCACTATGTATGCGACGGCCGCAAGTTCTGCTCCTGCGCGCCTAAGTGTCCTGGAAGTTTTATTGCTATTTCTTCTAGGGCGCGTCCCTGCGTGTCCTCGGCGTAAATGCCGCATCCTGTTCTGCGCTTCCCTTCTTAATATTGTGGAAGATCCATCCACATATATCCTAATGGGTTTGCACGTGTCTGTGTGCTTGGGGCTCTGGGTTGAACTACCTATCTTTCTGGGGGGTGTTTTAGCAATAAAGGGGTCTGTGTTGTGGTGTGGATAGGTAATGTCACATTCATGGGGGGTTCCGGGGTACTGCAGGTTATCGGCTAAAAAGGTGTGGGTCTTTGTCCTTTTAACAGTGATGTCCCGTCCCTGCAAAAGAAGGGTCCATCTCGCTGCTCTTATTTGACTGACGGTACCGTCCTTAAGTCGTCCGTCCAGTAAAAGTTGGGTTGGGGGGGGGGGGGGTTCCGTCAGGATTGTGATGGGGTTCAGTCCGGTTATGTAAGAAAAATACTGTACTGCCCAAAAAACTGCGAGCAGGTGCCTTTCACAGGCTGAAATTCCCTGCTCCACAGCATCTAAAACTCTGGAGGCATAAGCCTTAACTGTTCATGCCGTTCCTGGAGGAGCACGGCCGAAAGAGTGCGGTCTGTGCTTGCTACCTCTATCGCATAGGGGGAAGGCGGGTCTGGAACTTGTAGTGTGGGGGCTGCACTGAGTGCTCTTTTCAACGAGTCCACAGCATCCGTATGCTGCGGAAGCCATTCCCAGGCTGCACCTTTCTTTAGGAGGTCTGAGAGGGGTGCTGCCTTGCTGGCGAAACCGTCAATGTGGTTTCGGCAGTAGCCAACCAGTCCTAAAAACGACCGGAGGGCTGAACCATTCTGGGGAAGGGGCAATTTAGCAATCGAGTCAATCCTTTTATGCTCGATCTCGCGTTTACCATGTGTGATAATTGTACCCAAATATATCACCTTGTTTTCCAAAATCTGGTCCTTTTTGGGGTTAACTTTACATCCGATTGCTTGTAGGAGTTCCAGGAGTTCGGACAGAAGCTCAATGTGCTCTTCCTTGGTGTCTGTCTGCAGTAGTAGGTCGTCTACGTACTGGACCAGACATTCGGGGCGAGAAGATTTGGCTAAACCATTTGCCAGCTGTCGGTGGAAAATGGAGGGAGAGTTGTGGAATCCTTGTGGAAGGCATGTCCACGTGTACTGTTGATTTTTAAAGGTGAAGGCAAATTTGTACTGGCCCGCCTTTGCCAATGTAATGGACCAGAATCCATTACTGATATCCAAAACCTTGAAGTATCGGGAATTGAGCCCCTGCTTGAGCATAGTCTTGGGACTTGTGGCTACCGTGGGGGCTGCTGCGGGGGTGCTTTTGTTGAGTTCCCGGTAATCGATGGTTAGTCGCCGTGATCTATCGGGCTTTCTCACTGGCCAAATCGGGGCATTATTAGTGGAGGCTAGTGATCTAAGTACGCCCTGCTCTAATAAGCTGTCGATTACTTTTGCGATTTCTCCCTCTGCCTCTTGGGGAAATCCATATTGCTTTTGGGGTCTAGGGTCAGGTCCTGTGATTTGTACTGAACCAGTCATCCGGCCACAGTCATGTTTGTGGGTCGCGAATGCTGTCCTGTTCTTTTGTAACACTGCCCTAACCTGCTTGTCCTTGCTAATCGTGGTCGGGTTAAACCAAAATTTGCCGACTGCACTAATCTTGTTTGCATAGTCCCCTATGGTGAGCGTTGCGGGGGCTCTTGCAGATTTTGCCATTCTCCAGACACATTGATTGACTGGATCAAAGGATAGGTTGTGGGAATTCATAAAGTCTATGCCTAAAATGTGTTCTGCTGTGTGGGGTAGATCGACTAAGACTACGGGGTGCTTGGTGGTGATGTTGCCGATTTGAATGGGTACAGGGGCTGTGATGTGTCCCTGCTGTGAGTGGCCTGTGAAGCCGCTGAGGTGATGGGGCTGTAGTGGGCCACGTGTCTTTTTGAAACATGGTGGAGGAATTTATTGTGGTGCGGGAACCTCCTGTGTCCCAGAGAAATTCGATGGGCTGTCCCCGAAACTACCGGTCGTCCGGGCCTATCCCAAAGGGTGCCTCAGACCCAACTGGGGGAGCCAGAACACCGTCAGTCCGTTCCGTTCAGGTCCGTCTGATCTGAACGGGTGCTCACATTATGTATGGGCTCTGTCTTGTTCTTATTCAGGGTGCCTGCCTGCTGGGCTCTCTGTGGCTTTCGTGGGGCATTGCATTCTCTTGCAAAGTGTCCCAACTGTCCACAGTTGTAACACTCCTGTGACTTTTGTGGGGGCTGTTCTTGCCTTCATTTACCCATGCGGGGTTCTGTTGTGTTTTAACTGCGTGTATGTCTACTTCTGCCTGCTGTTCTTCGGGATTTTTAACCGCGGGTTTGTTTTGTACAGACTGCTCCCAGGCGCGGGACAATCTTTTTACGACCCATTTCTCATTATGAGCCTCCTCTGAGGGATCATAATTGGCACAAGCTTTTTGTCCTGTTTCTGTGGCATGGGAGATAAGGGTGCGGGTCCATTTGGCCATGTTGTCTGGGGACAAATGGGCGCGGTCTAAGTCTCCAAAAACTGCTGCAAAATGGATCCACAGGCGTCCAGCAAGCGCTGTGGGGTGCTCGGTTTTCTTTTGCCTGCACTTGTTGAGGCCATCTACGGGGTTACCCCTGTTATACCCGATCTCTTCCAGGATCGCGGTATGCATTTCTGCAAGGGTGCCTCCTCCTACATTCTGTGGGTCGGGAAGGGCTGCTACGACCGAAGGGTCTAAACTCAAAACTGTGAGCTTCACATGCTCTCGCTCATCCAGGCTGTACATGGTCGCCTGCTGTTTAACTCTGGCAAAGAAGTGGTGGAGGTCTGAGGTGGGGAGGAACGGTTTGATTTTCTCGCACGCGTCCCGTAATTGGGTCACTGTTAAGGGGGTGGTGTACAGAAATTCCGTGTCGTCCGATGTGGCTGTGCGATGGGTGGTGACTGGGTTCATTGGAGCCTGAACTATCTGCTCTGTGGGAGGTTGGGGCGCTTTTCTCTTTTGGGGATTTCCCTGCGCACATGTTTCCTGAACATATCTCTGCGCATTTAACTCTTCCCAATCAGGGCCGTCTTCCTCATCTAGCTGTGATCCAAAGGTTTCCTGGAATCCTTTTTGAACTGAAAGCAGAGATTGCAGTTCTGCAATCTGCTTCCGGCACTTTGCGTGGTCTAGTGAGCTTTGTCTTTGCTCCGTGGTGGCAGCTTGGAGTGCTCTTAACGCTGCCTTCAGGTCACTACACTGCCTCTGCAATGCCTCTACCTGCTTCTCGGTTTCCTCTCGTACCAGGACTGCACGTTGCGTGTCCTGATAGGCCTTTTCGTACTGGGATTGGAAGCTGCTTAAGTGCGCCAGACAAGACTGGTGTGCCCAATTGGCATCATCCACCTCTCCGTCTTTTGCTGCCAACTTCCTCAATTCTACGTTCTCTCTCTCTACCTCACTAACATCGACCTTGCTCATTCGATGTATGCCTTCTATCTCTTTCCGGAGCATCCTAACGACCTCCTCTGTGCCTCGCAACTGTGCCAAACAGGACACGATTGCCATCGGCTTGCGAGCTTTTCCTAAGCTCTTCTTGTGAATCTCGCTCAGATTCTCCCACTAAGTATGTCCTATACTCCCGGGACCTGTTTCCTCATTGTTACAGAATTCGCTCCAAAGGGGCCATCCTTTCCCTTTGAGGTACTTCCTGATTTCTTCTTCCCAAACGGGACATTGTCCTACTCTACTGCTGCTGGTCGCTGCGACCACGAATTCTTCTGGGTTCATGAGGCGTTGCATTGCCATCTTTCCTATCTGAATGCTTTCTTAAATTTGGAACAAGGGGGATTAAGGCGGTGCTATAATTACGGGTACAGCTTTCGCTATTTTCCGGAATACAAACTCCCGACAGTTTTGTCGCAACAAAAAACCTAGCAGTTTACCTTATCGCCCTGTTAGTTACGCATGCATACACACCCTTCCGAATTATGAGGATTGATCAGAACTGCTTGAACACTTGTGGTTTTTTCTGTTCCCAATTGGATTTCTAATTCAAATTTTGGGGTTCTCCCGGAGTGGTTAAGCCACTTCTAGATCGGGTCCCGTCAGGATGTCGCCAGTAATATGTTAACTTTTGGTTGGTTCAATTGGCTCTGTTTTATAACCTTTGCTCTTGAGTCGCCAGGTATCTTTATGATACCGCCACGAGGTTCAAGTTCAAGTAATGATCAATAACTCAATACACCAATTAGTAAGATTCAAATCAAAGCACATTTATTATACACAGTATATCACTACTCATGCATAAATTCTACTTCTAAGCTACTTCCATAACTAACAGGCCTATACTTAGCTTCGGACTGGCCCACCAGGTCAGGGGAACAAATGGCCTTTCGTTCGGGTTCTGAGTCTGCGGGATTCAAAAGCTGGTATGGACTGGTAGCTAGGAGCGCCTAACTCGTAGCGAGCGTTGACTTAAGATTTACGGTCTTTTGGCGGCAGTTGAACAGGTCACGGTCAAGGGTTGGTTCGCGTTGCTGGGTGACCCTGTCAAGAAGGATGATTTGAACTTGGGGGCTTAACTTTATAGCCCCCAGGGGCTTCCCGCCTTTCGGGGCGGACCCTGTACCTGGTTCCAAATGATTGGACTTCGTTCCAATCGCTTGGTTCGATTTCTCCAATACTGGAGCGGTTCCTTGATCGATGGGCGGTCTTGAGGTTTCCGTTAACCCCTTTTGTGTTGGCTCCTGCTGACGCCGAGGAGTCTGGCTTGGCCTTGTTTATTCAAATGTTTCAATTGTTCCCGGGGATCGCGTATCAGTATGTAGATGGCTGCTACTTTATTATGCAGATGGCTGATGGCTGCTTGTATCAATGCTGTCTGGGCTTTTGCAGAGTTTAATACACAGTAAACTTGCACCTGCTAGTTTCTGCCTGTGTTGGCTGAATTTCCCTTCAGCCTTTGCTGTTCTCCATTTTACGTCGGGAGTTGGCCAACCCTGGTGGCTACAGTTACCCCTTCAATAATTAGGGATCGGGATATTAAAACAATATTAAAACAATATTACCAATGTTACAACACCCTGGACCCGTGCGCAGTCAATTCCAGCCCACAGAACCCGGAGTCACAATATAAGTGAATTAACCAATGATTTGTGTACAAGTCCCAAAACCTTTGGCCCCTTTGACTGCTCAATAAGGTATAACCACCAGGTTTGTAAATTGAACGCAATAACTGTTTATTTATAACCGGAGTAAAGTTGAAATATGCAAGAGATTCAAAAGTCTGAGAGCTCGCACTGACAGATTCAAAAACAGCTTCTTTCTCGCTGTTACCAGACTCCTAAACAACCCTCTTGTGGACTGATCTGAGCTCTTCTCACATCTTCTCTACTGAGTAGTACTACACTCCTATGCTTCTCCTGATGCCCGTGTCTATGTATTTGCATTGTGTATTTATGTTTGCCCTATGTTGGTTTTCATGTGCGGAATGATCTGTCTGAACTGTGTGCAGAGCAATACTTTTCACTGTACGTCGGTACACGTGACAATAAATCAAATCCAATCCAACAATTATAACAGAATAACGGCTCCCTTTTTACCGTCCCACCCTCTAGCCAAATACACACAACAGAGAGACACACAGGAGGAGGGGTAAAATAATAGGAATTAAAATGAAATGAATGATGAGTGTCCTTGCTTCTGATGTCGAAGTTGTTGCAGTAGGCTGTCCTCCCAGGATGTTTAAGGATCAAAGCTACCAGTGTATGGTTAGAGATGGTCTCACAGACAATCGGTCTTGCTCTGGAGTGGCACTTTACCTTTTACCAACCTGGGCCTCCACTCAAATAGCCTCAGGCCTGTTTGATTCTTACTTATTTCCAACTCTACCACAATGACCACCAACCTTGCTGAGGTAAGAACAAGAGTTCCCCACATGAGATTTTTAAAAGGTTTTTAAACAACTGACCCTGCCTTCAGCTGGTGGCTTGTCTTTGGATTCATTTGCAGTTCAGTGAGGCGGAGGAGAGTGAAAGGCCTTTACTTTGGATCTTCAGAAAGAATCCATGAGGTGAGAGAGAGACCAGGGCTATTGACGAATGTGATATAAAATAGTTACTTTAGAGATACTAGTTAATGTAATGTAGAAATAAGCCACTTTGATTCTGGCAAGTAGAGACAAAGGATTTTAGACCGCATGGAAAAAGCAGGAAGAGGTGTGTCTATGAGAGTGATGCTGCATTGATAGGGGCCGGAGAAAGGGATTGGAAGTGAGCCAATCAGAATAGATCAAACAAGTCAGGAGGGACATAGGATGACCTATGGGTGTCGAGTATGTGAAACTTGATGCCATTTGAATGTATGAGTACTGATCTCTTTGTCTGGGACCTTCACTTAGTTCCCGGGGCTGCAGAAAGCAACATGTTATCTGTATCACTGTGGACTAGGTAGCTTGCAAGCTGAATAAAATAACTTCTGTTTTACTTGCAAATCCATCTCGACTTTTATTGAGGCCAGACTGACGGAGAAAGAAATTTGGAATTCAACATTTGGTGCCGAAACCCGGGATTTCTCAGGGCGATCCTGGTCCAACTGCGAAATCAGAATTAGACTGATTATGAACAGGAGGATGGGGAACGAGGGCCCTCAATGTAGAACTGGAAAATGACCGCGCATTGATTGTTCCCCTCTTCTTATCGTCTGATTAGTCTGGTCACTTGCGGTTGGCACAGAAAGACCGCCTCGACGAAATCACAGGTCAGTCTGGGGATTAGCAATTTAATTGATGGGATTTCATATTGTTGTTTCGGCTTGGGTTAGGGTTTTGGGTTGATGTGACATCTCAAATGATGATTCAATTCCAAGTATAAGGGTTCAGAGGCTGATGGGACTTCAGTAATGAAGGTTCAGTCTATTTTATGGGTTCAGGGGCTGATGGGACTTCAGTACTGAAGGTTCAGTCCAGTATAACTGTTTTTAAATCTGAAGATGGTTCAACTCTATGTGTGAGTGTTTTAAATATATAGTTGATTAAGCTAAAATTGTCTCCTTGGACTGTATTGGCGAAAAATGCAGTTCCGAGGACTAGTTGAGATTGTGGGGAATGCTGCATATTGGTTGAAGCAGAAGTCTCTCAAAGGGTTAACAGCAGCAGGCAAAGTTAAAGACAGACAGTGCTTCTCACTCAGGCCTTGAGATAACAGCACCAGTCTGTAGTGTAATCGGATACCTTTCCTTTGAGTCAGTGAACACCAGCAAAGTTACGTTTTGAATTAATTAAAGGAAACCAGTGGGTTTCTCCAACTCTTTGATAAAAGTTATTATTTTCGAAAGCAATTGATTGAAATTGCCAGAATCTTAAGTTTTACTTACTTGAAATAAGGTTTATCTCATTTTATCTGGCGATTAATAGAAACTTAAAGAAGATCATGGACACCATTTTAAAAAGTGTAAATCTGGAGATGATAGTTGATTTTGCTAATACTTATGTGTATGTAAAAGAAAAAAAAACTTGTTAAAAGAAAAATTGTTAAGATAAAGAAATAATTAAGTTGTAAATGTTATACAAGTTTGTGTTAAGCAAATTGTAAATTTAGTTCTGAGTTGAGATCAGAGCTAAGCTTGCAAGTTGCAGTAATTCAATTTGAATTTTCAAACATTTTTAAGTTTTTTTTAAAAAGCGCAAGTAGAGGAAAGAGGCGGGTCAAACAAGAGATGAGCTATGTAGTTCAATGGCTGGCCTTGAATTGACAGAAAAAGAAAAATTCAATAATTTGGAAAAGTAAGCATATCACCTAAGTCTCTCCAAACTAAGCAGAAACCACAAGATTCGGGAACAAAGGAAGCTGAAACAACTTCTTTTGAAGAGAAAGAACTCCCCCTAGTGACAGGGAGAGACGTTGAAGTCTTGGAACAACCAGGGGAAATAGCTAGAGTGCCCCCTGGTGACATTCGGAGACAGTTACCGATTAGGAAGATGCGAAACCCCGACGCAGTGACTGTGGGAGCGAACCCCACGATAGACGTTTACTTCCCATGGACACCCAGTGAGATGATGGCTATTATGTCTACAATCCCAGATAGAAAAAATCTCCTGCTGCCTTCGTGGATTCCTTGAGAACTACCATCTCAATTTATCAAGCTGATTCAAGGGACCTCTGGGCCCTAGTCCAGCAGATTTTAACCCCAGCAGAGTACCTCAATTATCTTAACCACCTGAATTATGCTAGTCATGCCGCACTTCAGCAGGCCTATGCGTTAGACGACGATAGAAGGACACAGATCTTGAATGCGTTGAATAGCACATTTCAAAGGCCCATAAATCTTTCTGTTATCTTAGACCTAAAACCTAAGAAGACTGAAGAGCCAGAGGAATTTCTGGAGCATTTTAATGAAATCTACCGGGGGCAGTCAGGCGATTTGCTGTATCAAAATGGTCAGAATTCCCCTCAATATTGTGCTATGTTAATGCATTGCCTACCACCTTCTGTGGTTACTGCTGTGAAATGTAATAACATGAATTGGACAGAGAACGACCCTTCCCAGATGGCAAGGGCAGTCAGATTTTATTGGAAGGAGGGTGTAGGCCAAGAAGGAGGCTCAGTTACAAAGGTTAAGACTGAGTATGTAATGAAAAAGGATGATCTGCGACCCCAACAAGCGGCAGAAATGGTAGTTTACCAGCAGGAGCCCCAATATAGTGACTTTGGGTGGGTGGATCAGCGAAGAGGAGGATACCAAACCCACCCACAGGGACCCTCACCCCCTTTTTCTGGCCCACCGAACGAATCAATAGCTCTACAACCGCAGCCCCCTCTGAGGGGCCATTGGTCTACTGGAAGAAGAGGACGGGGCAGAAATAGAGGGAGCAATGCATGTTTTAATTGCAGCCGTGTAGATCACTGGCAACAGGAATGCCCCTTTAAAAGACAGGCAGTAGAAGGAGATTATCCGACCCACAGGAGAGGGTACCCACCAAGGGGAGGACAGACGAGATACACTGACTTCTCCCAGGAAAACCCTTTCCCAACACAGGATTGACTAGCTAATTTAGCCATAAGGACTCTCCAATCGGACAGGGAACCTATTATCTCTCTGCAGATAGGAGATCAACATCACTCATTTGTAATCGACACCGGGGCAGCCATGTCTTCTGTGCAATCAGCACTTAAATTACCATTATCCGACCACACGCAGCAATTGTCAGGGTTCCAAGGACAGGTGTGTGAGTATCCTATTTCTGACAGTCACTTACGAGAATAAGTCTGCAGAGCATCAGGTTGTAGTGACTACTGGATTGGACTGTAACTTGTTGGCCCGAGATTTACTGTGTACCTTCCAGCTACAGCTAGAATGCGGAGATGAGGGGGTAACGGTTACATCATGGAGGATGAGACAACAGTGCTATATTTCTATCACCCCCCAGTGGTGGACGTTAGACGTTGAACAGTCACTGCATCACGTTACCCTGGCCTATGACAGAACTGGACGAAACAGGGAGTTGGAGGACAAATACCGGCCATTACTTGAGACCGAATGGCCAGTCAAGGTTACAGCCACAGTCACGGGAAAAGAAGTGCTATTTTACAGGTGTGGAGCATGATGGAGTGTCTACGCATCGTCTGTATGATATTTGGCCTCACTTCGCTTGGCGTGTTATTGGCGATGGACATGGAAAAGGGGAATATTATCTATCTGTGTAGCCCCAACCAATCTACAAGGATACATCACCTATGCAAAGGTGATGTTCTTCGCTGCCCCCATATACGAGGACATGGTATCGACTCATGGAAGGTCATCAAAGTTAAGGAGAATGCAGGAGTCATGAAGCAGTTGCACCGGTCCCGGCGATGGGAAGGGAACATTATATGGACATTGCCTTGTTTTTGGAATACATGTAAATTCGATTTTGGATGTGTTAAAAGTGGTGCAATAAAGGTAATATCAGGCTGTCAGAAGAGCGTAGGAAGAGGCTATGAGGAAGTGAAAGGGACTAGAGAGAGGATGGGGTGTATGAGAAGGGAAGTACAGCTAGAACGTAGGTTACCGGGAGATACACTTAAGTTAGTTAAAGGGCAAACTGAGGAAAACCCGGGTAGTAAACCTTGGGAGCCCTCGGGGCAATAACTAAGGAATTGTCTCAGCTACGGTTGTTTGCAATGCAGAACCGGTATGCTCTTGACTATCTTCTGGCCCGTGAGGGTGGGGTATGCGCCATAGTGCAGGGCAAGTGTATCATGGGAGTTCGGGATAACATCACTAAATTTATGGATAACATACGGGATCACCTGGACAGAATGCAGGATCCTGGCTCTTGGGGTAACTGGGGATTTGGAGGTTGGAAGGACTGGTTGATAAATATGGCCATGTATCTAGTGGTAGCTATCGGCTGCATCTTTGTGGGCCTGGCCATCCTTAAATGTGTGATGGGTAAAATTTAACCAAAAAAAAATTTAACTGTTAAAATCCATGAGGGTGAAGCAGATGAAGGGGGGCTAAGACAGGAATTGGAAATGCAGCGACGGATCTTTTTAGATGAGGAACCGTAGCTATGGATTGGATAGTTCAGTTATCATGGAATGATAAAAGGAGGGAATGACGAATGTGGTATAAAATAGTTACTTTAGAGATATTAGTTAATGTAATGTAGAAATAAGCCACTTTGATTCTGGCAAGTAGAGACAAAGGATTTTAGACCGCATGGAAAAAGCAGGAAGAGGTGTGTCTATGAGAGTGATGCTGCATTGATTTTTTTTTTTTTTTTTTTTTTTTTTTTTTTTATAAATGTTTTATTGAAATTTTTTTCCCAAACAACAATTTTTCCCCTCTTACAAAGCAATGATGCTGCATTGATGGGGGCCGGAGAAAGGGATTGGAAGTGAGCCAATCGGAATAGATCAAACAAGTCAGGAGGGACATAGGATGACCTATGGGTGTCGAGTATGTGAAACGATGCCATTTGAATGTATGAGTACTGATCTCTTTGTCTGGGACCTTCACTTAGTTCCCGGGGCTGCAGAAAGTAACATGTTATCTGTATCACTGTGGACTAGGTAGCTTGCAAGCTGAATAAAATAACTTCTGTTTTACTTGCAAATCCATCTCGACTTTTATTGAGGCCAGACTGACGGAGAAAGAAATTTGGAATTCAACACTATGACCCTCCAGCTTCTGACCAAAACACAAGTAGAAGAGCAAACACGTCACACAGAAGAACGAACATTCCAGAGAAAACTCCGACCAATTGGCAGGGGCCATTGATAAGACCCGGCAATTCAAAGTAGTCCAATGGCCAACCGCCAAGTCCATCAAGGTGTGTTAGAACTGATCTCCCAGGAATCTGCTGTTTTGAAATATAAATAGCTCCGGTAGCCAGCCTAGTCAGGAGGTCACAGGTCAGTCCTCAGTTTACCAGCCACTCGAATTAAAGGTGAAGTCCATCTTAAAGGCATGGGTACATTAATTGTCCAGGTACAAAAAATGATAAAAACCAAAAGAAAAGAAAATAAACAGGGAAAACATTGTTTTCACAGGAGGATCCTTACATAGTGCCCCCTCGGATTTCCCGGCCAATACATCGCAGCTCTTTTTCTAGGGGCTGGTTTAGCACACTGGGCTAAATAGCTGGCTTTTAAAGCAGACCAAGGCAGGCCAGCAGCACGGTTCAATTCCCGTACCGGCCTCCCCGAACAGGCGCCGGAATGTGGCGACTAGGGCCTTTTCACAGTAACTTCATTGAAGCCTACTTGTGACAATAAGCAATTTTCATTTCTCTACGACTGTCTATGCTCTTTCGCTACCTTCACAATGTTGGTCTCATTTCTCTCCTCATTTCCATCACTAGTTCTTTTAGCTTTTTCTGCATTTCCATTTCTATTCGTTCTAATTCCTGTTCACGCTCTAACTGTGACTGAATTCTCTCCCGCTCATTTTCCCCACCACAAAGGCGTCCCTAATGCTACACCACCTCATGGGTCCCTGTACTCATAACATCGCCATCAAGTTTAGATGTTTAGCAATCAAATCAATTACCTCCTCCTTCTTGGGGCAGCACGGTGATGCAGTGGTTAGCACTGCTGCCTGTGGCGCTGAGGACCTGGGTTTGATCCCAGCCCCGGGTCACTGTCTGTGTAGAATTTGCGCATTCTCCTCGTGCCTGCATGGGTCTCAACCCCACAACCCAAAGAGGTGCAGGTTAAGTGGGTTTGCCATGCTAAATTGCCCCTTAATTGGAAAAAAATAATTGGGTACTGTAAAAAAAATTTAACAAGTTTTTATTACCTCTGTCCTCTTAGCTCCAGCTGGTGCATCCCATTTGAAATCCCCTGCAATTCAACTATCAAGTCTTTGCGAAGCCCCTGTGAATAAACCAGAGTTAAGTCTTCCACTTGAAGAAAATGCTTAGCAGCTTCCAAACTACAAACCTGGTGTCCCTTTTTAATTTATGTTACGACACCATGGTCAATTCCTGCCCCACAGAACCTGGAGTCCCAACACAAGTGGATTAACAAATAATTAGTGTAAGATTCCCAAAATCTTTGGCCCCTTTCACTGCTCAATAAGCTACAGCTATCCGGCTTGGAAGTTGAACGCAACAACTATTTATAACAGGAACAAAGTTGAAATATGCAATAATCATGACAGAATGAGGAGAGCTAATCTATGATTGACTCCATTTATCATTCCACTCTCTACCCAAATACACACAAGACAGACACACACAGGGAGGGCTTAAATGATAGGAATTAAAAATGAAATGAAAGATGAGTGTCCTTCCGATGTTGAAGTTATTGCAGCACGCTGTCCTAGGATGCTTCAGGATCGAAGCCACCAGTGTATGGTTCGAGATGGTCACCCAGACATTAGTGGGCATGATCCAGCGGTCACCTTGCACACTCGCTCGGGGGTGGTGCGGCCGGTGGATGCCGGGAGAGGCCTCCCACGGGTTTCCCGGCAGCTTTCACGCCTTGCAGGATCTACACAAAGGTGGACCAGGCGGAATGGCACCCGGGCTATCTTGAGATGTCTGTGTGGTATGGGGTAGTGCAGGGTCGCCCCCTGGCCCTCCCCCTGGAACACGCGCACTTTGGCACTGCCCAGCTGGCACCTTGGCACTGCCACCCTTGCACTGCCAAGGTGCCTGGAACATTGCCTGGGTGCCAGTGCCAAGGTTCAGGGTCCATGCCAATCAAAAGAGGGTAGGGGGGGGTATGAAGGGTTGGGGTGTGCGTAGCAAGTTAGTAGGGACCTCTGAGAGATTGGGGGCTGACAGCTGGGGGTTCTGTAAGGGAGCGCGGAGGGGCCTGAAGAGGGAGGATCCCAAGGCCCATCCTCCCTTAGGCAAGAGAGTTTGTGCCTATGTGTGCCTGGGGGGGGGGTTTACATTGTCCATGGGTGGGGAGTGACCCACACGCTCACTAAAAGATCGAAGCACACTTTCAAAATGGCAGCCTGATCTCTGAGTTCAGCTCCCCAGTGCTGTAGAAAATTCTAAGTGTGAGCTAAACCAGTGAGAAACTCCCCCAGGGGCCAAAAAAGTGACTAAGTGTCATTGGAAAGCGATGGGGAACTCGCTGTCAGAGCCGGCGGGAAACTCTCTGAAAAACCCGCCACAAATGAACTTAGTATTTTTTCTGTTGAATCATACCGCAGGTTTTCTCCTGGAGTGGCATTTTAACTTTTACCAACCTGGGCTTGCACTCAAAGAAGCTGCCTCAGGCCTGTTCAATTCTTTCTCGTTTCCAACTCCACCAGAATGGGTGGTGCAGTGGTTAGCACTGCTGCCTCACGGCGGCGAGGACCCGGGTTCAATCCTGGCCCTAGGTCACGGTCTGTGTGGAGTTTGTACATTCTCCCTGTGTCTGCATGGGTCTCACCCCCAGCTCCCTCTGCATAAAAAAGTTTTTCCTCATGTCCCCTCTATACCTGCTGCCACTTAACTTTCATGTCCCCTGGTTCTAGAATTCTCCACCAAGGGAAACAATTTTATCCTGTTCAACCCATCTCTTCCCCTCATAGTTTTGTCATCTTGCGACCGAGTTGAGAATCTAGGGCCTACTCACCTATTCCAGGGGACATTGAAGATCCCATGGTGCTATTTAATGAAGAATAGGTTGCGTTCTTTATGGGGTCTTGCTGAGTGCAAAAGTGACTACATTTGACCTCAGTAAGAACAAGCAATGTAATTCATATGTCTGAAGGATCCACAGAATCCCTACAGTGTGGAAAGAGGGCATTCGGCCCATTGAGTCTGCACCAACCCTCCGAAAGAGCACCCTACCTAGGCCCAATCCCCCGCCCCATCCCAGTAACCCCCCACATTGATCATGGCCAATCCACCTAACCTGCACATGTCTACATTGTGGGAAGAAATCGGAGCACCCGGAGGAAACCCATGCAGACACGGAGAGAAAGTGCAAACTCCTCCACACAGGCAGTCACCCGAGGCTGAAATCAAACCCAGGTCCCTCCACTGTGAGGCAGCAGTGCTAACCACTGTGCCACCCTCATTAAGGTGTTCCCGAGATTTGGTACAGTATTATGGAAACTCTTGAATTTTATTTTAATCCTGACAATGCACTTTGAGTAGTAGGTTTTCATTCCAGTTCTCATTTCTCATTAGATGTATTTGACGAGCCATAGTGGACAGTTGAAGAAGAATATGGATGAGAATGACAAAGGATGGGTCAACTGGAAGGTATGAAGAAATTTCACACGAGTGTTGATGAACAGGAATTGCTGACTTAAGGTTTTAACATGTCAGTGATTGACCAGACGGTCATGAGCTGTTGTTTCCATAAGGCTCTGTGTTGAGACCTTATACCCTCTTGATACTCCGAGAAACCCTTGCCGCATGCAATCTGATAGAAGTCTGCAAGATTATAAGTGGCATGGACAGAGTGGATAGTCATAAGCTTTTAGCCAGGCTGGAAGAGTCAATTACAAGGGGATACAGGTTTAAGGTGCAAGGGGCAAAGTTTAGAGGAGATGTGTGAGGGAAGTTTTTTTTACACCGAGGATAGTGGGTGCCTGGAACTCGCTGCCGGAGGAGGTGGTGGAAGCAGGTACGATAGTGACATTTAAGGGGCGTCTTGACAAATACATGAATAGGATGGGAATAGAGGGATACGGACCCGGATGTGTAGACGTTTTTAAGTTAGACGGGCAGCATGGTCAGTGCAGGCTTGGAGGGCCAAAGGGCCTGATCTGTGCTGTACGTTTCTTTGTTCATCACACAGCTCGAGGATGCAGTGGTTTCAGTGTCTTTTGATTTATTAAACTGTTAAGTTTGTGCTGCACATTCTGCTCCACTAGGGCAAGTGTATTCAGACCCGATGTTCTGCATTGCAGAGGTGCCAGAGCACAGGATTCATCCTGAACAAGTTTCTTCACCAAATAGATTTTTTACCTTGATTGATGTTACCAGGGAGATTTAGCTATGGATCACTGAAAGGAAGACATGGAAACAAAGGGAGAGCTGCTTCAGAGATAGTGCTAGAACTCAAGAAATGGTTTGCAGCCTCGCCTTCTGGCTGGGGAATAATGTATGATTCATGAGGAAAAGGAACGAGCACCGTTACCTTTTTTAAAAAAAAAACAGTCGAACACATCCTTCCTAAGGTTTCACCTCCATGTTCACTTTACTTTCTCCATGTCCACTTTGTGACCTTTCTTGCGGGTGAGAAGACCTGCTCCCAGGTTTCTATCAGTCCTGCTCCGAACAAACTGGCAAATGTACTTTTTTTAATATATAAATTTAGAGTTACCAATTCATTTTTTTCCCAATTAAGGGGCAATTTAGCGTGTTCAATCCACCTACCCTGCACATCTTTGGGTTGTGGGAGCGAAACCCACGCAGACACAGGGAGAATGTGCAAACTCCACACGGACAGTGACCCAGAGCCGGGATCGAACCTGGGACCTCGGTGCCGTGAGGCAGCAGGGCTAACCACTGCGTCACCATGCTGCCCCCTGGCAAATGTACTTGAGGACAACTGGGGTTAACTGTCATAAAGGAAGTGATTTTCTCTAGAATCTGCGCTTGAAATATATACGGCTGAGGAATGAGTCTGTTAAACGCTAATGCATGTAATTCCTTTGTTTTAGAAGAAGTCAGAATTTTACTTTAATTCATCAGTTGAGTTGTATGCCTCTTGATTTCGCTCTTCCATTGCTCCCGTTTGCCTCCAATTTTCCACCCACCATTAACTTGAGCTTCTTCAAAACTCTGCTGTCCAAATTCTAACTGCCACCAAGTCCCAATCACCTGTCACTTCCTGTCTCATTAACCTTGCGGTATGAGGGCAGCAAGATGGCGCAGTGGGTTAGCCCTGCTGCCTCACGGCGCCGAGGTCCCAGGTTCGATCCCGGCTCTGGGTCACTCTCCGTGTGGAGTTTGCACATTCTCCCAGTGTTTGCGTGGGTTTCGCCCCCACAACCCAAAGATGGGGCAGGGTAGGTGGATTGGCCATGCTAAATTGCCCCTTAATTGGAAAAAATTAATTGGGTAATCTAAATTTTTTTTTTTTTCAAGTTTCTTTTAAAAACCTTGTGGTATGGCTGCACCTCCATTTTAAATTTCTTATCCTTGTTTTCAAAACCCTTCATGGCCTCACCTCTCACGATCTGTGTGGTCTCCTCACCTCACTGTTTATATGGCCTCCTCCAACACTGTAATCATAGAATCCCCACAGTGCAAAAGGAGGCTGTTCGGCCCTTCGAGTCTGCACCTACCATCTGAAAGAGCACATTACCTAGGCCCACTCACCCACCCTATCCCCGTAGCCCCATAATTACATCTAACCTACACGTCTTTGGACACTTCAGGGCCAATTTATGATGGCCAATCCACCTAACCTACGCATCGACTGGGGAACACCCAGAGGAAGCCCACGCAGTCAGTGGGAGAAATGCAAACTCCGCACCGTTGCCCAAGGCCGGAATTGAAGCTGGGTCCCTGGCGCTGTGAGGCAGCTAACCACTGCCGCCCCAATCCTCTGAGATCTCTGCACTTTTCTAATTATGGCCTCCTGCACATCCCTGATTTTAATCAGTGCATTAACAGAAGCCATGCCTCCAGCTGCCTCGGCCATTCACTCTGAAAATCCCACCCTTAACCTCATGCCTCTCTACCTTTCTCTCCTTTTAAAACACTCCTTAAAATGTACCTCTCATCAGTCCTAATATTCCCTCTTGTGGCATCTTTTAGTAACACTGCTGTGGGGTGCCTTCGGACATTTCACTGTGTTAGAGGTGTTATATTATTGCAAACTGCTATTGTTGAATTGCTGATGGCAACGACCTGTTTTGTTACAATTTGACTTTATTAGGGAATCACTGTTACCTCCGAGCACTTCAGTGAAGCAATGAAGAAGGAAGACCTGGTTTACCTGAGTTCTGATTCTCCCAATGTGCTGAATGATCTGGATGCAACAAAAGCTTATATCATAGGTGGCTTGGTGGACCACAATCACCACAAGGTACACTGTGCATCTTCCCTGCTTCAAAGCTAGCATTCTATGATGGGAGGTAACCCAGAGCCTGCAGACGTGTGCAATCCTTTAATGGCACGGTATAAACTCAAGTTGTTGTTGATGAAGCTCGCTCAAAAAGCTGCAGTCCCACGCAATTGAGAATTAGATGCTTTGAGAAAAATGGATTCAGCATTACTTACCTTGGCATTTCCATGGCTGCCATTTCAGGGCTTAACGCACAATAAAGCACTGGAGTTCGGAATCGCCCACGCCCAGCTTCCTCTTGGGAACTACGTGAAAATGGATAGTCGCAAAGTGTTGACTGTAAATCACGGTAAGTATCATAACCACAGATTTCCTCTGCGATTGGGATGTATAGTTTCACTACAGTTTTTAATATACAGCTCATATGTTTTGTACAAATAATCATAGAATAGAATCATAGGTTACAGCACAGAAGGAGGCCATTTGGCCTGGCAAGCCTGTGCTGGCCCTGTGAAGGAGCAGTTCACCTAGTGCCACTCCCTGGCCTTTTTCCCATAGCCCTGCAAATGTTTCCAGTTCCATGTTGAAAGCCACAATTGAATCTACCTCCACCACACTCTCAGGTAGAGCATGCCAGATCTTAACCACTCGCTGTGTGGGAAAAAGCGTTTCCACATATCTCCATTGCTCCTTTGCCAATTACTTTGTCTGTGCCCTCCCAGTCTGTGCCCTCCTCGTCTCGATCCTTCGAGCTTCCCCCTATCCACACCCCTCATGATTTTGAATACCCCTCCCTCCAACTTCGCCATGGAGAACGGTGCCAACATCTCCAATCTTTCTCTGTAACTGAAGTTCCTGCTTGAAGCCCTACACTATCCTCCTCACAGTTCATAATGCTTACAAGTTTTGTATCTACAAATTTTGAAATTGTGGAATTATTGTGGAATGTATCAGGAAGAGCTGGAATCCTAACACTGATCCCTGTGGAACTCCAGCATAAACCTTCTTCCAGTATGAAAGCAACCATTTGTCACTACGCTGTTGCTTGTCACTCGGCCAATTTCGGATCCAGTTGTTGCTATTCCATGCATTCAGACTTTGCTCACAAGTCTGTTGTGTGGCACTGTATCACTGTATCAAAGGGGCAGCACGGTAGCACAGTGGTTAGCACAGTTGCTTCACAGCTCCAGGGTCCCAGGTTCGAATACCGGCTTGGGTCACTGTCTGTGCAGAGTCTGCACATTCTCCCAGTGTGTGCGTGGGTTTCCTCCGGGTGCTCCGGTTTCTTCCCACAGTCCAAAGATGTGCAGGTTAGGTGGATTGGCTATGCTAAATTGCCCTGAGTGTCCCCCCCCAAAAAAAAAAGATTAGGTGGGGTTACGGGGATTGGTGGAGGGGGTGGGGATAGGATGGAGGTGTGGGCTTAGGTAGGTGCTCTTTCAAAGGGTCGGTGCAGACTAGATGGGCCGAATGGCCTCCTTCTACACTGTAAAGTCTATGATTCTATGAAATAAATGTTTTTTTGTGAGTCCATGTGCCCCACATCAACTGTCTTACCCTTAACAACCCTCTCTGTTACCTCATTAAAAAAAAAACACTCCAGAAGATTAGTTAAACCTGATTTCCCTTTAACAAACCCGTGCTGGCTTTCCTGAATTAACCTGCATTTGCCCAGGTGTTAATTTTGTCCCAAATTATTGTTTCTAAAAGCTTCCCCACCACCAAAGTTAAACTGACTGGGCTGTGGTTGCTGGGCTTTTCTGGAGTAATTTATTTAAATGACATGTTACAAATTAATTAGCCTTTCTGTAAATTAGTATAATTTGCAACAAATGAGATAGGTGTGAAATTTCAGTGTTTTGAAAACCGTTTGTGCAGAAGTCTGGCATTCAACACAGTATGTTGCACATCATTTAACATTTTTTTGAACGAACAGAAGTATAATCTGGTGAAAATATTAGTACAAATTTTCTGCTGAAAGTGTAAATAGAAGCATAAAGCGCAAAAGCAAGGAGATTATGCCAGATCTTTATGAATCATTGGTTAGGCCTCAGCTGGAGTATTGTGTTTAATAAAGTGGACACCACACTTTAGGATGGATGTCAAGATCTTGGAGAGAGTGCAGAGGAGATTTACCAGAATACCAGGCTGAGGAACTTCAGTTTAGTGGAGAAACAAAATAACTGGAGTCATTCTTGCAGCAGAGAAAGTTGCAGGGAGATTTAATCGAGGTTTTCGAACCATGAAGGATTTTGATTGGGTAATTAACCGGACATTGCCTCCACTGGCAGCAAGGTTAATAATCAAAATTAAATTATCTTTATTGTCACAAGTAAGCTTACATTAGCAATGAAGTTACTGTGAAAATCCCCTAGTCGCCACACTCCAGCTCCTGTTCGGGCACACGGAGGGAGAATTCAGAATGTCCAAGTTACCTAACACCACGTCTTTTGGGACTTGTGGGAGCGCCCGGAGGAAACCCACGCAGACACGTGGAGAACGTGCAGACTCCGCACAGACAGTGACTCAAGCCGGCAATCGAACCTGGAACCTTGATGCTGTGAAGCAACAGTGCTAACCACTATGCTACCGTGAAACTACAGGGGACACAGGAGAGATGAGGATTTTCTTTACATAGTAGTTGCACAGGATTACACTGTCTGAAAGGGCGTTGGGAGTACAGTCAATAATTTATGTTTTAAATTTAGAGTACTGAATTCATTTTTTCCAATTAAGGGGCAATTTAGCGTGGCCAATCCACCTAGCCTGCACATCATTGGGTTGTGGGGGCGAAACCCACGCAAACACGGGGAGAATGTGCAAACTCCACACGGACGGTGACCCAGAGCCGGGATCGAACCTGGGACCTCGGCGCCGTGAGGCAGCAGGGCTAACCCACTGCGCCACTGTGCTGCCCTGAGTACAGTCAAAAATAACCTTCAAAGGGGAATTGGATAAATGCATAAAGGGAAGGAAATTGCTGTTATAATGAAGAAAGAGTCAGAGCAGTGGGACGAATCGGATTTCCCTTTCAAAAGACCACCCAAATTGCCACCTCGCATGCTGTAGGGTTCAATGACTAAGTGGGGGTGCAAGTACCAGAGTAAAGGGAGAATCAGTTTTGGGCCATGCACTCAAGCAAGGTAGGCATGGGAACAGATTGCTCTGGCTCTGAGGAGCCACGAGGCTCAGTGAGATCACAAAGGAGTCACATTCACGGATTATATACTTTTCAACCTGAACAAAACTCATTATTGCAGTTTCTTGCTGCATTTCTAACCCATTCCACTGAGTGTCAGCAACCGTAAATATAATGCTGAGCTCATCCTGCCATCTGGTATCTGAACCAGGATTGCTTTTGTTCCCACAGTATTTGAGATAATCCTCGCCTATTTAGAGAAGAAGGACTGGCAAGAAGCTTTTTTCGCCGTGCTGCCACAACGCAAAGGAGCAGTTCCTGCCTGCCTGCCTGTCAGCACAGAACAAAACCAGCCTGGAGCTGACTCAGACACTTGTGATTCTGTACAAAATGGGAGAGCAACATCTGGAGCTCTTGCACAAGAAAATAAACAACTCAGTAAATTAAAATATGAAGAGCAAGGCGCAAAGACCAGTGAAGAAATGGATGGTGAAATGTAGCACTCTCCGTTTGACTAAACTTTACAGGGGAAATGATCCAAAAGCGGGACTTTTGAGTTTCTCTCGTGACGCCTTCTCCCCGTGTCTGCGTGGGTTTCCACCGGATGCTCTGGTTCATATTCTAAAGATGTGCTAAATTGCGCCTGTGTCAAAAAAAGGTTAGGTGGGGTTGCTGGGTTCTGGGAATAGGGTGAAGCTTTGGCTTAAGTAGGGTGCTCTTTCCAAGAGCCGATGTGGACTCGATGGGCCGAATGGCCTCCTGCACTGTAGGGATTCTATGATTTGTTTCTTGTATCCTCACGTCACACTCAAGGTGCCATGAGTTTGGAAAGATGTTTCTTGAACACTATATTTTAAGCAAGATTGCTAATATGTTAATAACTCAACAAGAGCTTTTGAATTGTGTTAAAGCTTTTGGAATTTACATTGCAATGCCTGTAGCCATTGCCAGTGTACGTATTATAGTTTATTTGGGTTAACCCTAATGGATCCTGGCTGGATTGTGCACAGAGATATGCCTAATTTCTTTCTAAAGTGACGGAATAGATTGAAAATATTGTCACTTTTTATTCCCCCAGATTGAAATGTACTCTGTGAATGTGACCTTTGTACATAATGTATATACACACAAATGCAGCCGATTCAAAACGCAATAGTCTCTTTCGGTATTTCTATTATTCCCGGTGTCCACAGTTACTGCAAAATGCTAACATTTATTTTCATATGAACGTACTCCAATTTTCATGGGAGCTTATCCGCGCTCATCCAATTACAGTATGGTTATGCTATTTCAATTTCAGTATGATACACTGATGTGCCATAGAACCAATGACCAGTCAACCTTTCCCTGGCTGTTTCAAAAATTGCATTCCAGTAATAATTATGGTCATTCTTAATGACGGGTGCTGGCTTACCTTGAATTATTTCTTCCACTTGGATCTTGTCAATTCAGAAGCTGTGAAGTAATGCAGAAAAACTGATTCTCACCATTACTTGCCCTGCAGTTTGTGGTTCCTGAGGGCTTTCAACAGGAGGAGGCTGTCCTGCTATTAAATTCATTCATGACCGGTTGTATTTTTGCTCTATGATCTGCATCTTTGTTTACCTTGGTTGTGTAATCCGTAATACACTTGCCCTAACAAAGAAATCTCAGTTGACATTTTACGATAGACCTCCCTGACTCTGCACAGCTTTTTGAGGGAGAACGTTCCAGGTTTCCACTACCCTTTGTGTGAAGAGAATCATAGATGATAGAATTTACAGTGCAGAAAGAGGCCATTTGGTCCATCGAGCCTGCAACAGCCCTTGGAAAGAACCCTACCATGCCCACATCTCCACCCTATCCCAGTAACCCCATCTAATCTTTTTGGACAATAAGGGCAATTTAGCATAGTCAATCCACCTAACCACATCTTTGGACTGTGGGAGGAAACCGGAGCACCTGGAGGAAACCCACGCAGACACTGGGAGAACGTGGAATGGATTTCAGCAAAGCGTTTGATAAGGTTCCCCACGGTAGGCTATTGCAAAAAATACGGAGGCTGGGGATTAAGGGTGATTTAGAGATGTGGATCAGAAATTGGCTAGCTGAAAGAAGACAGAGGGTGGTGGTTGATGGGAAATGTTCAGAATGGAGTACAGTCACAAGTGGAGTACCACAAGGATCTGTTCTGGGGCCGTTGCTGTTTGTCATTTTTATCAATGACCTAGAGGAAGGCACAGAAGGGTGGGTGAGTAAATTTGCAGATGATACTAAAGTCGGTGGTGTTGTCGATAGTGTGGAAGGATGTAGCAGGTTACAGAGGGATATAGATAAGCTGCAGAGCTGGGCTGAGAGGTGGCAAATGGAGTTTAATGTAGAGAAGTGTGAGGTGATTCACTTTGGAAGGAATAACAGGAATGCGGAATATTTGGCTAATGGTAAAGTTCTTGAAAGTGTGGCTGAGCAGAGGGATCTAGGTGTCCATGTACATAGATCCCTGAAAGTTGCCACCCAGGTTGATAGGGTTGTGAAGAAGGCCTATGGAGTGTTGGCCTTTATTGGTAGAGGGATTGAGTTCCGGAGTCGGGAGGTCATGTTGCAGCTGTACAGAACTCTGGTCCGGCCGCATTTGGAGTATTGCGTACAGTTCTGGTCACCGCATTATAGGAAGGACGTGGAGGCTTTGGAGCGGGTGCAGAGGAGATTTACCAGGATGTTGCCTGGTATGGAGGGAAAATCTTATGAGGAAAGGCTGATGGACTTGAGGTTGTTTTCGTTGGAGAGAAGAAGGTTAAGAGGAGACTTAATAGAGGCATACAAAATGATCAGGGGGTTGGATAGGGTGGACAGTGAGAGCCTTCTCCCGCGGATGGATATGGCTGGCACGAGGGGACATAACTTTAAACTGAGGGGTAATAGATATAGGACAGAGGTCAGAGGTAGGTTCTTTACGCAAAGAGTAGTGAGGCCGTGGAATGCCCTACCTGCTACAGTAGTGAACTCGCCAACATTGAGGGCATTTAAAAGTTTATTGGATAAACATATGGATGATAATGGCATAGTGTAGGTTAGATGGCTTTTGTTTCGGTGCAACATCGTGGGCCGAAGGGCCTGTACTGCGCTGTATTGTTCTATGTTCTATGTTCTATGTTCTAACGTGCAGACTCCGCACAGACAGTGACCCAAGCCAGGAATTAAACCTGGGACTCTGGAGCTGTGAAGCAGCTGTGCTACCGTGCCGCCCCAACCAGTGGCTGCGGGTAAAGCCCATTTGTCACTTTTTGAATCAAATAAAAAACCATGAAACTATTGGAAAAGTCAAGACTGGATTCTGAAACTGCAGTTTCCTAGCATGTCTTCTCGTGGGTGAATTGACGCAAGCATCAGTAATGACAAACTTGCAAGAGGCTTGGAGTGGTTGGTCAACAATGACTGAAGGAAACAAATATTACAACAGTTAAAGATGTTTAATCATAACTTTTTATTTGTAACTTTCAACATAAAACCAGCAGGCACCACACTATAATGAGAGTCCAGGATAATTCACTGTGCAAATATTAATCTGAAAAACCAGTGTCAGTCCCCTGTTGCCAGAACAGCATCTACTGCCTCATGTTCAAAAGCAGAAAATATTTATTTCACGGTGCAATCAGGAAAATGATCTGAGTAACACATGAGCAAAAGTGCATTACTATGGTCAGTACAGCAATTACAACATGTTCAGTTAGCTGAGCCGTCCATAACAAGGAAGAACACAAGGGAGAAAGATTAACCGTCATACAAAGCAAATATCTGTAAAGAAATATTAGCATTTACATAAGACCTTTCACAACTGCAAAATGTGCCGCAGAAAGTTTTTCAGCCAGTGAAGGACTTTTGAAGTATGGTCACTGTTGTTAATGCAGGAAATGCAGTGTCAATTTGCACACAGCAAGCTCCCACAAACAGCAATATGATAATGACCAGGTAATCGGTTCTGATACTGTTGATTGAGAGATATAGAATTTTGGGTGAAACACCAGGGATACCATAGTGACATGGGAATTTTTACATCCATCTGCTTCAATAGTTAATATTGGAACAGTGACTTCTCACTGATCAAACACATTCAAAAGTATATATTTTCCCCATTTGCTAACATTACTCAATTAATGACTCAAATATAAGATTCTGCATCAGGTTTCCCAGATTGTGGTGCAATAAGTCACAAAAAGCTAATTTGATGTAATTTTTCTTTAACTAATCTCTTCCTCTATGCCAGGGTTGGCACGTGAGATGATCGTCAAGTCTGAGCAACCGGAGCTGCAGACCTGACAGACTGCGGGGGGGGGGGGGGAGGATCTAAAAATGTTCCAGACATTGGAAAATTCAGGAAAAGCAAGTGCAGGGATCACACTTGACTGGCTAGGTTATGTAATATATAGAGACCGTCTAACATTAAAATGGGAAAGTGGATAAAAGAAGACTTGGCATGCTACTTCGATTAGAGTGCGATCCTTGCTCTATGCAATATATGAAAGGGTTGCTGGCACTAAGCTTTGATACGATTTTTTTTGGTGTATTCAATAATTTTCAATGTAATTGACCATTTTACCAATCTGGACCTTTCATTTTCTGAAATATTGGCAATTAAAGCTGATTTTCAGGAATGCAGGCCCTTTTTTAAGATATAAATACTGATAAGAAATCTAGAAGTCTGGAGTAATCAGCTGGGTAATTTAAATTGAATAAACCAAATGGATCTGCAATTTAAAAACAAAAATAAAATGCTGGTGTTAGCAATGGTAGCCGTTAAAAACCCATCTGGTTCATTGACATCGTTTAGGAAAGGAAATTGGCCACCCTTACACAGTCTGACCTGTATGTAACTCCAGACCCACACAAACCCTTGACTTGCCCTCTGAAACGGCCTAGTAACCTGCACAGTTGTTGAGAAGGCGCCTCACCACCACCTTCCCAATGGTCAATAAATGCTGGCCTAACCAACAACATCCACATTCTGTGAATTACGTTTTTGAAAAAGAATGATCCTTTCTTTGTCATGCTCTCGTCCCGAGAACAAATTGCTTCAGAAACATGAGCAACAAACATTGCTACCCTGGTCAGCTTGGATTGAATTTCCCCCTTTCGGAAATGGGAAACCATTTAAGTTGACCTAATAACAGCTCTCAAGATTATGAAGCTTAATCAAGATAAATAGTTCGCTATAGTGAAGTGTTCAAATGCAGGAGGTCACAAATTAGGAAATAAAAAGGGAAAATGGGAAGAGCCAAAAGGTATGAAAATTCCATTGAAGCAAGTGGTATAATGAGGGACAATAAGTTTTTTTTCAATGGAGGCTGTAGGTGCACCCAAAATTGTAGAGTGATCATTACTGATTAGAATCTTTAATCCATTGCTAAGCATCTTTCTAAATGGAATTAAGAATTATGGACTTGTTGAGCCTAAAATTAGAGCATTCTCTGAAAAATTCTTTAATTTTTTGGACTGTAGTGAATGCAATGTGATTTAAATTACATTTTTAAGGTATAGTCATCGTACAAGTAGATAGAGATCATAACTACATTTCCATTGTAGGTCATAGTACAAGTAGGAATTGTAACTACATTTACATTGTAACATTTCAGTCTTGTTCCTCTGAAGTTCTCCTTTAAAATAACTGCTTTTTCTCTCAGTGGTAGAGAATATATACTTGGACAAATTGGTGATCCAGCCCAGCGAAGATGTACAATATAATCTGACACATCAATGCTTCATTTACCTCCAAAAAAATTTACTGATAACTCTGCACATTCATTCATTGCAAACTCTTTCAAGGGGGTTTGCCTCTGTTTTAAGTTTGAGATAAATCAGTCAAATTGTGGCACAACTTCCCATCCAGTATGGGTGAAGACGGCACATTGAGTATTCTCGAGGATCCAAGAGTTTTTGGCTTTTTGTGACTTTTACAATGTGGACTGTTGCGAGCAGAGGAAAGTGGCCTCATCTCTTCCAGCATTTTGAGGTCTCTATCTCTATCTGAATTATTAGAAGTTGGAACAAATATGAATACAAGATAATATTCTTAACGCAACCATAGATTTCTAAAACATAAATCACACATACAGTACAGCGTTATCTAAAAGCATTGAACCCCTGGTAAATCTGATATTGGCGAAACACGCAGCCTTAATTGGCTTCTATTTAGCTTAATCTTTTGGAGAAGGTTGCTGCAATATCTCTTAAGTGTTTTCTGATCACAAATTGGGTGATACCCCTATTATAGAATTTAGAAGGAGGCCATTCGGCCCATCGAGTCTGCACCGGCTCATGGAAAGAGCACCCTACCCAAGGTCAACACCTCCACCCTATCCCCATAACCCAGTAACCCCATCCAACTCTAAGGACGATTTTGGACACTAAGGGCAATTTATCATGGCCAATCCACCTAACCTGCACATCTTTGGACTGGGGAGGAAACCTGAGCACCCGGCGGAAACCCACGCGGAGGATGTACAGACTCCGCACAGACAGTGACCCAAGCCGGAATCGAACCTGGGACCCTGGAGCTGTGAAGCAATTGTGCTATCTACAATGCTACCGTGCTATTAGGCATAGCCAAACAGGCTCGGGTTATTTTTAATAGAAGAGCGAGAACTGAGGTGTTAAAAATTATGCAAGGGTCTGATAGGGCAGGCAAGAGGAAAACTGTTCCCACTTGTTGAGGAGGCCAACACTGGGGGTGGTAAATATAAGATGGCTATGAATAAATTCAATAAGGAGAGTGATTATAGAATGTGGAACTGGCTATCGTGGAGTAGTTTTTTATAAATTTAAGAGTACCCAATTCATTTTTTCCAATTAAGGGGCAATTTAGTATGGCCAATCCACCTACCCTGCACATCTTTTGGGTTGTGGGGGTGAAACCCACACAAACGTGGGGAGAATGTGCAAACTCCACACAGACAGTGACCCAGAGCCGGGATCGAACCTGGGACCTCAGCGCTGTGAGGTAGCAATGCTAACCACAGCACCACCGTGCTGCCCTATCGTGTAGTTGAGATGAATAGCATGGATGTATTTAGGGGGAAGCTGATAATGGCATGAAGAATAAATGAATAGAGGAATATGCTGATAGAGTGAGATGAGGAAGAGTGGGAGTCACATGAAGCAGAAATGCTGGATTGGACCCGTTGGGCCAAATGTAGTGGGAATCTGGAACTCTGCCTGAAAAGATGATAGAGGCAGAAAGTCTCACCTCATTTAAAAGATACTTGGATGTCTCCTTGAAGAGCCAGGCCCTGCAGTGCTGCGGATGAAGATGGGAGTAGGCTGGACAGTTCTTTATGGACTGCATAACAAGGACTCTGTGGGCTGAATATACTCCTGTGTAGTAATAGCACGTTGCTGGCACCCTTAAGGAGCAGAGAGTGAGGCATCACATGCCCCCCCCCCCCCCCCCTCCCTGGATCTAGGTAGGATGCTCTTTCAGAGGGTCAGTGCAGACTCAATGGACCTCCTTCTGCACTGTAGGGATTCTACGATGACCCACTGCTGAGAGCTGCCAGCAGTCTGATAGCCAGCAACCAACTCTAGCTGTCCCAGCATCGACAAAACGCAGAAGTGAATGCTTCTGGAACTGCTAGCAGACCTGGAAAAGAACTGTAACGGCCCCTGGACTCAGGTAACTCCTGTCTTTTAGGGAGGGAAGAGATTAGGCACCTGGGGGGGGGGGGGGGGGGGGTGTTGGAGGAACCAGTTTGGGAGGTCAAGCAGGGAAAGACAAAGGGGGGGGGAATATTATCTTTGGGGGGGGTTCCCCAGATAAATACAAGGCAGTCCCCCAAAAGATGGACCCCCCCTGAAAAGGTTGACTCGCAAGCTTGCCCACACCAACTGTCCTGTGGCGTGGGCATGTGGCTTTATTCAGGCCAATTGGCTTTCTAAGAAGCTCAGTTGCCCATTGATTATTTCTTTTTCAAAACAGCAGGCAGGCATTGGCCACCTCCCTCTGATTGTGTTATGGGGGCCGGATTGGGGATGGGGTGGGAAGGTGGTGGACAGTAACATTTCCTCACAGTTTTGCAAATCGAAAATTGTTAAGTTCCCGTCCGGGATCCTGACAAGTGCTTGGAGGTGCCTACTGTGGGTTGTCCAAGCCTCCACACCCTATCAGACCGTGGGAATCACTGCTTCCTGGTAAACCAAAGCCTTTGAGATCCTAGTCCTCAAATACTCTTTCCTTTAGTTGGCTGAATACTAAGCTGGTACTGGAATCGATGATGAATGTTGTCATCTATATCTGCCTCCATTCCAAAATATGGAAAATGGTCTTATGTTTTCCAGGATCTCGGCATTGAAATGAATGAAAAGTCACTTATTGTCACGAGTAGGCTTCAATGAAGTTACTGTGAAAAGCCCCTAGTCGCCACATTCCGGGAGGCTGGTACAGGAATCGAACCATGCTGCTGGCCTGCCTAGGTCTGCTTTAAAAGCCAGCGATTTAGCCCAGTGAGCTAAACCAGCCCCTTAATTGATGGGGAGGTGTTTCACTGTAGGAGCTTGATAGAGGAGGACCATAGTTTTTTGCATGTTTAGTGTAAGGCCCATTTAGTGAAAGGGAACACACAAACCTAATCCTGTAAACACCGCCTGACCTGCTCGTGGCAGAGTCGGCAAATCACACATCGGACAAATCAGCCATCTCAAAACACATCAAACAGGAGTGGAAGCAAATCATCCACACTCCCAAGGGAATGCCTCGGAGGGTGGAGGTCAATTAGATGGAGAGTGGCTGGAAACCCTTTTCAATAACTCCAATGGTCTATAAATCACAGATCTATGTAAAAACTGTTCCTGAAAATGGTTTACTAATACCACTTTTGCAGTCCTAGATAACTTGGGAAAATAATTAGAATTAGAATGTCTTCCAGATCAGAGGGGTCCTTTTCGCCATTGTGTCTGTGCTAGATCTTTGAAAGGGTTATTAAATTGTTGCCACGCCTTTTGCTCTTTCCCCGTGGGCTTGCCTGCTCGCTAATCCTTCTAACCCTATCAGCTAACGTCTAGATCTTTTTATCCTTTATTGACTAAAGTTGATTTACTGACTTGTCTTGCACTATTCTAGCTGACCTTAAGTAACCCCATATTTAGTCCAATTAATAAAGCAAAAGAAAATATTGTTAGACTGTTGGTTTCGTAACCTGTACCTGGTTCTTTCTCTGAGATTGAGTCCAGTTTTTGACATTGTGACCTGTGAAACAAAAATGACAAATTTCAGCTCTAATCATTAAGCTCTGATCATTACAAACCTATAGTCAGTGTCCATCCTTCTCATAATCTATATAAAACTTGGAACAAACAATGGGCCAATTCAGGGAGGTATGTTTGTACGGTTGGATTTACTACTTTTGTTCCAATTTTAAGCATGGGGAGACTATATTTTATTTATTTCTAACATGTTTTAGGTTTAATAAAAATGCAAGGTAGTCTATGCCAAGGTAGTCTATGCCAGAGTAGTGAGGCCGTGGAATGCCCTACCTGCTACAGTAGTGAACTCGCCAACATTGAGGGCATTTAAAAGTTTATTGGATAAACATATGGATGATAATGGCATAGTGTAGGTTAGATGGCTTTTGTTTCGGTGCAACATCGTGGGCCGAAGGGCCTGTACTGCGCTGTATTGTTCTATGTTCTATGCACCTCCAATAAAACTCTTCTAATAGGGCAATCACCAACGGTGCCACGGCGGGGGCGGGGGCAGGGGGTGGGGGTGGGGCTGGTACGGGACGGGACACCAGATTGAAGGTAATTTGCAAAAGTAAGTGCAGGAGTGGTTTTGAATTTCAAGATTGTCTCTTTCCCTGATTGACCATAAGGAACCCAGACTGTTAACAATTGGGAACAATTTCATACATGGAAGATGATTTAAGAATGTGCTTGGAGGTGCCTACTCCACAGCCTATCAGACCTGGGAATCATTTCATGCATAGCAATAAAGAGGAGGTGGTTGGCTACGTTGATATTGGGATCAGAATAATTTGGGGTTCACTATTTAGTGTTTATGAAGCATCTTGCACTAGCTTTCAGTAACTCACTAAGGCTCCTTCGACGTCACCTCCAAAACCTGCAACCTCCACCACCTAGAAGGACAAGGGCAGGAGACCCATGGGGGCACCACCACTCGCAGGTTCCACTCCAAGCGCTCACCAGCCTGACTTGGGAATATGTTGCCGTTCCTTCGCTGTCACTGGGTCAAAATCCTGAAAGTCCCTCCCTATCAGCACTGTGGATGTATCTACACTACGTAGACTGCAGCGGTTCAAGAAGGCAGCTCATCACCACCACCTTCTCAGGGGCAATTAGAGATGGGCAACAAACGCTGGCCTAACCAGTGACACCCACATCTCTTGAAAAAAAATGTAAAAGCCACAGGACATTCCAAATCACTTCACAGGCAACAAAGTACTTTAGACTCGTAGAAAGCATGTCACACGTAGAAAGCATGTCAGCCAGTTTGGATTTGTGAAAGAGAAATCATGTTTAACCAATTAGGTAGAGTTCTTTGAGGAGGTAACCTGTATTGTGGATAAATGAGAACCGGTGGAGGTTACAGAGCCATAGAGTCACACAGCACAGAAAAGGCCCTTCGGCCTATCGAACCTGCGTCTGGCAAAAACAACCACCTAACTATTCTAATCCCATTTTCCAGCACTAGGCCCGTAGCCTTGTCTGCCCTGGGATCACAAGCGCAGATCTAAATACTCCTTAAATGTTATGAGGGTCTCTGCCTCCACCCCCCTTTCCGGCAGCGAGTTCCAGACTCCCACCAGCCTCTGGGTGAAAAGGTTTTTCCTCACATCCCCTCTAACCCTCCTGCCCCTCACCTTAAATCTCTGCCCCCTGGTCACTGATCCCTCCACCAAGGGGAAAGGTTTCTTCCTGTCTACTCTATCTGTGCCCCTCAATTTTGTATACATCTCAATCATGTCCCCCCTCAGTCTCCTCTGCTCCAAGGAAAACAATCCCAGTCTGTCCAATTTCTCCTCATAACTAACACTCTCCAGCCCAGGCAACATCCTGGTAAATCTCCTCTGCACCCTTTCCAGTGGCTATCACATCCCTCCTATAATGTGGATTCCAGAACTGCTCACAATACTCTAGCTGTGAGCTAATCAATATTTTATACAGTTCCAGCATAACCTCCCTGCTCTTAAACTCTATGCCTCGGCTAATAAAGGCAAGTGTACCATATGCCTCCTTAACCACTGCATCCACCTTAAGGGACGGGTATACATGCACACCAAGGTCCCTCTGATCCTCGGTGCTTCCCAGGGTCCTGACGTTTATCCTGTATTCCCTCGCCTTGTTTGTCCTGCCCAACTGCATCACTTCACACTTATCCGGGTTGAATTCCATTTACCACTGATCAGCCCATCTGACCAGCCCGTCTACATCCTCCTGTAATCGAAGGCTATCCTCCTCACTATTTACTTACTCAATTTTCGTATCATCCGCAAAGTTATTGATCAACTCTCCTACCTTCATATCTAAAACATTTATATAAGAAGGCATGCTTGGTTTCATTGGTCAGAATATTGAATACAGGAGTTGGAACGTCTTGTTGAAGTTGTACAAGACATTAGTACGGCCACACTTGGAATACTGTGTACAGTTCTGGTCACCCTAATATAGAAAAGATATTATTAAACTAGAAAGAGTGCAGAAAAGATTTACTAGGATGCTACTGGGACTTGATGGTTTGTGTTAAAAGGAGAGGCAGAATAGGCTGGGACATTTTTCCTGGACTGTAGGAGGCTTAGAGGTGATCTTATAGAGGTCTATAAAATAATGAGGGGCATAGATAAGGTAGATAGTCAACATCTTTTCCCAAAGGTAGAGGAGTCTAAAACTAGAGGGCACAGGTTTACGGTGAGAGGGGAGAGATACAAAAGGGTCCAGAGGGGCAATATTTTCATCCAGAGGGTGGTGAGTGTCTGGAATGAGCTGCCAGAGGCAATAGTAGAGGCGGGTACGATTTTGTCCTTTAAAAAGCATTTAGACAGTTATATGGGTAAGATGGGTATAGAGGGATATGGGTCAAATGCAGGAAATTGGGACTAGCTCAGTGGTAAAATCTGGGTGGCTTGGACAAGTTGGGCCGACAGACCTGTTTCCATGCTGTAAACTTCTGTGACTCTATAACAGTAATAAGGGCCCCAACACTGATCTCTGCGGGACCCCACTGGACACAGGCTTCCAGTCAGAACAACACCACTCGACCATCACCCTCTGCTTCCTGCCACTCAGCCAATCCTGGATCCAATTTGCCAAATTTCCTTGGAACCCATGGGCTCTTACCTTCGCTGTCAGTCTCCCATGTGGGACCTTATCAAAAGCCTTGCTGAAGTCCAAGTAGACTACGTCAAATTCATTTCCCTCACCTACACACCTTTAAAAAATTCAATCAAGTTGGTCAGACATGACCTCCCCTTAACAAAACCACGCTGACTCTTCTGGATTAATCCCTGCCTCTCCAAATGCAAATTAATTCAGTCTCTCAAAATTGCTTCCAATAGTTTCCCCACCACTGAGGTTAGACTGACTGGCCTGTAGAGTCCTGGTTTATCCCTTCCTCCCTTCCTGAATAATGGAACCACACTGACTATTCTCCAGTTCTCCGGCACCTCTCCTGTGGCTAGAGAGGAATTGAAAATTATTGCCAGCACCCCTGCTATTTCCTCCCTTGCCTCACTCAACAGCCTGGGTTATATTTCATCTGGCCCTGGAGATTTGTCTACTTTTATCTGCCAGATCACTCAGAACCTCCTCAGAACTTCCAGATGTACTGCCCTTAGTTTTCCAGATGTGCCACGTAATAGAATCCCTACAGTGCAGAAGGAAGCCAATCGGCCCATCGAGTCTGCACCGACCCTCTGAAAGAGCACCCTACCTCAGCCCAATCCCCCACCCTATCCCCATAGTCCTACCTAGAGGCAATTTAGCATGGCCAATCCACCTAACCTGCACATCTTTGGACTGTGGGAGGAAACCAGAGCACCCAGAGGAAACCCACCCAGATACAGAAAGAATGTGCAGACTCTGAAAGAGGTCAGAATCGAACCCAGGTCCCTGGTGCTGTGAGGTAGCAGTGCTACCCACTGTGCCATCAAAGATTATTGCGAAAAATAAACATTCATGGTATGGGGGAATAACATATTGGCATGGATACAAGATTGACTGGCTGACAGGAAGCAGAGAGTAGGCATAAATGGGTCGATCCAGGTTGGCAAGATGCAACATGTTGGATTGGATTTAATTGGATTTGTTTATTGTCACGTGTACCGAGGTACAGTGAAAAGTATTTTTCTGCGAGCAGCTCAACAAATCATTAAGTACATGAGAAGAAAAGGGAATAAAAGAAAATACATAATAGGGCAACACACCATATACAATGTAACTACATAAGCACTGGCATCGGATGAAGCATACAGGGTGTAGTGTTAATGAGGTCAGTCCATAAGAGGGTCATTTAGGAGTCTGGTGACAGTGGGGAAGAAGCTGTTTTTGAGTCTGTTCGTGCGTGTTCTCAGACTTCTGTATCTCCTGCCCGATGGAAGAAGTTGGAAGAGTGAGTAAGCCGGGTGGGAGGGATCTTTGATTACGCTGCTCACTGCTGGGACCTCAACTGTTTACAATTTATAGAAATAACTTGGATGAAGGGATGGATGGGATGGTTGCCAAATTTGCTGAAGGCACAAAGATAGATAGGAAACTAAGTCGTGAAGAGGAAATAAGGAGGCTACAGAAATATATTGACAGGTTAAGTAAGTGGGCAAAAATCTGGCAAATGGATTGTAATGTGGGAAACTGTGAAATTGTCCATTTTGGCAGGGAGAATAAAAATGCATATTGTCTAGATGCTGAGAGTTGGAGAGCTCTGAGATGCAGAGGGATCTGGGTGTCCTAGCGCATGAATCAGAAAAAGTTAATATGCAGGTACAGCATAGTAATTAGGAAAGTTAATAGAATGTTAGAATTTATTGCGAGGGGAATTGAATACAAAAGTAAGGATGTTATACTTCAGTTGTGCAGGGCACTACAGAGACCACATCTGGAGTATTGTGTACGGTATTGGTCACCTTATTTAAGGAAGGCTGTAAATGTGTTGGAAACAGTTCAGAGAAGGTTTACCAGACTGATACCTGGAATGGGTGGGATGTCTTATGAGGAAATGTTGGGCAGGAGGTTAGATTGTGGTGTTTTTTGTGATGCTGTTTTCGGGATGGATATAGTAGTGTTCACAAAGATCACAGAAGCTAAGTTCATTAACAAAGCTAACTTTTATTTGTACTTAAATTAAGCTCGACCACTTACTCCTATAGTAAATAATCATTATAGTAATCCACACTCTACTAACACCAGTCGCTACACTCTAACTCTAACTATACTCTATCTTCTCTAGATCTCTCCTCTGCACTCTACTCCAGCCTTCACTCTCCCCCAGAACGCTGAGAGTCAGTGCTTTATATAGTAGTGCATCTAGTTCCATCTAGTGGTTAATTGTAACATGCCATTAACTCTTTGTATACTGAACATTTTGATAATGTCACACACTGGAGTTTAGAAGGGTGAGAGGTGTCTTGATTGAAGCAGTTAAGAAAGATCCTGGGGGGATGTGGAGAGGATGTTTCCTCTTATCCGAGAATCTAGAACTAGGGGGGGGCGGGGGTCACTGTTTTTATAATGGAAATGGGGAGAGGGTTGAGAGTCTCTGGAACTCTCTTCCTCAAAAGGTGGTGGAAACGGAGAATTTGAATATTTTTAATGCAGAAGTGAATAAATCCTTGGTAAGCAAAGGAGTGATAGGTTATTGGGAGGACGCAAAGTGCAGATTTGAGGTTACTGACGATCAGCTATGGCGGCAGAGAAGGTTGGAGGGGCTGAATGGTGCACTCCTGCTCCTTGTTGGTATTCACAAGGCCCCACAAACAGCATAAAATAAAGACAAGGCAACCTGGTTTTTTTTGCTACATTAATTGGGGTATAAATATTGGGCTATACTATTCAGAACATCTTCAAAATAGTGCCATGTGATCCTTTACATCTACCTGAGAGGACAGGCAAAGACTTGGTTTAATGTCTCATCTGTTAAACAGCACCTCAGACAGTGCAGCTCTCCCTCGATACTGCGCTATTGAGTGTCAGCCTGGATTCTGTGCTCAAATCTCTGAGGCGGGACGTGAACTCACAACCTTGTGACGTAGGGTAAGCATGAGCCAAGACTAACACCCTGACCACAGTGACCAACAGAAACCCTGTTCGATCAATGGGGAAGCAGTGACACAGTGATATTGTCACTGGACTAATAATCCAGGAACCGGGTTTGAATCCCACCACCGGAGAAGGTGAAATTTGAATTCAATAAAAATCGGCAATTAAAAGTCTAATGATGAGCATTAAACTATTGTTTTTAAAACAAAATTGGAGTACCCAATTCTTTTTTTTTCAATTAATGGGCAGTTTAGCGTGGCCAATTCGCCTCCCCTACACATCTTTGGGTTGTGGGGGTGAGACCCACGCAGACACGGGGAGAATGTGCAAACTCCACACGGACGGTGACCCAGAGCCGGGATCGAACCCGGGTCCCCAGCGCCGTGAGGCAGCAGTGCTAACCACTGCTCCACCATGCCGCCCTGACCATTAAACCATTGTTGATTGTCGTAAAAACCCATCTGGTTCATTAATGTCCTTCCGGAAATCTGCCGTCCTTACCCGGTTTGGTCTACATGTGACTCCAGACCCACACAGCGATGCGGTTGACTCTTCACTGCCCCCCACTGAAATGTCCGAGCGAGCCACTCAGTTCAAGGGCAATTAGGAATGGTCACCAAATGCTGACCCAGCCCAGCGACACCCACATCCCAAGTACGAATAAAATAAAAATGTTTTAAAATCTACAAAAACAGAAGTAGAAAAATATGGAAAACATTTCTTGGGCGAAAATGATAAGATACCAAATATAAGGGGGTTACAAACCTGGCTCGACGCCTCTCACAGGCAGACTTTGCTCGGAACATCGCCGTCTCTGCGCCTTCGATTGGTTGACGCGAAGTTAACTTTTCTTTTGTCGCGGCACAGGCTGCACTGCCGAACCTCATATTGGCCACAGCCATGCGAATTAAGTCCAACACCATGTCTTTTTCTAAACCAGGGCGAAACACAGGATGAGGACAAGTGCAACCAGCAGAAGGTCACCCTCGACCTTTTCAAATGGAATTTTAACAGGCCGGCCTCAAGTACTGCGGAACGGGGGAAGTAAAACCGGCGGCAGCAATTGTATTCCTGCAACCATGTCTGGAAGATTACAACAACGTACGTTCATGTAGCGCCTTTAATGTATTCAAGCACCCCCAAGGTATTCCACAGGGGCGTGTTAGGTCACGTTAGACACCGAGGCCGAAATCCTCCCGTCCTGCCTGTCCTTAATTGTCGTGTCCTGCCCGCCGCAGGAGTCGTCATGGGCGGGCCAGATAATTTGAGAGACCAGCAGTTTCGGGCAGAAATGTCTGGTCCCCCCCCCCCCCCCCCCCCAAGTTATATAGGTGATATGAGTAGAGGGGACCAAAGGCTTGATTACACAGATATATTTTAAGGAGCATAATAATAATATTTATTAGTGTCACAAGTAGGCTTACATTGACACTGCAATGAAGTTACTGTG
Source organism: Scyliorhinus torazame (assembly GCF_047496885.1). Taxonomy (NCBI): domain Eukaryota; kingdom Metazoa; phylum Chordata; class Chondrichthyes; order Carcharhiniformes; family Scyliorhinidae; genus Scyliorhinus; species Scyliorhinus torazame. The sequence goes on from NC_092709.1 coordinate 9,677,517, forward strand.
AAAAGCCCCTAGTCGCCACATTGCAGCCCCTGTTCGGGTACACAGAGGGAGAATTCAGAATGTCCAATTCACCTAACAAGCACGTCTTTCGGGACTTGTGGGAGGAAACCGGAGCACCCGGAGGAAACCCACACAAACACGGGGAGAACGTGCAGACTCCACACAGACAGTGACCCAAGCCCGGAATTGAACCTGGGACCCTGCCGCTGTGAAGCAGCAGTGCTAAGCACTGTGCTACCGTGCCGCCCCTTAAAGAAGGAGAGGCAGAGAGTAGGAGCGATTTAAGGAGGAAATTTCACAGCCCAAGCAACTGAAGGCACGACCACCACTGAAGAACGATTATCGCACAAGAGTGCTGCCTGGGAGTGTAATCAGACAAAACGTTTACACCAAGCCAAAACAGGAAATAGTAGGACAGGTGATCAGACGCTTGGTGACGGAGGTAGCTTTTTTAGTAGCATGTGAAGGAGGGGAAAGAGAGATGGAAAGGTTTGGAGTTCCAGTGTTTAGGGTGCAGATAGGTGAAGGCACAGCCGCTAACAGTGGGCCGAAGGACTGCTTTATCATGGGCGGTACCAAGCTTCTTGAGTGAGCTGCACCCATCTAGGCAAGTGGAGAGAATACCATCACATGGCTGGAAGGAGAGAAAATTAGGGAGCAGATGGGGGAATTCTCAAAGGAAAAGAGCCAGGAGACGCGGTGTTGAGTTAAGACAAACGATCAAAGCCTCTGGTCACTGAGGTCCGTCTGACAATTGTTTAATTTTAAAAAGCAGTGCCCAGAATTCCTGCAGACCTTTTCTTTTTTTTTGGTTTAAATTTAGAGTGCCCAATTATTTTTTTCCAATTAAGGGGCAATTTTAGTGTGGCCAATCCACCTACCCTGCACACTTTTGGCTTGTTGAGGCGAAACCCACGCAAACACGGGGAGATTGTGCAAACTCCACACGGACAATGACCCAGAGCCGGGATCGAACCTGGGACCTCGGCGCCGTGAGGCTACAGGGCTAACCCACTGCGCCACCCTGCTGCCCTCTGCAAACCATTTCTCAGACTAACCACCCATCTTTCACCAAACTTACAGCAGCAGATCTGAAGATCCACGAAATAAATCCTAACCCCCAGTTGCCTTATTATTACAATTATTAGCTTAATAAGATTATTACATTTTGGGAATGTGTCTTTATTTGCCAGTGAAGGCCCCAGGGAGGGGAGCCGACCCGGGGATGTTGCCTTTTCGCCTTGCCGCATCTAGCTTCCATTCTCTGGGAATCTGGGTGAATCATAAACTTAATTTTGCTCGGCTGGTGAATGGGGTCAGAGCAGATTTGCAGATGTGGGAAAACTTCCCCCATCCTTGGCGGGCAGGGATCAGACAGTTAAACGAACATCCTTCTGAGCTTTCTGTTTCTTTTCTAATGTCTCCCTATCTTTCTTTACAAATCATCCTTTGTTAAAATTGATAAGTTGATTATTTCGATCATTTGGGTGGGAAGGACCCCAAGGATTCACAGGATGTTCCTGCAGAGAGAAAGAAAATCTGGGGGCTTAGCCGTACCTAATTTGCTCCTTTATTGGGCTGGCAAAGGGGCTGAGGGGGGGGGGGGGTTAGGGATCTGAATTAGTTACTGCCTCACTTCCTTTTTGTCCAATGACATTTACCCCAATCCCGGTGATGGTGGCTGAGGGTGAGTCACCTGATGAAGGAGCTGCGCTCCGAAAGCTAGTGACTCCAAACAAACCTGTTGGACTTTAACCTGGTTGTTGTAAAACTTCTTACTGTGCCCACCCCAGTCCAACGCCGGCATCTCCACATCTTGAAAAGGTCAAGTACACCATTGGAGGATCCGTGGGTGGATCCTACTCAAGGTGGCAGCCAATAATATCCTTTTTCAGGGAATTGGTCATCGTCAGTTGTGAGGGTGGCGGTGGGGGTGGGGGGGGAGCGAGGGGGGGGGGCATTTATACGGGTTCTGGTTGGGGTTTTTCTTTGTTATGAATTATTGGGGTAAGGGGTAGGGTCCAGGGGGTTGATATTGATTTAAATAGAACATAGAATACAGCACAGAGCAGGCCCTTCGGCCCACGATGTTATGCCGAACGTTTGTGCTAGATTAAGAACAAATTAATCTACACCCCTCAGTCTACCGTAATGTGTTGATTTTGTACCGTTTCTGTCTGCATTTGTCGGTTAATGCAGTTTTATTGTGTTATTTTGTATCATTGAAAAGCCTGCTTCGGAATAAAAATATTTATATTTTATAAAATCTGGATCTCGCACAGCGTTCACCAAGTCGGGCGTAACGAGGCCATTGAATCGCGCCCTACATCTCAAACGTGAAGCTGTAAAATGTCCCATGTACATTCCATCCTGAAATTCGGGTCACCTCTTCATTCAGCTGGAGGGTTAACTGAGCTCTGAGCTTACCTGGACACCTGAGTTCAAGGATCTTCGAAGCAGATTGAGCGGAATCATGGCAATTTTCAAATAGAAAAGTCCCACAAAAATGCAATGGGTTGAGGAGTTTACATTGTGTTAGGATCTGGGCTGCGTCACTCACCTTTTGCTCCTGTTATGAGTAACCATTGCTGTACAGCTTGGAGTGAATCGGTCTGCAAGATCTGAGATAGTAACTCCAGGACCTAAATGAAGGGCAGCATATCGCACAGATTTAATTAAAGACAGTGAATTGTTGCTTCACTAATGGTAGCTGTGATGAGAAATGGGTGCACGCTTTACACTCGTACAGTCCTCCTCCACAAACCCAACATCATTTTGGTGGTGGCTAGGGGGCATCTTGGTCACTGGGACAATGATAGTCGGGTTCAGTGGAAAGGGTCTCAACCCACACCATCCGGAGAGTCGGCAGGGACAAGCCCGCTGCCATTTTATGCTCAAATGAGTGTTGATTGGCAGAAGGCGCTTTTCCCGTCCGCACTTGGAAGGAAGTCCTGCTTCAGGAAGCCACAGTCAATCTATGCTGGAAGAGGCATTGCAGCGTCATGCCTGGGACTCAGTACAGGGAGCCGGTGTGAAAGTAATCAGCAGGGGCACTGGGGAGGGGAAGGGACAGCAGGGGATGCCCTGGGTGGATGGGGAGGAGTGGCTAATCAGAGGATGGCCAGAGAAGTAACTAGTCCATGAGGGAAGGGTGAAGCCAGCCAGATGGGGGCTTCCAACGGAGGCGTCACATTGCCGCCCGAGACCGAGAATGTTAAACTTTTCTATTCCCCACCCTGGGTTATCCAGCCGCCGCCCATCTGAAAATTGAGGCTGGGACAGAGAAATGGCCACTTAAAGATGTTCCCTAGTTGTAGACTTCCCAATCACGGACAATGGCAAGCTTCCAGTCCGAGGCACTGCCACCAGTCCCACCAGTAACATCCCACCGGGTCGTGGCGGCGAGATTCCGGAAGGAGACCAAGTAATTCTAGGCTCCTCCCCGTCCCCCCCTCCTCAGGACCAGCTGGGGTGGAGGGGAGGGGAGCATATAATTCAGGCCCTGGTGTTACAGAACTTGTGTCAATTTAGGGTTGATGCACTGTGAAAGGTGGTTGTGTTCCGGGGTAGTACTGAGGGAGCACCGCACTGTGAAAGGTGGTTGTGTTCCGGGGCCAGTACTGAGGGAGCACCGCACTGTGAAAGGTGGTTGTGTTCCGGGGTAGTACTGAGGGAGCACCGCACTGTGAAAGGTGGTTGTGTTCCGGGATAGTACTGAGGGAGCACTGTACTGTGAAAGGTGGTTGTGTACCGGGGCCAGTACTGAGGGAGCACCGCACTGTGAAAGGTGGTTGTGTTCCGGGGCCAGTACTGAGGGAGCACCGCACTGTGAAAGGTGGTTGTGTTCCAGGGCCAGTACTGAGGAAGATAATGTTCCTGTTTCAAATATTGCACTGAAGGTGCAGACTGAATCAAATGTTGGTGCTGTTATCATAACAACAGTTGGCATTTATAAGCGCTTCTGACATTCACCTGAGAGTCTCAGCTGAGAGATGCCACCTGTCACAGTGCGGTACTCCCTCAGCACTACCCCGGAACACAACCACCTTTCACAGTGCGGTGCTCCCTCAGTACTACCCCGGAACATAACCACCTTTCACAGTGCGGTGCTCCCTCAGTACTACCCCGGAACACAACCACCTTTCACAGTGTGGTGCTCCCTCAGCACTACCCCGGAACACAACCACCTTTCACAGTGCGGTGCTCCCTCAGTACTACCCCAGAACACAACCACCTTTCACAGTGCGGTGCTCCCGCAGTACTACCCCGGAACATAACCACCTTTCACAGTGCGGTGCTCCCTCAGTACTACCCCGGAACACAACCACCTTTCACAGTGCGGTGCTCCCTCAGTACTACCCCGGAACACAACCACCTTTCACAGTGCGGTGCTCCCGCAGTACTACCCCGGAACATAACCACCTTTCACAGTGCGGTGCTCCCTCAGTACTACCCCGGAACACAACCACCTTCCACAGTGCGGTGCTCCCTCAGTACTACCCCGGAACACAACCACCTTTCACAGTGCGGTGCTCCCTCAGTACTACCCCGGAACACAACCACCTTTCACAGTGCGGTGCTCCCTCAGTACTGGACCCGGAACACAACCACCTTTTACAGTACAGTGCTCCCTCAGTACTACCCTGGAACACAACCACCTTTCACAGTGCGGTGCTCCCTCAGTACTGGCCCCGGAACACAACCACCTTTCACAGGGCGGTGCTCCCTCAGTACTACCCCGGAACACAACCACCTTTCACAGTGCAGTGCTCCCTCAGTACTACCCCGGAACACAACCACCTTTCACAGTGCAGTGCTCCCTCAGTACTACCCCGGAACACAACCACCTTTCACAGTGCGGTGCTCCCTCAGTACTACCCCAGAACACAACCACCTTTCACAGTGCGGTGCTCCCTCTGTCCTACCCCGGCACACCACCACCTTTCACAGTGCGGTGCTCCCTCAGTACTATAAGAACATAAGAACTAGGAACAGGAGAAGGCCATCTGGCCCCTCGAGCCTGCTCCGCCATTCAATGAGATCATGGCTGATCTTTGTGGACTCAGCTCCACTCTCTGGCCCGTACACCATATCCGCGAATCCGTTTATTCTTTAGAAAGGTATCTTTTTCTTAAAAACGTTTAAAGAAGTAGCCGCAACTGCTTCACTGGGCAAGGAATTCCAGAGATTCACAACACTTTGGGTGAATAAGTTCCTCCTAGCTACCCCGGAACACATCTACCTTTCACAGTGCGGTGCTCCCTCAGTACTGGCCCCGGAACACAACCACTTTTCACAGTGCGGTGCTCGCTCAGGACTGGCCCCGGAACACAACCACCTTTCACAGTGCGGTCCTCCCTCAGTACTACCCTAGAACACAACCACCTTTTACAGTGCAGTGTTCCTCAGTACTACCCCGGAACACAACCACCTTTCACAGTGCGGTGCTCCCTCAGTACTACCCCAGAAGACAACCACCTTTCACAGTGCGGTGCTCCCTCAGTACTGGCACCGGAACACAACCACCTTTTGCAGTACAGTGCTCCCTCAGTACTGGCCCCGGAACGCAACCACCTTTCACAGTGCGGTGCTCCCTCAGTACTACCCCGGAACACAACCACCTTTCACAGTGCAGTGCTCCCTCAGTACTACCCCGGAACACAACCACCTTTCACAGTGCGGTGCTCCCTCAGTACTACCTCAGAACACAACCACCTTTCACAGTGCGGTGCTCCCTCAGTCCTACCCCGGAACACCACCACCTTTCACAGTGCGGTGCTCCCTCAGTACTACCCCGGAACACAACCACCTTTCACAGTGCGGTGCTCCCTCAGTCCTACCCCGGAACACCACCACCTTTCACAGTGCGGTGCTCCCTCAGTACTACCCCGGAACACAACCACCTTTCACAGTGCGGAGCTTCCTCAGTACTACCCCAGAACACAACCACCTTTCACAGTGCAGTGCTCCCTCAGTACTGGCCCCGGAACACAACCACCTTTTACAGTACAGTGCTCCCTCAGTTCTGGCCCCGGAACACAACCACCTTTCACAGTGCGGTGCTCCCTCAGTCCTACCCCGGAACACAACCACCTTTCACAGTGCGGTGCTCCCTCAGTACTACCCCGGAACACCACCACCTTTCACAGTGCGGTGCTCCCTCAGTACTACCCCGGAACACAACCACCTTTCACAGTGCGGTGCTCCCTCAGTACTACACCAGAACACAACCACCTTTCACAGTGCGGTGCTCCCTCAGTACTACCCCGGAACACCAACACCTTTCACAGTGCGGTGCTCCCTCAGTACTACCCCGGAACACAACCACCTTTCGCAGTGCGGTGCTCCCTCAGTACTACCCCAGAACACAACCACCTTTCACAGTGCGGTGCTCCCTCAGTACTGGCCCCGGAACACAACCACCTTTTACAGTACAGTGCTCCCTCAGTACTGGCCCCGGAACACAACCACCTTTAACAGTGCGGTGCTCCCTCAGTACTACCCCGGAACACAACCACCTTTCACAGTGCGGTGCTCCCTCAGTACTACCCCAGAACACAACCACCTTTCACAGTGCAGTGCTCCCTCAGTCCTACCCCGGAACACCACCACCTTTCACAGTGCGGTGCTCCCTCAGTACTACCCCGGAACACAACCACCTTTCACAGTGTGGTGCTCCCTCAGTACTACCCCGGGACGCAACCACCTTTCACAGTGCAGTGCTCCCTCAGTACTACCCCGGAACACAACTACCTTTCACAGTGCGGTGCTCCCTCAGTACTACCCCAGAACACAACCACCTTTCACAGTGCGGTGCTCCCTCAGTACTACCCCAGAACACAACCAGCTTTCACAGTGCGGTGCCCCCTCAGTACTACCCCGGAACACAACCACCTTTCACAGCGCGGTGCTCCCTCAGTACTACCCCAGAACACAACCACCTTTCAAAGTGCGGTGCTCCCTCAGTACTACCCCGGAACACAACCACCTTTCACAGTGCGGTGCTCCCTCAGTACTGGCCCCGGAACACAACCACCTTTTACAGTACAGTGCTCCCTCAGTACTACCCCGGAACACAACCACCTTTCACAGTGCGGTGCTCCCTCAGTACTGGCCCCGGAACACAACCACCTTTCACAGTGCGGTGCTCCCTCAGTACTACCCCGGAACACAACCACCTTTCACAGTGCAGTGCTCCCTCAGTACTACCCCAGAACACAACCACCTTTCACAGTGCGGTGCTCCCTCAGTACTACCTCAGAACACAACCACCTTTCACAGTGCGGTGCTCCCTCTGTCCTACCCCGGAACACCACCACCTTTCACAGTGCGGTGCTCCCTCAGTACTACCCCGGAACACAACCACCTTTCACAGTGCGGTGCTCCCTCAGTCCTACCCCGGAACACCACCACCTTTCACAGTGCGGTGCTCCCTCAGTACTACCCCGGAACACAACCACCTTTCACAGTGCGGTGCTCCCTCAGTCCTACCCCGGAACACCACCACCTTTCACAGTGCAGTGCTCCCTCAGTACTACCCCGGAACACAACCACCTTTCACTGTGCGGTGCTTCCTCAGTACTACCCCAGAACACAACCACCTTTCACAGTGCAGTGCTCCCTCAGTACTGGCCCCGGAACACAACCAGCTTTTACAGTACAGTGCTCCCTCAGTTCTGGCCCCGGAACACAACCACCTTTCACAGTGCGGTGCTCCCTCAGCACTACCCCGGAACACAACCACCTTTCACAGTGCGGTGCTCCCTCAGTACTACCCCGGAACACCACCACCTTTCACAGTGCGGTGCTCCCTCAGTACTACCCCGGAACACAACCACCTTTCACAGTGCGGTGCTCCCTCAGTACTACACCAGAACACAACCACCTTTCACAGTGCGGTGCTCCCTCAGTACTACCCCGGAACACCACCACCTTTCACAGTGCGGTGCTCCCTCAGTACTACCCCGGAACACAACCACCTTTCACAGTGCGGTGCTCCCTCAGTACTACACCAGAACACAACCACCTTTCACAGTGCGGTGCTCCCTCAGTACTACCCCGGAACACCAACACCTTTCACAGTGCGGTGCTCCCTCAGTACTACCCCGGAACACAACCACCTTTCGCAGTGCGGTGCTCCCTCAGTACTACCCCAGAACACAACCACCTTTCACAGTGCGGTGCTCCCTCAGTACTGGCCCCGGAACACAACCACCTTTTACAGTACAGTGCTCCCTCAGTACTGGCCCCGGAACACAACCACCTTTAACAGTGCGGTGCTCCCTCAGTACTACCCCGGAACACAACCACCTTTCACAGTGCGGTGCTCCCTCAGTACTACCCCAGAACACAACCACCTTTCACAGTGCAGTGCTCCCTCAGTCCTACCCCGGAACACCACCACCTTTCACAGTGCGGTGCTCCCTCAGTACTACCCCGGAACACAACCACCTTTCACAGTGTGGTGCTCCCTCAGTACTACCCCGGGACGCAACCACCTTTCACAGTGCAGTGCTCCCTCAGTACTACCCCGGAACACAACTACCTTTCACAGTGCGGTGCTCCCTCAGTACTACCCCAGAACACAACCACCTTTCACAGTGCGGTGCTCCCTCAGTACTACCCCAGAACACAACCAGCTTTCACAGTGCGGTGCCCCCTCAGTACTACCCCGGAACACAACCACCTTTCACAGCGCGGTGCTCCCTCAGTACTACCCCAGAACACAACCACCTTTCAAAGTGCGGTGCTCCCTCAGTACTACCCCGGAACACAACCACCTTTCACAGTGCGGTGCTCCCTCAGTACTGGCCCCGGAACACAACCACCTTTTACAGTACAGTGCTCCCTCAGTACTACCCCGGAACACAACCACCTTTCACAGTGCGGTGCTCCCTCAGTACTGGCCCCGGAACACAACCACCTTTCACAGTGCGGTGCTCCCTCAGTACTACCCCGGAACACAACCACCTTTCACAGTGCAGTGCTCCCTCAGTACTACCCCAGAACACAACCACCTTTCACAGTGCGGTGCTCCCTCAGTACTACCTCAGAACACAACCACCTTTCACAGTGCGGTGCTCCCTCTGTCCTACCCCGGAACACCACCACCTTTCACAGTGCGGTGCTCCCTCAGTACTACCCCGGAACACAACCACCTTTCACAGTGCGGTGCTCCCTCAGTCCTACCCCGGAACACCACCACCTTTCACAGTGCGGTGCTCCCTCAGTACTACCCCGGAACACAACCACCTTTCACAGTGCGGTGCTCCCTCAGTCCTACCCCGGAACACCACCACCTTTCACAGTGCAGTGCTCCCTCAGTACTACCCCGGAACACAACCACCTTTCACTGTGCGGTGCTTCCTCAGTACTACCCCAGAACACAACCACCTTTCACAGTGCAGTGCTCCCTCAGTACTGGCCCCGGAACACAACCAGCTTTTACAGTACAGTGCTCCCTCAGTTCTGGCCCCGGAACACAACCACCTTTCACAGTGCGGTGCTCCCTCAGCACTACCCCGGAACACAACCACCTTTCACAGTGCGGTGCTCCCTCAGTACTACCCCGGAACACCACCACCTTTCACAGTGCGGTGCTCCCTCAGTACTACCCCGGAACACAACCACCTTTCACAGTGCGGTGCTCCCTCAGTACTACACCAGAACACAACCACCTTTCACAGTGCGGTGCTCCCTCAGTACTACCCCGGAACACCACCACCTTTCACAGTGCGGTGCTCCCTCAGTACTACCCCGGAACACAACCACCTTTCGCAGTGCGGTGCTCCCTCAGTACTACCCCAGAACACAACCACCTTTCACAGTGCGGTGCTCCCTCAGTACTACCCCGGAACACAACCACCTTTCACAGTGCGGTGCTCCCTCAGTACTGGCCCCGGAACACAACCACCTTTTACAGTACAGTGCCCCCTCAGTACTGGCCCCGGAACACAACCACCTTTAACAGTGCGGTGCTCCCTCAGTACTACCCCGGAACACAACCACCTTTCACAGTGCGGTGCTCCCTCAGTCCTACCCCGGAACACCACCACCTTTCACAGTGCGGTGCTCCCTCAGTACTACCGCGGAACACAACCACCTTTCACAGTGTGGTGCTCCCTCAGTACCACCCCGGGACGCAACCACCTTTCACAGTGCAGTGCTCCCTCAGTACTACCCCGGAACACAACTACCTTTCACAGTGCGGTGCTCCCTCAGTACTACCCCAGAACACAACCACCTTTCACAGTGCGGTGCTCCCTCAGTACTACCCCAGAACACAACCAGCTTTCACAGTGCGGTGCCCCCTCAGTACTACCCCGGAACACAACCACCTTTCACAGCGCGGTGCTCCCTCAGTACTACCCCAGAACACAACCACCTTTCAAAGTGCGGTGCTCCCTCAGTACTACCCCGGAACACAACCACCTTCCACAGTGCGGTGCTCCCTCAGTACTGGCACCGGAACACAACCACCTTTTACAGTACAGTGCTCGCTCAGTACTGGCCCCGGAACACAACCACCTTTCACAGTGCGGTGCTCCCTCAGTACTACACCGGAACACAACCACCTTTCACAGTGCGGTGCTCCCTCAGTACTACCCCGGAACACAACCACCTTCCACAGTGCGGTGCTCCCTCAGTACTACCCCGGAACACAACCACCTTTCACAGTGCGGTGCTCCCTCAGTACTACCCCGGAACACAACCACCTTTCACAGTGCGGTGCTCCCTCAATACTGGCCCCGGAACACAACCACCTTTTACAGTACAGTGCTCCCTCAGTACTACCCCGGAACACAACCACCTTTCACAGTGCGGTGCTCCCTCAGTACTGGCCCCGGAACACAACCACCTTTCACAGTGCGGTGCTCCCTCAGTACTACCCCGGAACACAACCACCTTTCACAGTGCAGTGCTCCCTCAGTACTACCCCGGAACACAACCACCTTTCACAGTGCGGTGCTCCCTCAGTACTACCCCAGAACACAACCACCTTTCACAGTGCGGTGCTCCCTCTGTCCTACCCCGGAACACCACCACCTTTCACAGTGCGGTGCTCCCTCAGTACTATAAGAACATAAGAACTAGGAACAGGAGAAGGCCATCTGGCCCCTCAAGCCTGCTCCGCCATTCAATGAGATCATGGCTGATCTTTGTGGACTCAGCTCCACTCTCTGGCCCGTACACCATATCCCCGAATCCCTTTATTCTTTAGAAAGGTATCTTTTTCTTAAAAACGTTTAAAGAAGTAGCCGCAACTGCTTCACTGGGCAAGGAATTCCAGAGATTCACAACACTTTGGGTGAATAAGTTCCTCCTAGCTACCCCGGAACACATCTACCTTTCACAGTGCGGTGCTACCTCAGTACTGGCCCCGGAACACAACCACTTTTCACAGTGCGGTGCTCCCTCAGTACTACCCCGGAACACAACCACCTTTCACAGTGCGGTGCTCCCTCAGTACTACCCTAGAACACAACCACCTTTTACAGTGCAGTGTTCCTCAGTACTACCCCGGAACACAACCACCTTTCACAGTGCAGTGCTGCCTCAGTACTACCCCGGAACTCAACCACCTTTCACAGTGCGGTGCTCCCTCAGTACTACCCCGGAACACAACCACCTTTCACAGTGCGGAGCTCCCTCAGTACTGGCCCCGGAATACAACCACCTTTCACAGTGCGGTGCTCCCTCAGTACTACCCCGGAACACCACCACCTTTCACAGTGCGGTGCTCACTCAGTACTACCCCGGAACACAACCACCTTTCACAGTGCGGTGCTCCCTCAGTACTACCCCAGAACACAACCACCTTTCACAGTGCGGTGCTCCCTCAGTACTGGCACCGGAACACAACCACCTTTTGCAGTACAGTGCTCCCTCAGTACTGGCCCCGGAACACAACCACCTTTCACAGTGCGGTGCTCCCTCAGTACTACCCCGGAACACAACCACCTTTCACAGTGCAGTGCTCCCTCAGTACTACCCCGTAAGACAACCACCTTTCACAGTGCGGTGCTCCCTCAGTACTACCTCAGAACACAACCACCTTTCACAGTGCGGTGCTCCCTCAGTCCTACCCCGGAACACCACCACCTTTCACAGTGCGGTGCTCCCTCAGTACTACCCCGGAACACAACCACCTTTCACAGTGCGGCGCTCCCTCAGTACTACCCCGGAACACAACCACCTTTCACAGTGCGGTGCACCCTCAGTACTACCCCGGAACACAACCACCTTTCACAGTGCGGTGCTCCCTCAGTACTACCCCGGAACACAACCACCTTTCACAGTGCGGCGCTCCCTCAGTACTACCCCGGAACACAACCACCTTTCACAGTGCGGTGCACCCTCAGTACTACCCCGGAACACAACCACCTTTCACAGTGCGGAGCTCCCTCAGTACTGGCCCCGGAATACAACCACCTTTCACAGTGCGGTGCTCCCTCAGTACTACCCTAGAACACAACCACCTTTTACAGTGCAGTGTTCCTCAGTACTACCCCGGAACACAACCACCTTTCACAGTGCAGTGCTGCCTCAGTACTACCCCGGAACTCAACCACCTTTCACAGTGCGGTGCTCCCTCAGTACTACCCCGGAACACAACCACCTTTCACAGTGCGGAGCTCCCTCAGTACTGGCCCCGGAATACAACCACCTTTCACAGTGCGGTGCTCCCTCAGTACTACCCCGGAACACCACCACCTTTCACAGTGCGGTGCTCCCTCAGTACTACCGCAGAACACAACCACCTTTCACAGTGCGGTGCTCCCTCAGTACTGGCACCGGAACACAACCACCTTTTGCAGTACAGTGCTCCCTCAGTACTGGCCCCGGAACACCACCACCTTTCACAGTGCGGTGCACCCTCAGTACTACCCCGGAACACAACCACCTTTCACAGTGCAGTGCTCCCTCAGTACTACCCCAGAACACAACCACCTTTCACAGTGCAGTGCTCCCTCAGTACTGGCCCCGGAACACAACCACCTTTTACAGTACAGTGCTCCCTCAGTTCTGGCCCCGGAACACAACCACCTTTCACAGTGCGGTGCTCCCTCAGCACTACCCCGGAACACAACCACCTTTCACAGTGCGGTGCTCCCTCAGTACTACCCCGGAACACCACCACCTTTCACAGTGCGGTGCTCCCTCAGTACTATCCCAGAACACAACCACCTTTCACAGTGCGGTGCTCCCTCAATCCTACCCCGGAACACCACCACCTTTCACAGTGCGGTGCTCCCTCAGTACTACCCCGGAACACAACCACCTTTCACAGTGCGGCGCTCCCTCAGTACTACCCCGGAACACAACCACCTTTCACAGTGCGGCGCTCCCTCAGTACTACCCCGGAACACAACCACCTTTCACAGTGCGGTGCACCCTCAGTACTACCCCGGAACACAACCACCTTTCACAGTGCGGTGCTCCATCAGTACTACCCCGGAACACCACCACCTTTCACAGTGCGGTGCACCCTCAGTACTACCCCGGAACACAACCACCTTTCACAGTGCGGTGCTTCCTCAGTACTACCCCAGAACACAACCACCTTTCACAGTGCAGTGCTCCCTCAGTACTGGCCCCGGAACACAACCACCTTTTACAGTACAGTGCTCCCTCAGTTCTGGCCCCGGAACACAACCACCTTTCACAGTGCGGTGCTCCCTCAGCACTACCCCGGAACACAACCACCTTTCACAGTGCGGTGCTCCCTCAGTACTACCCCGGAACACCACCACCTTTCACAGTGCGGTGCTCCCTCAGTACTACCCCGGAACACAACCACCTTTCACAGTGCGGTGCTCCCTCAGTACTATCCCAGAACACAACCACCTTTCACAGTGCGGTGCTCCCTCAGCAATACCCCAGAACACAACCACCTTTCACAGTGCGGTGCTGCCTCAGTACTACCCCGGAACACCACCACCTTTCACAGTGCGGTGCTCCCTCAGTACTACCCCGGAACACAACCACCTTTCACAGTGCGGTGCTCCCTCAGTACTACCCCAGAACACAACCACCTTTCACAGTGCGGTGCTCCCTCAGTACTGGCCCCGGAACACAACCACCTTTTACAGTACAGTGCTCCCTCAGTACTGGCCCCGGAACACAACCACCTTTAACAGTGCGGTGCTCCCTCAGTAATACCCCGGAACACAACCACCTTTCACAGTGCGGTGCTCCCTCAGTACTACCCCAGAACACAACCACCTTTCACAGTGCAGTGCTCCCTCAGTCCTACCCCGGAACACCACCACCTTTCACAGTGCGGTGCTCCCTCAGTACTACTCCGGAACACAACAACCTTTAACAGTGCGGTGCTCCCTCAGTAATACCCCGGAACACAACCACCTTTCACAGTGCGGTGCTCCCTCAGTACTACCCCAGAACACAACCACCTTTCACAGTGCAGTGCTCCCTCAGTGCTACCCCGGAACACCACCACCTTTCACAGTGCGGTGCTCCCTCAGTACTACCCCGGAACACAACCACCTTTCACAGTGTGGTGCTCCCTCAGTACTACCCGGGGACACAACCACCTTTCACAGTGCAGTGCTCCCTCAGTACTACCCCGGAACACAACTACCTTTCACAGTGCGGTGCTCCCTCAGTACTACCCCAGAACACAACCACCTTTCACAGTGCGGTGCTCCCTCAGCACTACCCCAGAACACAACCAGCTTTCACAGTGCGGTGCCCCCTCAGTACTACCCCGGAACACAACCACCTTTCACAGCGCGGTGCTCCCTCAGTACTACCCCAGAACACAACCACCTTTCAAAGTGCGGTGCTCCCTCAGTACTACCCCGGAACACAACCACCTTCCACAGTGCGGTGCTCCCTCAGTACTGGCCCCGGAACACAACCACCTTTCACAGTGCGGTGCTCCCTCAGTACAATAAGAACATAAGAAGTAGGAACAGGAGAAGGCCATCTGGCACCTCGAGCCTGCTCCGCCATTCAATGAGATCATGGCTGATCGTTGTGGACTCAGCTCCACTCTCCGGCCCGTACACCATAGCCCCGAATCCCTTTATTCTTTAGAAAGGTATCTTTTTCTTAAAAACGTTTAAAGAAGTAGCCTCAACTGCTTCACTGGGCAAGGAATTCCAGAGATTCACAACACTTTGGGTGAAGAAGTTCCTCCTAGCTACCCCGGAACATAACTACCTTTCACAGTGCGGTGCTCCCTCAGTACTGGCCCCGGAACACAACCACTTTTCACAGTGCGGTGCTCCCTCAGTACTACCCCAGAACACAACCACCTTTCACAGTGCGGTGCTCCCTCAGCACTACCCCGGAGCACAACCACCTTTCACAGTGCGGTGCTCCCTCAGTACTACCCCGGAACACAACCACCTTTCACAGTGCGGTGCTCCCTCAGTACTACTCCGGAACACAACCACCTTTCACAGTGCGGTGCTCCCTCAGTACTGCCCCGGAACACAACCACCTTTCACAGTGCGGTGCTCCCTCAGTACTACCCCGGAACACAACCACCTTTCACAGTGCGGTGCTCCCTCAGTACTACCCCAGAACACAACCACCTTTCACAGTGCGGTGCTCCCTCAGTACTGGCCCCGGAACACAACCACCTTTTACGGTACAGTGCTCCCTCAGTACTGGCCCCGGAACACAACCACCTTTCACAGTGCGGTGCTCCCTCAGTACTACCCCGGAACACAACCACCTTTCACAGTGCGGTGCTCCCTCAGTCCTACACCGGCACACCACCACCTTTCACAGTGCAGTGCTCCCTCAGTACTACCCCGGAACACAACCACCTTTCACAGTGCGGTGCTCCCTCAGTACTACCCCGGAACACAACCACCTTTCACAGTGCGGTGCTCCCTCAGTACTATAAGAACATAAGAACTAGGAACAGGAGAAGGCCATCTGGCCCCTCGAGCCTGCTCCGCCATTCAATGAGATCATGGCTGATCTTTGTGGACTCAGCTCCACTCTCCGGCCCGTACACCATATCCTCGAATCCCTTTATTCTTTAGAAAGGTATCTTTTTCTTAAAAACGTTTAAAGAAGTAGCCTCAACTGCTTCACTGGGCAAGGAATTCCAGAGATTCACAACACTTTGGGTGAAGAAGTTCCTCCTAGCTACCCCAGAACACAACTACCTTTCACAGTGCGGTGCTCCCTCAGTACTGGCCCCGGAACACAACCACCTTTCACAGTGCGGTGCTCCCTCAGTACTACCCTAGAACACAACCACCTTTTACAGTGCGGTGCTCCCTCAGTACTACCCCGGAACACAATCACCTTTCACAGTGCAGTGCTGCCTCAGTACTACCCCGGAACTCAACCACCTTTCACAGTGCGGTGCTCCCTCAGTACTACCCCGGAACACAACCACCTTTCACAGTGCGGTGCTCCCTCAGTACTATCCCGGAACACCACCACCTTTCACAGTGCGGTGCTCCCTCAGTACTACCCCGGAACACAACCACCTTTCACAGTGCGGTGCTCCCTCAGTACTACCCCAGAACACAACCACCTTTCACAGTGCGGTGCTCCCTCAGTACTGGCACCGGAACAAAACCACCTTTTACAGTACAGTGCTCCCTCAGTACTGGCCCCGGAACACAACCACCTTTCACAGTGCGGTGCTCCCTCAGTACTACCCCGGAACACAACCACCTTTCACAGTGCAGTGCTCCCTCAGTACTACCCCGGAACACAACCACCTTTCACAGTGCGGTGCTCCCTATGTACTACCTCAGAACACAACTACCTTTCACAGTGCGGTGCTCCCTCAGTCCTACCCCGGAACACCACCACCTTTCACAGGGCGGTGCTCCCTCAGTACTACCCCGGAACACAACCACCTTTCACAGTGCGGTGCTCCCTCAGTACTACCCCGGAACACCACCACCTTTCACAGTGCAGTGCTCCCTCAGTACTACCCCGGAACACAACCACCTTTCACAGTGCAGTGCTCCCTCAGTACTGGCCCCGGAACAGAACCACCTTTTACAGTACAGTGCTCCCTCAGTTCTGGCCCCGGAACACAACCACCTTTCACAGTGCGGTGCTCCCTCGGCACTACCCCGGAACACAACAACCTTTCACAGTGCGGTGCTCCCTCAGTACTACCCCGGAACACAACCACCTTTCACAGTGCGGTGCTCCCTCAGTACTACCCCAGAACACAACCACCTTTCACAGTGCGGTGCTCCCTCAGTACTACCCCGGAACACAACCACCTTTCACAGTGCGGTGCTCCCTCAGTACTGTCCCCGGAACACAACCACCTTTTACAGTACAGTGCTCCCTCAGTACTGGCCCCGGAACACAACCACCATTCACAGTGCGGTGCTCCCTCAGTACTACCCCGGAACACAACCACCTTTCACAGTGCCGTGCTCCCTCAGTACTACCCCAGAACACAACCACCTTTCACAGTGCGGTGCTCCCTCAGCACTACCCCGGAACACCACCACCTTTCACAGTGCGGTGCTCCCTCAGTACTACCCCGGAACACAACCACCTTTCACAGTGCGGTGCTCCCTCAGTACTACCCCGGAACACAACCACCTTTCACAGTGCGGTGCTCCCTCAGTACTACCCCGGAACACCACCACCTTTCACAGTGCGGTGCTCCCTCAGTACTACCCCAGAACACAACTACCTTTCACAGTGCAGTGCTCCCTCAGTACTGGCCCCGGAACACAACCACCTTTTACAGTACAGTGCTCCCTCAGTACTACCCCGGAACACAACCACCTTTCACAGTGCGGTGCTCCCTCAGTACTACCCCGGAACACAACCACCTTTCACAGTGCGGTGCTCCCTCAGTACTATAAGAACATAAGAACTAGGAACAGGAGAAGGCCATCTGGCCCCTCGAGCCTGCTCCGCCATTCAATGAGATCATGGCTGATCTTTGTGGACTCAGCTCCACTCTCCGGCCCGTACACCATATCCTCGAATCCCTTTATTCTTTAGAAAGGTATCTTTTTCTTAAAAACGTTTAAAGAAGTAGCCTCAACTGCTTCACTGGGCAAGGAATTCCAGAGATTCACAACACTTTGGGTGAAGAAGTTCCTCCTAGCTACCCCAGAACACAACTACCTTTCACAGTGCGGTGCTCCCTCAGTACTGGCCCCGGAACACAACCACCTTTCACAGTGCGGTGCTCCCTCAGTACTACCCTAGAACACAACCACCTTTTACAGTGCGGTGCTCCCTCAGTACTACCCCGGAACACAATCACCTTTCACAGTGCAGTGCTGCCTCAGTACTACCCCGGAACTCAACCACCTTTCACAGTGCGGTGCTCCCTCAGTACTACCCCGGAACACAACCACCTTTCACAGTGCAGTGCTGCCTCAGTACTACCCCGGAACTCAACCACCTTTCACAGTGCGGTGCTCCCTCAGTACTACCCCGGAACACCACCACCTTTCACAGTGCGGTGCTCCCTCAGTACTACCCCGGAACACCACCACCTTTCACAGTGCGGTGCTCCCTCAGTACTACCCCAGAACACAACTACCTTTCACAGTGCGGTGCTCCCTCAGTACTACCCCGGAACACAACCACCTTTCACAGTGCGGTGCTCCCTC
Organism: Scyliorhinus torazame; assembly: GCF_047496885.1. Classification (NCBI taxonomy): domain Eukaryota; kingdom Metazoa; phylum Chordata; class Chondrichthyes; order Carcharhiniformes; family Scyliorhinidae; genus Scyliorhinus; species Scyliorhinus torazame. The sequence goes on from NC_092709.1 coordinate 9,696,113, forward strand.
AGTACTACCCCAGAACACAACCACCTTTCACAGTGCGGTGCTCCCTCAGTACTGGCACCGGAACAAAACCACCTTTTACAGTACAGTGCTCCCTCAGTACTGGCCCCGGAACACAACCACCTTTCACAGTGCAGTGCTCCCTCAGTACTACCCCGGAACACAACCACCTTTCACAGTGCAGTGCTCCCTCAGTACTACCCCGGAACACAACCACCTTTCACAGTGCGGTGCTCCCTCAGTACTACCCCAGAACACAACCACCTTTCACAGTGCGGTGCTCCCTCAGTACTGGCACCGGAACAAAACCACCTTTTACAGTACAGTGCTCCCTCAGTACGGGCCCCGGAACACAACCACCTTTCACAGTGCGGTGCTCCCTCAGTACTACCCCGGAACACAACCACCTTTCACAGTGCAGTGCTCCCTCAGTACTACCCCGGAACACAACCACCTTTCACAGTGCGGTGCTCCCTCAGTACTACCTCAGAACACAACTACCTTTCACAGTGCGGTGCTCCCTCAGTCCTACCCCGGAACACCACCACCTTTCACAGGGCGGTGCTCCCTCAGTACTAGCCCGGAACACAACCACCTTTCACAGTGCGGTGCTCCCTCAGTACTACCCCGGAACACCACCACATTTCACAGTGCAGTGCTCCCTCAGTACTACCCCGGAACACAACCACCTTTCACAGTGCAGTGCTCCCTCAGTACTGGACCCGGAACAGAACCACCTTTTACAGTACAGTGCTCCCTCAGTTCTGGACCCGGAACACAACCACCTTTCACAGTGCGGTGCTCCCTCGGCACTACCCCGGAACACAACAACCTTTCACAGTGCGGTGCTCCCTCAGTACTACCGCGGAACACAACCACCTTTCACAGTGCGGTGCTCCCTCAGTACTACCCCAGAACACAACCACCTTTCACAGTGCGGTGCTCCCTCAGTACTGTCCCCGGAACACAACCACCTTTTACAGTACAGTGCTCCCTCAGTACTGGCCCCGGAACACAACCACCATTCACAGTGCGGTGCTCCCTCAGTACTACCCCGGAACACAACCACCTTTCACAGTGCCGTGCTCCCTCAGTACTACCCCAGAACACAACCACCTTTCACAGTGCGGTGCTCCCTCAGCACTACCCCGGAACACCACCACCTTTCACAGTGCGGTGCTCCCTCAGTACTACCCCGGAACACAACCACCTTTCACAGTGCGGTGCTCCCTCAGTACTACCCCGGAACACCACCACCTTTCACAGTGCGGTGCTCCCTCAGTACTACCCCGGAACACCACCACCTTTCACAGTGCGGTGCTCCCTCAGTACTACCCCGGAACACCACCACCTTTCACAGTGCGGTGCTCCCTCAGTACTACCCCAGAACACAACTACCTTTCACAGTGCAGTGCTCCCTCAGTACTGGCCCCGGAACACAACCACCTTTTACAGTACAGTGCTCCGTCAGTACTACCCCGGAACACAACCACCTTTCACAGTGCGGTGCTCCCTCAGTACTACCCCAGAACACAACCACCTTTCACAGTGCGGTGCTCCCTCAGTACTGGCACCGGAACACAACCACCTTTTGCAGTACAGTGCTCCCTCAGTACTGGCCCCGGAACGCAACCACCTTTCACAGTGCGGTGCTCCCTCAGTACTACCCCGGAACACAACCACCTTTCACAGTGCAGTGCTCCCTCAGTACTACCCCGGAACACAACCACCTTTCACAGTGCGGTGCTCCCTCAGTACTACCTCAGAACACAACCACCTTTCACAGTGCGGTGCTCCCTCAGTCCTACCCCGGAACACCACCACCTTTCACAGTGCGGTGCTCCCTCAGTACTACCCCGGAACACAACCACCTTTCACAGTGCGGTGCTCCCTCAGTCCTACCCCGGAACACCACCACCTTTCACAGTGCGGTGCTCCCTCAGTACTACCCCGGAACACAACCACCTTTCACAGTGCGGAGCTTCCTCAGTACTACCCCAGAACACAACCACCTTTCACAGTGCAGTGCTCCCTCAGTACTGGCCCCGGAACACAACCACCTTTTACAGTACAGTGCTCCCTCAGTTCTGGCCCCGGAACACAACCACCTTTCACAGTGCGGTGCTCCCTCAGTCCTACCCCGGAACACAACCACCTTTCACAGTGCGGTGCTCCCTCAGTACTACCCCGGAACACCACCACCTTTCACAGTGCGGTGCTCCCTCAGTACTACCCCGGAACACAACCACCTTTCACAGTGCGGTGCTCCCTCAGTACTACACCAGAACACAACCACCTTTCACAGTGCGGTGCTCCCTCAGTACTACCCCGGAACACCACCACCTTTCACAGTGCGGTGCTCCCTCAGTACTACCCCGGAACACAACCACCTTTCGCAGTGCGGTGCTCCCTCAGTACTACCCCAGAACACAACCACCTTTCACAGTGCGGTGCTCCCTCAGTACTGGCCCCGGAACACAACCACCTTTTACAGTACAGTGCTCCCTCAGTACTGGCCCCGGAACACAACCACCTTTAACAGTGCGGTGCTCCCTCAGTACGACCCCGGAACACCACCACCTTTCACAGTGCGGTGCTCCCTCAGTACTACCCCGGAACACAACCACCTTTCACAGTGTGGTGCTCCCTCAGTACTACCCCGGGACGCAACCACCTTTCACAGTGCAGTGCTCCCTCAGTACTACCCCGGAACACAACTACCTTTCACAGTGCGTTGCTCCCTCAGTACTACCCCAGAACACAACCACCTTTCACAGTGCGGTGCTCCCTCAGTACTACCCCAGAACACAACCAGCTTTCACAGTGCGGTGCCCCCTCAGTACTACCCCGGAACACAACCACCTTTCACAGCGCGGTGCTCCCTCAGTACTACCCCAGAACACAACCACCTTTCAAAGTGCGGTGCTCCCTCAGTACTACCCCGGAACACAACCACCTTTCACAGTGCGGTGCTCCCTCAGTACTGGCCCCGGAACACAACCACCTTTTACAGTACAGTGCTCCCTCAGTACTACCCCGGAACACAACCACCTTTCACAGTGCGGTGCTCCCTCAGTACTGGCCCCGGAACACAACCACCTTTCACAGTGCGGTGCTCCCTCAGTACTACCCCGGAACACAACCACCTTTCACAGTGCAGTGCTCCCTCAGTACTACCCCAGAACACAACCACCTTTCACAGTGCGGTGCTCCCTCAGTACTACCTCAGAACACAACCACCTTTCACAGTGCGGTGCTCCCTCTGTCCTACCCCGGAACACCACCACCTTTCACAGTGCGGTGCTCCCTCAGTACTACCCCGGAACACAACCACCTTTCACAGTGCGGTGCTCCCTCAGTCCTACCCCGGAACACCACCACCTTTCACAGTGCGGTGCTCCCTCAGTACTACCCCGGAACACAACCACCTTTCACAGTGCGGTGCTCCCTCAGTCCTACCCCGGAACACCACCACCTTTCACAGTGCAGTGCTCCCTCAGTACTACCCCGGAACACAACCACCTTTCACTGTGCGGTGCTTCCTCAGTACTACCCCAGAACACAACCACCTTTCACAGTGCAGTGCTCCCTCAGTACTGGCCCCGGAACACAACCAGCTTTTACAGTACAGTGCTCCCTCAGTTCTGGCCCCGGAACACAACCACCTTTCACAGTGCGGTGCTCCCTCAGCACTACCCCGGAACACAACCACCTTTCACAGTGCGGTGCTCCCTCAGTACTACCCCGGAACACCACCACCTTTCACAGTGCGGTGCTCCCTCAGTACTACCCCGGAACACAACCACCTTTCACAGTGCGGTGCTCCCTCAGTACTACACCAGAACACAACCACCTTTCACAGTGCGGTGCTCCCTCAGTACTACCCCGGAACACCACCACCTTTCACAGTGCGGTGCTCCCTCAGTACTACCCCGGAACACAACCACCTTTCGCAGTGCGGTGCTCCCTCAGTACTACCCCAGAACACAACCACCTTTCACAGTGCGGTGCTCCCTCAGTACTACCCCGGAACACAACCACCTTTCACAGTGCGGTGCTCCCTCAGTACTGGCCCCGGAACACAACCACCTTTTACAGTACAGTGCCCCCTCAGTACTGGCCCCGGAACACAACCACCTTTAACAGTGCGGTGCTCCCTCAGTACTACCCCGGAACACAACCACCTTTCACAGTGCGGTGCTCCCTCAGTCCTACCCCGGAACACCACCACCTTTCACAGTGCGGTGCTCCCTCAGTACTACCGCGGAACACAACCACCTTTCACAGTGTGGTGCTCCCTCAGTACTACCCCGGGACGCAACCACCTTTCACAGTGCAGTGCTCCCTCAGTACTACCCCGGAACACAACTACCTTTCACAGTGCGGTGCTCCCTCAGTACTACCCCAGAACACAACCACCTTTCACAGTGCGGTGCTCCCTCAGTACTACCCCAGAACACAACCAGCTTTCACAGTGCGGTGCTCCCTCAGTTCTACCCCGGAACACAACCACCTTTCACAGCGCGGTGCTCCCTCAGTACTACCCCAGAACACAACCACCTTTCAAAGTGCGGTGCTCCCTCAGTACTACCCCGGAACACAACCACCTTCCACAGTGCGGTGCTCCCTCAGTACTGGCACCGGAACACAACCACCTTTTACAGTACAGTGCTCGCTCAGTACTGGCCCCGGAACACAACCACCTTTCACAGTGCGGTGCTCCCTCAGTACTACACCGGAACACAACCACCTTTCACAGTGCGGTGCTCCCTCAGTACTACCCCGGAACACAACCACCTTCCACAGTGCGGTGCTCCCTCAGTACTACCCCGGAACACAACCACCTTTCACAGTGCGGTGCTCCCTCAGTACTACCCCGGAACACAACCACCTTTCACAGTGCGGTGCTCCCTCAATACTGGCCCCGGAACACAACCACCTTTTACAGTACAGTGCTCCCTCAGTACTACCCCGGAACACAACCACCTTTCACAGTGCGGTGCTCCCTCAGTACTGGCCCCGGAACACAACCACCTTTCACAGTGCGGTGCTCCCTCAGTACTACCCCGGAACACAACCACCTTTCACAGTGCAGTGCTCCCTCAGTACTACCCCGGAACACAACCACCTTTCACAGTGCGGTGCTCCCTCAGTACTACCCCAGAACACAACCACCTTTCACAGTGCGGTGCTCCCTCTGTCCTACCCCGGAACACCACCACCTTTCACAGTGCGGTGCTCCCTCAGTACTATAAGAACATAAGAACTAGGAACAGGAGAAGGCCATCTGGCCCCTCAAGCCTGCTCCGCCATTCAATGAGATCATGGCTGATCTTTGTGGACTCAGCTCCACTCTCTGGCCCGTACACCATATCCCCGAATCCCTTTATTCTTTAGAAAGGTATCTTTTTCTTAAAAACGTTTAAAGAAGTAGCCGCAACTGCTTCACTGGGCAAGGAATTCCAGAGATTCACAACACTTTGGGTGAATAAGTTCCTCCTAGCTACCCCGGAACACATCTACCTTTCACAGTGCGGTGCTACCTCAGTACTGGCCCCGGAACACAACCACTTTTCACAGTGCGGTGCTCCCTCAGTACTACCCCGGAACACAATCACCTTTCACAGTGCGGTGCTCGCTCAGTACTGGCCCCGGAACACAACCACCTTTCACAGTGCGGTGCTCCCTCAGTACTACCCTAGAAGACAACCACCTTTTACAGTGCAGTGTTCCTCAGTACTACCCCGGAACACAACCACCTTTCACAGTGCAGTGCTGCCTCAGTACTACCCCGGAACTCAACCACCTTTCACAGTGCGGTGCTCCCTCAGTACTACCCCGGAACACAACCACCTTTCACAGTGCGGAGCTCCCTCAGTACTGGCCCCGGAATACAACCACCTTTCACAGTGCGGTGCTCCCTCAGTACTACCCCGGAACACCACCACCTTTCACAGTGCGGTGCTCCCTCAGTACTACCCCGGAACACAACCACCTTTCACAGTGCGGTGCTCCCTCAGTACTACCCCAGAACACAACCACCTTTCACAGTGCGGTGCTCCCTCAGTACTGGCACCGGAACACAACCACCTTTTGCAGTACAGTGCTCCCTCAGTACTGGCCCCGGAACACAACCACCTTTCACAGTGCGGTGCTCCCTCAGTACTACCCCGGAACACAACCACCTTTCACAGTGCAGTGCTCCCTCAGTACTACCCCGTAACACAACCACCTTTCACAGTGCGGTGCTCCCTCAGTACTACCTCAGAACACAACCACCTTTCACAGTGCGGTGCTCCCTCAGTCCTACCCCGGAACACCACCACCTTTCACAGTGCGGTGCTCCCTCAGTACTACCCCGGAACACAACCACCTTTCACAGTGCGGCGCTCCCTCAGTACTACCCCGGAACACAACCACCTTTCACAGTGCGGTGCACCCTCAGTACTACCCCGGAACACAACCACCTTTCACAGTGCGGTGCTCCCTCAGTACTACCCCGGAACACAACCACCTTTCACAGTGCGGCGCTCCCTCAGTACTACCCCGGAACACAACCACCTTTCACAGTGCGGTGCACCCTCAGTACTACCCCGGAACACAACCACCTTTCACAGTGCGGAGCTCCCTCAGTACTGGCCCCGGAATACAACCACCTTTCACAGTGCGGTGCTCCCTCAGTACTACCCTAGAACACAACCACCTTTTACAGTGCAGTGTTCCTCAGTACTACCCCGGAACACAACCACCTTTCACAGTGCAGTGCTGCCTCAGTACTACCCCGGAACTCAACCACCTTTCACAGTGCGGTGCTCCCTCAGTACTACCCCGGAACACAACCACCTTTCACAGTGCGGAGCTCCCTCAGTACTGGCCCCGGAATACAACCACCTTTCACAGTGCGGTGCTCCCTCAGTACTACCCCGGAACACCACCACCTTTCACAGTGCGGTGCTCCCTCAGTACTACCGCAGAACACAACCACCTTTCACAGTGCGGTGCTCCCTCAGTACTGGCACCGGAACACAACCACCTTTTGCAGTACAGTGCTCCCTCAGTACTGGCCCCGGAACACCACCACCTTTCACAGTGCGGTGCACCCTCAGTACTACCCCGGAACACAACCACCTTTCACAGTGCAGTGCTCCCTCAGTACTACCCCAGAACACAACCACCTTTCACAGTGCAGTGCTCCCTCAGTACTGGCCCCGGAACACAACCACCTTTTACAGTACAGTGCTCCCTCAGTTCTGGCCCCGGAACACAACCACCTTTCACAGTGCGGTGCTCCCTCAGCACTACCCCGGAACACAACCACCTTTCACAGTGCGGTGCTCCCTCAGTACTACCCCGGAACACCACCACCTTTCACAGTGCGGTGCTCCCTCAGTACTATCCCAGAACACAACCACCTTTCACAGTGCGGTGCTCCCTCAAACCTACCCCGGAACACCACCACCTTTCACAGTGCGGTGCTCCCTCAGTACTACCCCGGAACACAACCACCTTTCACAGTGCGGCGCTCCCTCAGTACTACCCCGGAACACAACCACCTTTCACAGTGCGGCGCTCCCTCAGTACTACCCCGGAACACAACCACCTTTCACAGTGCGGTGCACCCTCAGTACTACCCCGGAACACAACCACCTTTCACAGTGCGGTGCTCCATCAGTACTACCCCGGAACACCACCACCTTTCACAGTGCGGTGCACCCTCAGTACTACCCCGGAACACAACCACCTTTCACAGTGCGGTGCTTCCTCAGTACTACCCCAGAACACAACCACCTTTCACAGTGCAGTGCTCCCTCAGTACTGGCCCCGGAACACAACCACCTTTTACAGTACAGTGCTCCCTCAGTTCTGGCCCCGGAACACAACCACCTTTCACAGTGCGGTGCTCCCTCAGCACTACCCCGGAACACAACCACCTTTCACAGTGCGGTGCTCCCTCAGTACTTCCCCGGAACACCACCACCTTTCACAGTGCGGTGCTCCCTCAGTACTACCCCGGAACACAACCACCTTTCACAGTGCGGTGCTCCCTCAGTACTATCCCAGAACACAACCACCTTTCACAGTGCGGTGCTCCCTCAGCAATACCCCAGAACACAACCACCTTTCACAGTGCGGTGCTGCCTCAGTACTACCCCGGAACACCACCACCTTTCACAGTGCGGTGCTCCCTCAGTACTACCCCGGAACACAACCACCTTTCACAGTGCGGTGCTCCCTCAGTACTACCCCAGAACACAACCACCTTTCACAGTGCGGTGCTCCCTCAGTACTGGCCCCGGAACACAACCACCTTTTACAGTACAGTGCTCCCTCAGTCCTGGCCCCGGAACACAACCACCTTTAACAGTGCGGTGCTCCCTCAGTAATACCCCGGAACACAACCACCTTTCACAGTGCGGTGCTCCCTCAGTACTACCCCATAACACAACCACCTTTCACAGTGCAGTGCTCCCTCAGTCCTACCCCGGAACACCACCACCTTTCACAGTGCGGTGCTCCCTCAGTACTACTCCGGAACACAACAACCTTTAACAGTGCGGTGCTCCCTCAGTAATACCCCGGAACACAACCACCTTTCACAGTGCGGTGCTCCCTCAGTACTACCCCAGAACACAACCACCTTTCACAGTGCAGTGCTCCCTCAGTGCTACCCCGGAACACCACCACCTTTCACAGTGCGGTGCTCCCTCAGTACTACCCCGGAACACAACCACCTTTCACAGTGTGGTGCTCCCTCAGTACTACCCGGGGACACAACCACCTTTCACAGTGCAGTGCTCCCTCAGTACTACCCCGGAACACAACTACCTTTCACAGTGCGGTGCTCCCTCAGTACTACCCCAGAACACAACCACCTTTCACAGTGCGGTGCTCCCTCAGCACTACCCCAGAACACAACCAGCTTTCACAGTGCGGTGCCCCCTCAGTACTACCCCGGAACACAACCACCTTTCACAGCGCGGTGCTCCCTCAGTACTACCCCAGAACACAACCACCTTTCAAAGTGCGGTGCTCCCTCAGTACTACCCCGGAACACAACCACCTTCCACAGTGCGGTGCTCCCTCAGTACTGGCCCCGGAACACAACCACCTTTCACAGTGCGGTGCTCCCTCAGTACTATAAGAACATAAGAAGTAGGAACAGGAGAAGGCCATCTGGCACCTCGAGCCTGCTCCGCCATTCAATGAGATCATGGCTGATCGTTGTGGACTCAGCTCCACTCTCCGGCCCGTACACCATAGCCCCGAATCCCTTTATTCTTTAGAAAGGTATCTTTTTCTTAAAAACGTTTAAAGAAGTAGCCTCAACTGCTTCACTGGGCAAGGAATTCCAGAGATTCACAACACTTTGGGTGAAGAAGTTCCTCCTAGCTACCCCGGAACATAACTACCTTTCACAGTGCGGTGCTCCCTCAGTACTGGCCCCGGAACACAACCACTTTTCACAGTGCGGTGCTCCCTCAGTACTACCCCAGAACACAACCACCTTTCACAGTGCGGTGCTCCCTCAGCACTACCCCGGAGCACAACCACCTTTCACAGTGCGGTGCTCCCTCAGTACTACCCCGGAACACAACCACCTTTCACAGTGCGGTGCTCCCTCAGTACTACTCCGGAACACAACCACCTTTCACAGTGCGGTGCTCCCTCAGTACTACCCCGGAACACAACCACCTTTCACAGTGCGGTGCTCCCTCAGTCCTACCCCGGAACACAACCACCTTTCACAGTGCGGTGCTCCCTCAGTACTACCCCAGAACACAACCACCTTTCACAGTGCGGTGCTCCCTCAGTACTGGCCCCGGAACACAACCACCTTTTACGGTACAGTGCTCCCTCAGTACTGGCCCCGGAACACAACCACCTTTCACAGTGCGGTGCTCCCTCAGTACTACCCCGGAACACAACCACCTTTCACAGTGCGGTGCTCCCTCAGTCCTACACCGGCACACCACCACCTTTCACAGTGCAGTGCTCCCTCAGTACTACCCCGGAACACAACCACCTTTCACAGTGCGGTGCTCCCTCAGTACTACCCCGGAACACAACCACCTTTCACAGTGCGGTGCTCCCTCAGTACTATAAGAACATAAGAACTAGGAACAGGAGAAGGCCATCTGGCCCCTCGAGCCTGCTCCGCCATTCAATGAGATCATGGCTGATCTTTGTGGACTCAGCTCCACTCTCCGGCCCGTACACCATATCCTCGAATCCCTTTATTCTTTAGAAAGGTATCTTTTTCTTAAAAACGTTTAAAGAAGTAGCCTCAACTGCTTCACTGGGCAAGGAATTCCAGAGATTCACAACACTTTGGGTGAAGAAGTTCCTCCTAGCTACCCCAGAACACAACTACCTTTCACAGTGCGGTGCTCCCTCAGTACTGGCCCCGGAACACAACCACCTTTCACAGTGCGGTGCTCCCTCAGTACTACCCTAGAACACAACCACCTTTTACAGTGCGGTGCTCCCTCAGTACTACCCCGGAACACAATCACCTTTCACAGTGCAGTGCTGCCTCAGTACTACCCCGGAACTCAACCACCTTTCACAGTGCGGTGCTCCCTCAGTACTACCCCGGAACACAACCACCTTTCACAGTGCGGTGCTCCCTCAGTACTATCCCGGAACACCACCACCTTTCACAGTGCGGTGCTCCCTCAGTACTACCCCGGAACACAACCACCTTTCACAGTGCGGTGCTCCCTCAGTACTACCCCAGAACACAACCACCTTTCACAGTGCGGTGCTCCCTCAGTACTGGCACCGGAACAAAACCACCTTTTACAGTACAGTGCTCCCTCAGTACTGGCCCCGGAACACAACCACCTTTCACAGTGCGGTGCTCCCTCAGTACTACCCCGGAACACAACCACCTTTCACAGTGCAGTGCTCCCTCAGTACTACCCCGGAACACAACCACCTTTCACAGTGCGGTGCTCCCTCAGTACTACCTCAGAACACAACTACCTTTCACAGTGCGGTGCTCCCTCAGTCCTACCCCGGAACACGACCACCTTTCACAGGGCGGTGCTCCCTCAGTACTACCCCGGAACACAACCACCTTTCACAGTGCGGTGCTCCCTCAGTACTACCCCGGAACACCACCACCTTTCACAGTGCAGTGCTCCCTCAGTACTACCCCGGAACACAACCACCTTTCACAGTGCAGTGCTCCCTCAGTACTGGCCCCGGAACAGAACCACCTTTTACAGTACAGTGCTCCCTCAGTTCTGGCCCCGGAACACAACCACCTTTCACAGTGCGGTGCTCCCTCGGCACTACCCCGGAACACAACAACCTTTCACAGTGCGGTGCTCCCTCAGTACTACCCCGGAACACAACCACCTTTCACAGTGCGGTGCTCCCTCAGTACTACCCCAGAACACAACCACCTTTCACAGTGCGGTGCTCCCTCAGTACTACCCCGGAACACAACCACCTTTCACAGTGCGGTGCTCCCTCAGTACTGTCCCCGGAACACAACCACCTTTTACAGTACAGTGCTCCCTCAGTACTGGCCCCGGAACACAACCACCATTCACAGTGCGGTGCTCCCTCAGTACTACCCCGGAACACAACCACCTTTCACAGTGCCGTGCTCCCTCAGTACTACCCCAGAACACAACCACCTTTCACAGTGCGGTGCTCCCTCAGCACTACCCCGGAACACCACCACCTTTCACAGTGCGGTGCTCCCTCAGTACTACCCCGGAACACAACCACCTTTCACAGTGCGGTGCTCCCTCAGTACTACCCCGGAACACAACCACCTTTCACAGTGCGGTGCTCCCTCAGTACTACCCCGGAACACCACCACCTTTCACAGTGCGGTGCTCCCTCAGTACTACCCCAGAACACAACTACCTTTCACAGTGCAGTGCTCCCTCAGTACTGGCCCCGGAACACAACCACCTTTTACAGTACAGTGCTCCCTCAGTACTACCCCGGAACACAACCACCTTTCACAGTGCGGTGCTCCCTCAGTACTACCCCGGAACACAACCACCTTTCACAGTGCGGTGCTCCCTCAGTACTATAAGAACATAAGAACTAGGAACAGGAGAAGGCCATCTGGCCCCTCGAGCCTGCTCCGCCATTCAATGAGATCATGGCTGATCTTTGTGGACTCAGCTCCACTCTCCGGCCCGTACACCATATCCTCGAATCCCTTTATTCTTTAGAAAGGTATCTTTTTCTTAAAAACGTTTAAAGAAGTAGCCTCAACTGCTTCACTGGGCAAGGAATTCCAGAGATTCACAACACTTTGGGTGAAGAAGTTCCTCCTAGCTACCCCAGAACACAACTACCTTTCACAGTGCGGTGCTCCCTCAGTACTGGCCCCGGAACACAACCACCTTTCACAGTGCGGTGCTCCCTCAGTACTACCCTAGAACACAACCACCTTTTACAGTGCGGTGCTCCCTCAGTACTACCCCGGAACACAATCACCTTTCACAGTGCAGTGCTGCCTCAGTACTACCCCGGAACTCAACCACCTTTCACAGTGCGGTGCTCCCTCAGTACTACCCCGGAACACAACCACCTTTCACAGTGCAGTGCTGCCTCAGTACTACCCCGGAACTCAACCACCTTTCACAGTGCGGTGCTCCCTCAGTACTACCCCGGAACACCACCACCTTTCACAGTGCGGTGCTCCCTCAGTACTACCCCGGAACACCACCACCTTTCACAGTGCGGTGCTCCCTCAGTACTACCCCAGAACACAACTACCTTTCACAGTGCGGTGCTCCCTCAGTACTACCCCGGAACACAACCACCTTTCACAGTGCGGTGCTCCCTCAGTACTACCCCAGAACACAACCACCTTTCACAGTGCGGTGCTCCCTCAGTACTGGCACCGGAACAAAACCACCTTTTACAGTACAGTGCTCCCTCAGTACTGGCCCCGGAACACAACCACCTTTCACAGTGCAGTGCTCCCTCAGTACTACCCCGGAACACAACCACCTTTCACAGTGCAGTGCTCCCTCAGTACTACCCCGGAACACAACCACCTTTCACAGTGCGGTGCTCCCTCAGTACTACCCCAGAACACAACCACCTTTCACAGTGCGGTGCTCCCTCAGTACTGGCACCGGAACAAAACCACCTTTTACAGTACAGTGCTCCCTCAGTACGGGCCCCGGAACACAACCACCTTTCACAGTGCGGTGCTCCCTCAGTACTACCCCGGAACACAACCACCTTTCACAGTGCAGTGCTCCCTCAGTACTACCCCGGAACACAACCACCTTTCACAGTGCGGTGCTCCCTCAGTACTACCTCAGAACACAACTACCTTTCACAGTGCGGTGCTCCCTCAGTCCTACCCCGGAACACCACCACCTTTCACAGGGCGGTGCTCCCTCAGTACTACCCCGGAACACAACCACCTTTCACAGTGCGGTGCTCCCTCAGTACTACCCCGGAACACCACCACCTTTCACAGTGCAGTGCTCCCTCAGTACTACCCCGGAACACAACCACCTTTCACAGTGCAGTGCTCCCTCAGTACTGGACCCGGAACAGAACCACCGTTTACAGTACAGTGCTCCCTCAGTTCTGGACCCGGAACACAACCACCTTTCACAGTGCGGTGCTCCCTCGGCACTACCCCGGAACACAACAACCTTTCACAGTGCGGTGCTCCCTCAGTACTACCCCGGAACACAACCACCTTTCACAGTGCGGTGCTCCCTCAGTACTACCCCAGAACACAACCACCTTTCACAGTGCGGTGCTCCCTCAGTACTGTCCCCGGAACACAACCACCTTTTACAGTACAGTGCTCCCTCAGTACTGGCCCCGGAACACAACCACCATTCACAGTGCGGTGCTCCCTCAGTACTACCCCGGAACACAACCACCTTTCACAGTGCCGTGCTCCCTCAGTACTACCCCAGAACACAACCACCTTTCACAGTGCGGTGCTCCCTCAGCACTACCCCGGAACACCACCACCTTTCACAGTGCGGTGCTCCCTCAGTACTACCCCGGAACACAACCACCTTTCACAGTGCGGTGCTCCCTCAGTACTACCCCGGAACACCACCACCTTTCACAGTGCGGTGCTCCCTCAGTACTACCCCGGAACACCACCACCTTTCACAGTGCGGTGCTCCCTCAGTACTACCCCGGAACACCACCACCTTTCACAGTGCGGTGCTCCCTCAGTACTACCCCAGAACACAACTACCTTTCACAGTGCAGTGCTCCCTCAGTACTGGCCCCGGAACACAACCACCTTTTACAGTACAGTGCTCCCTCAGTACTACCCCGGAACACAACCACCTTTCACAGTGCGGTGCTCCCTCAGTACTACCCCAGAACACAACTACCTTTCACAGTGCAGTGCTCCCTCAGTACTGGCCCCGGAACACAACCACCTTTCACAGTGCAGTGCTCCCTCAGTACTACCCCAGAACACAACCAGCTTTCACAGGGCGGTGCTCCCTCAGCACTACCCCAGAACACAACCACCTTTCACAATGCGGTGCTCCCTCAGCTCTACCCCAGAACACAACCAGCTTTCACAGTGCGGTGCTCCCTCAGTACTACCCCGGAACACAACTACCTTTCACAGTGCGGTGCTCCCTCAGTACTGGCCCCGGAACACAACCACCTTTCACAATGCGGTGCTCCCTCAGCACTACCCCCAGAATACAACCAGCTTTCACAGTGCGGTGCCCCCTCAGTACTACCCCGGAACACAACCACCTTTCACAGTGCGGTGCTCCCTCAGTACTACCCCGGAACACAATCACCTTTCAAAGTGCGGTGCTCCCTCAGTACTACCCCGGAACACAATCACCTTTCACAGTGCGGTGCTCCCTCAGCACTACCCCCAGAACACAACCAGCTTTCACAGTGCGGTGCCCCCTCAGTACTACCCCGGAACACAACCACCTTTCACAGTGCGGTGCTCCCTCAGCACTGGCCCCGGAACACAACCACCTTTCACAGTGCGGTGCTCCCTCAGCACTACCCCAGAACACAACCAGCTTTCACAGTGCGGTGCCCCCTCAGTACTACCCCGGAACACAACCACCTTTCACAGTGCGGTGCTCCCTCAGTACTGGCCCCGGAACACAACCACTTTTCACAGTGCGGTGCTCCCTCAGTACTGGCCCCGGAACACAACCACCTTTCACAGTGCGGTGCTCCCTCAGTACTACCCTAGAACACAACCACCTTTTACAGTGCGGTACTACCTCAGTACTAACCCGGAACACAACCACCTTTCACAGTGCAGTGCTGCCTCAGTACTACCCCGGAACTCAACCACCTTTCACAGTGCGGTGCTCCCTCAGTACTACCCCGGAACACAACCACCTTTCACAGTGCGGTGCTCCCTCAGAACTGGCCCCGGAACACAACCACCTTTCACAGTGCGGTGCTCCCTCAGTACTACCCCGGAACACAACCACCTTTCGCAGTGCGGTGCTCCCTCAGTACTATAAGAACATAAGAACTAGGAACAGGAGAAGGCCATCTGGCCCCTCGAGCCTGCTTCGCCATTCAATGAGATCATGGCTGATCTTTGTGGACTCAGCTCCACTCTCTGGCCCGTACACCATATCCCCGAATCCCTTTATTCTTTAGAAAGGTATCTTTTTCTTAAATACGTTTAAAGAAGTAGCCTCAACTGCTTCACTGGGCAAGGAATTCCAGAGATTCACAACACTTTGGGTGAAGAAGTTCCTCCTAGCTACCCCGGAACACAACTACCTTTCACAGTGCGGTTCTCCCTCAGTACTACCCCGGAACACAACCACCTTTCACAGTGCAGTGCTCCCTCAGTACTACCCCGGAACACAACCTCCTTCCACAGTGCGGTGCTCCCTCAGTACTGGCCCCGGAACACAACCACCTTTCACAGTGCGGTGCTCCCTCAGTACTACCCCAGAACACAACCACCTTTCACAGTGCGGTGCTCCCTCAGTACTACCCCGGAACACAACCACCTTTCACAGTGCGGTGCACCCTCAGTACTGGCCCCGGAACACAACCACCTTTCACAGTGCGGTGCTCCCTCAGTACTACCCCAGAACACAACCACCTTTCACAGTGCGGTGCTCCCTCAGTACTACCCCAGAACACAACCACCTTTCACAGTGTGGTGCTCCCTCAGTACTACCCCGGAACACAACCACCTTTCACAGTGCGGTGCTCCCTCAGTACTACCCCGGAAAACAACCACCTTTCACAGTGCGGTGCTCCCTCAGTACTACCCCGGAACACAACCACCTTTCACAGTGTGGTGCTCCCTCAGTACTACCCCAGAACGCAACCACCTTTCAAAGTGCGGTGCTCCCTCAGTACTACCCCAGAACACAACCACCTTCCACAGTGCGGTGCTCCCTCAGTACTCGCCCCGGAACACAACCACCTTTCACAGTGCGGTGCTCCCTCAGTACTACCCCAGAACACAACCACCTTCCACAGTGCGGTGCTCCCTCAGTACTGGCCCCGGAACACAACCACCTTTCACAGTGCGGTGCTCCCTCAGTACTACCCAGGAACACAACCACCTGTAACAGGGCGGAGCTCACTCAATACTACCCCGGAACACAACCACCTTTCACAGTGCGGTGCTCCCTCAGCACTACCCCGGAACACAACCACCTTTCACAGTGCAGTGCTCCCTCAGTACTACCCCGGAACACAACCTCCTTCCACAGTGCGGTGCTCCCTCAGTACTGGCCCCGGAACACAGCCACCTTTCACAGTGCGGTGCTCCCTCAGTACTACCCCGGAACACAACCACCTTTCACAGCGCGGTGCACCCTCAGTACTGGCCCCGGAACACAACCACCTTTCACAGTGCGGTGCTCCCTCAGTACTACCCCGGAACACAACCACCTTTCACAGTGCGGTGCTCCCTCAGTACTACCCCAGAACACAACCACCTTTCACAGTGCAGTGCTCCCTCAGTACTACCCCAGAACACAACCACCTTTCACAGTGCGGTGCTCCCTCAGTACTACCCCGGAACACAACCACCTTTCACAGTGCGGTGCTCCCTCAGTACTGTCCCCGGAACACAACCACCTTTCACCGTGCGGTGCTCCCTCAGTACTACCCCGGAACACAACCACCTTTCGCAGTGCGGTGCTCCCTCAGTACTACCCCAGAACACAACCACCTTTCACAGTGCGGTGCACCCTCAGTACTACCCCGGAACACAACCACCTTTCACAGTGCGGTGCTCCCTCAGTACTACCCGGGAACACAACCACCTGTAACAGGGCGGAGCTCACTCAGTACTACCCCGGAACACAACCACCTTTCACAGTGCAGTGCTCCCTCAGTACTACCCCGGAACTCAACCACCTTTCACAGTGCGGTGCTCCCTCAGTACTACTCCGGAACACAACCACCTTTCACAGTGTGGTGCTCCCTCAGTACTACCCCGGAACACAACCACCTTTCACAGTGCGGTGCTCCCTCAGTACTACCCCAGAACGCAACCACCTTTCACAGTGCGGTGCTCCCTCAGTACTACCCCGGAACACAACCACCTTTCACAGTGCGGTGCTCCCTCAGTACTGGCCCCGGAACACAACCACCTTTCACAGTGCGGTGCTCCCTCAGTACTGTCCCCGGAACACAACCACCTTTCACAGTGCGGTGCACCCTCAGTACTGGTCCCGGAACACAACCACCTTTCACAGTGCGGTGCTCCCTCAGTACTACCCCAGAACACAACCACCTTTCACAGTGCGGTGCTCCCTCAGTACTACCCGGGAACACAACCACCTGTAACAGGGCGGAGCTCACTCAGTACTACCCGGGACACAACCACCTTTCACAGTGCGGTGCTCCCTCGGTACTACTCCGGAACACAACCACCTTTCACAGTGCAGTGCTCCCTCAGTACTGCCCCGGACCTCAACCACCTTCCATAGTGCAGTGCTCCCTCAGTACTACCCCGGAACACAACCACCTTTCACAGTGCGGTGCTCCCTCAGTACTACCCCAGAACACAACCACCTTCCACAGTGCGGTGCTCCCTCAGTTCTGGCCCCGGAACACAACCACCTTTCAAAGTACAGTGCTCCCTCAGTGCTACCCGGGAACACAACCACCTGTAACAGGGCGGAGCTCACTCAGTACTACCCCGGAACACAACCACCTTTCACAGTGCGGTGCTTCCTCGGTACTACTCCGGAACACAACCACCTTTCACAGTGCGGTGCTCCCTCGGTACTGCCCCGGACCTCAACCACCTTCCATAGTGCAGTGCTCCCTCAGTACTACCCCGGAACACAACCACCTTTCACAGTGCGGTGCTCCCTCAGTACTACCCCAGAACACAACCACCTTTCACAGTGCGGTGCTCCCTCAGTACTACCCTGGAACGCAACCACTTTTCACAGTGCGGTGCTCCCTCAGTACTGGTCCCGGAACTTAACCACCTGTCACAGTGCGGTGCTCCCTCAGTACTACCCCAGAACACAACCACCTTTCACAGTGCGGTGCTCTCTCAGTACTACCCCGGAACACAACCACCTTTCACAGTGCGGTGCTCCCTCAGTACTACCCGGAACACAACCACCTTTCACAGTGCGGTGCTCCCGCAGTACTACCCCAGAACACAACCACCTTTCACAGTGCGGTGCTCCCTCAGTACTGGTCCCGGAACTTAACCACCTGTCACAGTGCGGTGCTCCCTCAGTACTACCCCAGAACACAACCACCTTTCACAGTGCGGTGCTCTCTCAGTACTACCCCGGAACACAACCACCTTTCACAGTGCGGTGCGCCCTCAGTACTACCCCGGAACACAACCACCTTTCACAGTGCGGTGCTCCCTCAGAACTACCCCAGAACTCAACCACGATTATGAGCTCAAGTTTCAGGAAAGTTGGACTTGAATCCATGACATTTTGACTCAGAAATGAGAGAGCCACCCACTGCGACAGTGTTCCACATTTGCCACCGCCAAATAACCCCATTCACGATACACAGATATGGGCTGACCCTTCATTGCTTTTGGGAAGGTTGAACCTCTGGAGCCCATGTGATGTAGGTTCCAGGATTCTGACCCAGTGGCAATGGAAAATTCCACGTCAGGATGGTGTGTGCCTTGGAGAGGGACTCGGGGACCTGTGGGGCTACTGTCTGCATCCCCTCCCTTGTTACAGGTTTGGGAGGAATTAGCCTTGACAAATAAACCATGCAACAAATTCTGTGACTACTCACGACAACTTCTCGTTCAGCCACTGTCAGGCTCGGCCTAGCACATCCAGCACGGGAACTCGGTCGACTCGAAGACCGGGACAGGGGTCTTGTTGGAGAAGGGCTGAGGTTCCTCCTCTCACCAGCGTATTGAGTTCCCCACTTTGCAATCTCCTCCTAGTTAATAAAAATTAAAACTGTTCCATCTTTCCTTCTTCCATAACATTGTGAACATTCATTCATCACCCAGCAAGACAGAAATGTTAAATCTTCTGCTACTTGATCCCAGAACAAAATATAGGTTGATCAATGTATTATACTCTTTTTATCAGTGTCCTCTTTTGTGCTATGCTTAGGAACAGTAACAGGGCAATCCACCCCTTCAGATTTCTGGCCATTCAATGAGTTCATGGCTGATCAAGACCTCAGGCCAACGCACCATTGATACATGTCAGCAACATAGGAACAAAGGAGGTCAGTCAGCCCCTTGAGCCCAGTTTCTTCATTCAATGAGATCACGGGCTGATCTGTGACCTAACTCCATATACCACCCCTTCCACCTCACCCATATCCCTTTGTAAATTTGATGAACAGCATTTTTTCTGTAATATCCCACAGCGAACCTACGGGTTGGGAATGCTGTGTCTTCCTGGTGCTCCTTGCAGAGTATGAGCTCGCCCACTAGGGGCAGGGCATCTCAATTAACCCATGTATGTAAGGTCAGCCAGTAAGGCACTGACCTCAGTTGGAACCCGGCGGGGTAGTGTACATATAGTTTCTGTAAATAAACTCGGTTTCTTATTTTGCTCGGTGTGGACTATCCGTGTCCTTATTAAATTTTCAATCTCTGATTTAAAATTAACAATTGGTTTTGCAATAACTGTGCTTATGGTGGACGAGTGTTCCACGCTCCGACCACCCTTAAGGTGAATTGTGTGTGGGGGGGGGGGGGGGGGGGGGGCCTCATCCAGTGAAGGGTGGGATCCTCACTTCGTCAAATTAGCGCGTTATGGCTGCAGGGAGGGCTTGCGAGGAGCATGGGCGGCAAGGTAGCTTAGTGGTTGGCACAGTTGCTTCACAGCTCCAGGGTCCCGGTTCGGTTCCCGGCTTGGGTCACTGAGCGTGCGGAGTCTGCACGTTCTCCCCGTGTCTGCGTGGGTTTCCTCCGGGTGCTCCGGTTTCCTCCCACAAGTCCCGAAAGACGTGCTTGCTAGTTGAATTGGACATTCTGAATTCTCCCTCGGTGTACCCGAACAGGCGTCGGAGTGTGGCGACTAGGGGCTTTTCACAGTAACTTCACTGCAGTGTTAATATAAGCCTACTTGTGTCACTTAAAAAGATTTTTATAAAAGACGGCTTCTTTTTTCTTAAATTTAGAGTACCCAATTATTTTTTTCCAATTAAGGGGTAATTTAGCGTGGCCAATCCACCTACCCTAACCACTGCGGCACCATGCGACCCTGCAATTGGCTTCCTGCCGATTTTCCTTTCCGGGGGGGGGGGGATTTTCATACAATTCAACGACATGAATTAAACGTGCAATTGGAAACTAGCGTGTAAAATGTCAAATCACAATTTGCCTGTTTTTTTTAATGCACATTTTGGGAAGGTAAAATAATTTCCATTCCTCACACTAGATGGGAACGGAACATGGTTGCCAACTCTGGTTGGGCGTATTCCTGGAGGTTTCATCACATGATCTCCGGTCTCCCACTACCCCGCCCCACTGTTGGTCACCTGACACATCCACCTTGCCATCCCACCTCCAATCAGAGCTAGGGGCATCATCGCGTCTGACTAACAATTCTTAACTTCAGTCAAACAGCCCCCTTTGTCTCTTTTCTTTTGTTGATTATATTTTTTATAAATTTACAGTCCCCAATTCATTTTCTTTCCAATTCAGGGGCAATTTAGTGTGGCCAATCCACCTACCCTGCACATCTTTGAATTGTGGGGGTGAGACCCACGCAGACACGGGGAGAATGTGCAAACTCCACACGGACAGTGACCCGGGGCCGGGATGGAACCTGGGACCTCGGCGCCGTGAGGCAGCAGGTGCCACCATGCTGTCAGAGCCCCCTTTGTCTCATCACCATTCTTTTTAAACTAACAAGTAAGAGTGTTCAAAGATTTTTGTTTAAAAATAACTTAATCTGATGACTTTTCTCCTGTTTCACGCATACAGCATTACCCTGCTTGATCAGAGAGTTCAGGACATTCCCGGCAGCGATCCCAGTCTGACACCATAGCGAGAAATTCCTCCTCCCTATATGTTTTTCCAAATGGCTGATGGGATGCAGAATCTATTGTCAGGACTCCCTGGACGAACAAGCGGTCAATTCCAGCCCTATTTCACCCGCAGTCGCAACACAATTAAAATTAAGAATGATTGTTAGAAAAATACCGCACGTCTTTGCCCTTGGCTGCCCAATAACTACAGGTTTGTTAAGTTAAACACAATGAGCGAGACCCCCATTGGGGTCATGACAAAAAGCTACCCAAATTGGATCAGCGCTCGCTGCCAGCCTGCACCAACCCCGATTTTCCGATTCTCCGCTGCATTGGGGACCCGCAACCGATGGCGGAGAATCTAGGCCAATTAAGTTTATTAATAATAATTAGATATGCAGCAAAAAGAACAGGTTGACTACATCTAATTCCTAACCCATCCTCAACTTCAATCCGTCCCATCCTCTAAACACACACGCAAGTCAGACAAACACAGAAAGAAGAAGGGGGCTGTAAAATAATAAGTAAAGTAAAAAGATAAGTCCTTGTTTCAGAGGCTGTTTCTAGCACACCTGCCTTCAGGCTCTGAGTTTGAGATCTCTGTTTCCAGCCTGGAGTCGTTTTTATTGTAGATTCGTTCAGGTTGGGTGGCACTGCTGCCTCGCGGCGCCGAGGACCCGGGTTCGATCCCGGCCCCCGGTCACTGTCCGTGTTTGCACATTCTCCCCCTGTCTGCGTGAGTCTCACCCCCACGACCCATGTGCCTGTGCTGGGTAGGTGGATTGGCCAAGCTAAATTGCCCCTTAATTGGGAACTAAATGAATTGGGTACTCAAAATTCACTTTTAAAAATCAGATTCATTCAGGTCTTTGCAGTTTCAGAAATGCAGTGGCTTTACTGGAGAAAACACAAGGGGGAGATAGAGAGCAGGTCCTTTTTACTGAGTGTCCAGGTCTCCAACTCTGCTTTCCTTAGGTCGCTGGAGGTCATCCCACTCAGGCAAGATCCAATCACCACTTTTGCCGGGCAGAACACGGCCGGCTGGCCAACTCATTGGCCACCAACCAACCAATCGAACCGAGTGGGCTTTAGAGTGGTTTCACAGGTCGGCGCAACATCGAGGGCCGAAGGGCCTGTACTGCGCTGTAATGTTCTATGAGTCTCGTCCCATCTCCCGGGTGTCAGAAAGTCTGAGTGTTGCTGTGTGAAAGCTAGCTCAGAGTTCCCTTCTGTAACTTTTACATTCCTCACTTCCCCTGTTCGACTTAAGGGTACAGTTCCATTAAGCAACCATGGATCAAAATGAAAACAGCAAAAATAAATAAAGGATAAAATGAGGGAATCGATAGGAAGGGCCCTTACACCCCCTCCCTCCCTAAAGGAATGCAACATCGGGGCACAGACATTTCATTATGAAGTATGCAAGACAGAAATCATAAACATATGTCCATTCATCCATCCCCATTATATAGGTTCCCTTCCCAGTCTCGACATTGATAACTAGTCAGCTCTTATAACCGTGACAAAGCATCCGCTATCACATTATCCTTTCCAGGAATGTGCACAATTTTAACCTTGAATTGTTGTAGTAACAAACTGATACTGAATAATTTTGTGTTCTGGGCATTAAACCTTTCTGTAAATGCAAGCGGATTATGGTCTGTATAAACTAAGCTTTGTGTATTGGCATGTCAGGCATATAATTCAAAATTCTGAAGGGCTAGTAGCAAAGATAAGGCTTCCTTTTCTTTTTGTTAATATAAACTTAAAGTAACCAATTATTTTTTTTTCCAATTAAGGGGCAGTTTAGCGTGGCCAATCCACCTAGCCTGCACATCTTTGGGTTGTGGGGGTGAGACCCACGCAGACACAAGGAGAATGTGCACAGGGACAGTGACCCGGGGCCGGGATCGAACCCGGGTTCTCGGCGGCGAGAGGCAGCAGTGCTAAGCACTGTGCCACCGTGCCCGCCGAGGCTTCCTTTTCAACGGTTGAATACTTTCTTTGACATGAACTTAATTTTTGCGAAAAATGTCCCACTGGCCTCTCTGTTCCTGCATCGACATCTTGCAGTAGCATTGCCCCCACCCCAAGGTTACTGGCATCTGTGGCCATTTTAAATGGTCTTGTAAAATCCAGCACTGGCTCGCCCACTAACATGACCCTCAATCTCCCAAACTCTACTTGGTATTCTGTGAACCACAGCATTTCCCTTGCTGCGGCAACATATCCAATATGCATTGTATTTCAGTCTCTAACTGAGTCGATCGCCCTGATTTTAATTCAGATGGCTGTTGCTTTATTGGTTCAGAGTTTCCTATGTCTACATCATGATCAGTTAATATACTACGCCCTGGTGTTTCCCTGCGAATCCGTCTATATTTATTCAGTGTCTTCATTAGATCTTCTCTCTGTTCTTCTTCTACTGGTAGGTTTGCATCTTTGGTTTTTGAACTCCCTCTAATATCTTCAAACGGAGCCTTGTCTTCACTCTTCCCTTCAAAATCAAAGACAACATGCTTCCCTTTCCCAGTTTACTGACTGTCCAAATTGTGATGACCCCCTGAATGAATTTCTTCTGCATTTCTGTCTCTTTCCGTCTCTCATGTAATGCGGCCAGTCTTTTCTGATTGTCCAATGACTGGTTATCCATATCTCGAGGATCTTCTGTAGCCACAACAAGCAATATTGCCAATGCTGAGGGACACATTTGGTTCATTTTTAGGGGGCTGTTTAGCACAGGGCTAAATCGCTGGCTTTGAAAGCAGACAAAGGCAGGCCAGCAGCACGGTTCAATTCCCGTAACAGCCTCGCCGAACAGGCGCCAGAATGTGGCGACTAGGGGCTTTTCACAGTAACTTCATTTGAAGCCTACTTATGACAATAAGCGATTTTCATTTCATTTCATTTCATTTCAATAAACACTTTTCAACCTCTCCAGCTTTATATTCTCTCTTTTCCTTCACATGGTTACTTTCAGTGACAGGGAATGCTGAGGGTTCAAACTTCGCAAAATTGATTGGCTATATATGCACCATTCTTTGTTTTACAGCTTTTACCTCCTCATCGGAGACTTCGTAATCACAACCCTTAACTCTATATAGTAGCCGGGTGGCACGGCGGCGCAGTGGTTAGCATTGATGCCCCACGGCGCTGAGGACCCGGGTTCGATCCTGGCCCCAGATCACCGTCCGTGTGGAGTTTGCACATTCTCCCCGTGTCTGCGTGGGACTTGTAGCCACGTAGAATGGCTGACTCCCGATTAAAATGGTCAAACCCCGATCTAAAATGGCGAACGGAAGTGGCTGATGGGAAAATCAGCCGACAGGACTCAAACAGACAGCTGCAGGTAAAACAGTGTATTCGCCTCTGGGGAAGTCAGCCCAGACCGATACCTGCAGCCATCAACATCACAACACCCCAGCCATCTGCATTTTAATCAGCCATCCCCGGGAACAATTGCTACAAATTAGCAATTGAAAGCCGACCCAGACCTTTCGGCGCCAGAAGGGGCTGACACAAAGGACGGTAAACGACCACCCCCCGATCAAGGAATCGCCCCATTATTGGAGCATATCGAACCAAGTGATTGGGACCAAGTCCAATCACTTAGAACCAGGTACGAGGTCCGCCCCGAAAGGCGGGAAGCCCCTGGGGACTATAAGAATAGGGACCAAGTTCAACTCGACCCTTCTTCTCCTGCTCGCAACCTTCGAGACCCTTCGACAAAGAAAACCGTAAGTGTTACTCCTGCGATCGCTACCAGATAGGCGCTCCTGACTATCGACTTGTACCAGCCTTTGAATCCCGCAGGCTCAGAACCAATTCGAAAGACCATTCGTTTCCCTGACCTGGTGGGCCATTTCCAAAGTTAAGTATTGGCCTTTAGTGGTAGGTAGTAGTCTAGAAGTAGGATTATTGTATAAGTATTAATTGCTGTATATAATAAATGAGCGTTGATTTAACTCTTACTAAGCGGTGTGTTGGATTATTAATCATTACTTGGACTTGAACCACGTGGCGGTATCAGAAAGATACCTGGCGACTTATGAGCAAAGGTGACAGAATAAGAATAAAGTAAACTAAGGCTAAAACGAGCAACACACTCACCCCCACAACCCAAAGATGTGCAGAGTAGGTGGATTGGCCACTCTAAATTGCCCTTTAATTGGGGAAAAAATAATTGGGTAGTTTAAATTTTTTTTAAATCGCTAATAAGTAAGGCGCACTTATACAATTTGTGATTCCCAGATTTCAACTTTTCCTCTTTACTTTCAGAATCAGAGGATAACACATAACAGATGTGATGCATGGTTCTTCATCCGCCTTCCTCTTCATTTTCAAAAGGAACTGATCGCTACTTATTTCCTCTCCTTTGCTATTTGCTTCCTTTACCTTAAAGAGGCACTGTGGACCTTTAAAAGGATGTGGGTTTAATCAACCGTTTGCTTGGTGTCATTTCACAGTCATTGCTGCCCTTATTCTCAAGAATAGTCTTGGCTACTCTACCATCAGATTTTAATCACCGGTGATAAACTTTGTTTGGGAAAAATGTTGGGATATTGTTCCTGTAGCTGTTCTGTCTCCTTATTTTCCATCGGACTGCCTGTAATTATGGGTGAAGATACAACCTTCACTCCTGCTAAATAATTCCCCAAAGGTAAGTCTACCCAACCACTGGTAACTTCTTAACAACTCCGCAACAACTGGACCTGACACTAAATCACACTCCAACTGTACTTTATACATTGGAACCAGGGTATAATCTCCACTTATCCCATTCACTAATACCTTAGCTTTCATTGAACTCTCTGGAGGGAAAATCAAATATTTCTCCAGTGAAAGAGTTTATGTACCACCTGTGTCCCTTATGGGTTTAACTACATCAGTTGATGCAAATGGAATGATCTTCCCCTTAGGCAAAAACTCTGCATATGTCTCACCTACGTCATTCATCACACCTGCTCCCACAGCAGTGTTTACTTCAGGTCTCCTGGTTCTATCCAGAGCTAGAGTCTGCCCTGTAGTATTCTCCACTTTTGTTCCCTTTTCAGAATCCTACTTCGGAACTCCAACATGTCCCATGAGCTCTCCTCACAAATTCCAACATGCTGAACGGATGTGCCCCACTTTGTTACAATGGTGACACCCAAGCCTTTGAGTCTCACCTTCACCCTCAGTACCTTCATTACTTGCCTGAGGAGGGAATATTGGGGCATTCCCAACTATCCATTCCTTACCTTGGCTACCTGCCTTCCTTTCACTCTCCCATGTCCTGTCCTTTTCAAAATTATGGGAGTGATGGAACATTAGGCTTAAAATTATGGATCAGTTCATAGTCGGTCAGCCATAATTGCTGCTTGTCTGGCGGTCTTCACCCTCTGGCCTTCAACATGGGTTCTTATCACAGAAGGTAGGAATTTTAAAAATTCAGATCAACTTGCTTTACATTTCCAGAAGTTCTCATGATTCATTTCAACTTGGCAGCACGGTGGCGCAGTGGTTAGCACTGCTGCCTCACGGTGCCGAGGTCCCAGGTTCGATCCCGGCTCTGGGTCACTGTTCTCCCCAATGTCTGCGTGGGTTTCCTGCGGGTGCTCCGGTTTCCTCCCAAAGTCCAAAGATGTACAGGTTAGGCGGATAGACCATGCTAAATTGCCCTTAGTGTCCATAAAAACAAAAAGATTGGATGGGGTTGCTGGGGTGGAGGTGTGGGTTTGAGTAGGATGCTCTTTCCGAGGGCCAGTGCAGACTCGATGGGCATAATGGCCTCCTTCTGCACTGTAAATTCTATGATTCTGTGACAAGTCTGTGGAGAGTGTGGTGATATGCATCACTGTAAATACACAAGGGATTAATATAGATACACTAGGACTGAGTAAACACTAGAGGGAGCACCAGAGACATCATGACATGCAGACATTCAACCAATAGGTAAGTAAGATAGGACACGACCAATGGGCAGTCAAGACACACCCAGAGGTGACACTACCACAAGGGGCTACCCACATAAACGACAGGGCACACAATCTCTTCCTCTTTCCATAGGCAACTCTCAGAGAGGCAGGGGCAAATCAGGAAGCATCACACCCACCGCATGGCTTAGAGCAGACTGGTTACTTAGATTGAGTTACTATAGTAAGATCAGCAGGAGAGTCGAACTCCAGTAGGAGAATTGTTAACTGTTCAATAAATGTGTTAAACCTATCTCCAATTCTGGACCTTCCTTTGTCAGAGTATACATCAAGGAAGCAGCTTATGCGATATGAAGAAGCATAACACAACATGGTACTAGTGAGTGCTTGTTGAATCTCTATAGTTCAACTCAACAAATCCGTGACTACCAGCAACAGCACCCAGGCAAGATGTTCGAGATTCCGGTACCGCAGCAGCTCAGGTACCACGGCAATCTCCGTGCAAACTGGCGTGCGTTCAGGCAGAGATTCGAGATCTACCTGGTAGCGTCCAACCTAGATGGCGTGGCGGGTGCAGAGAAAATAAAGCTTCTGCTCACTATTGGGGGTGCAAGTGCAGCAGAAATCTTCAAGACCTTCAAGTACTCCAAAGGGCAAGACAAGAGAGATTTCCAGACAGTCCTGGACAAGTTTCAAGAATTCTGCGAGGACACAAGAGAGAACGGTAAAAGTGGCGACAATACTCACCGCGAGGCGAAGGTAGACCTGCAAATGCAGAAAACGGCAGTTTTGATTGGCAGCCATCTTGAGAAAGGAGCTGCACATGCGCAGTTCCCCAGAAGACGAAAACCAGCTAAACAGTGTTTTGCGTATGCGCAAGAAGCCGCGCATGCGCAGTTGCGCAAAGTGCGCACAGAAAAGGGTCCATGTGCGCATGCGCAGTTGCGAAAGCGGCGCAAAGTAAAGGAACAGCGATCTGCGCGTGCGCAATCCATTCCTACACTCTATGTCACAAGCGTCATGACGTCAGAGGCCCCGAAACACACCCACTTAAAGGGGAAATGTCCCAAAATAGTGAGAAAAAACATTTAAAGCTGGAAAACACAATTCTTTCACCTGGAACGACAGCACAATGCCTGAACTTCGACCAGTAGCTGAAAGTAACCTCCGCCGAACCCTGCAACAAGCAGTTAGCATTGGCCGAAGCAATGATTTAGTCCTTGACGACTACGACTCAGACGTTGATTACTTCTTTGGACATCGCGAGCACAATGACAGCTCAGAGAGCGGCCTGATGCTCAAGTGTACAGCAAGAAGACTATGACAGTCTACCACGCTCACGTGAACAACAAAGCGACTATGACAGTCCAGCTAGATTATTTGAGCCCTAGAAGAAGACTCTGACAGTCTACCCAGCTCAATTAACCGACAAGAGGACACAGAAGGTCTTCCCACTGTATGTGCGACAAGTGACGAAGGCATCGCAATTCCCAGACAGGATGTGCAACATGACAGCGAGACTGACTGTTCTTCGCTAGTATGTACAGAGGCAAAGTGAGGCTACTAGTGACTCCAGTGACACCACGTTAATTCAAACCTCATCCACTCGAGCCTCTCCACAAGACAATGCATTCCTGAATGTTTTGACTCCGGACGGGGAGTGTCGACAAGCCGAAGTTGATTCTAGTGAACCGGACATGACTCCAGACGGGGAGCGCTCAGGAATCAGAGACGGCACGCTCAATGAAACAGCAGATGCCACAAAGGACACTGACACAAGTAACTTTGTGAAGGACTCAAATTCTCCACTTGGTGTGGTCATTGATCGCAACTAACACAACAACATAACCTACAAAAACAACAACAAAGACAACAACAAGCAGCGTAGCAACGGCACCAATGTCAACAACAAGCACGACAAAAACAACAACACTGGGACAACGACTGGTACGACATGGTACAACTCTGCAAATGCAGGACAATTGGGAGCACAGCTCCTAACACTGGCAAGAGTACAGCCATACCATGGCATGACAGCAAATCTCACCGATTCAAGTGTGCTCCACTATGAACAAGCAAATCAGCATTCAAGGCAGATGAGTTTGCTCCACTACGAACAAGGAAACCAGCTTTCAAGGCAGCTAACATACGGCATCAATATCGCAACACAGATGACATACTGCATCGCTACCACAAACATAGAAAAAAATGAGTCCAGATCAGACAACAAAGTGATTTGATCACTTCTTGGTTCCTTAAGCAGAGAGACACTGACGGCGTTTACCAGGGAATTACAACATCAACACTTCGATAACAACACACTCGACCGTATCAATTCATGAACTTTGGACTCATACATATTATTTGGTATTGTGTAATCATCACTGTCATCATGCCTTGTACATGTCATCACTTATCTGCCTATTTTGTTCAATTTTCTTTAACATAGTACAGAAAATATGTAACATGAAAAAAGGGGGGATGTGGTGATATGCATCACTGTAAATACCCAAAGGGTTAATGTAGATACACTAGGACTGAGTAAACACTAGAGGGAGCACCAGAGACATCATGACATGCAGACATTCAACCAATAGGTCAGTAAGATAGGAGATGACCAATGGGCAGTCAAGACACACCCAGAGGTGACACTACCACAAGGGGGCTACCCATATAAAAGGACAGGGCACACATGCTCTTCCTCTTTCCATAGGCGACACTCAGAGAGACAGGGGCAGATCAGGAAGCATAACACCCACCACATGGATTAGAGCACACTGGTTAGTTAGATTGAGTTACTATAGTAAGATCAGCAGGAGAGTCAAACTCAAGTAGGAGAATTGTTAACTGTTCAATAATGTGTTAAACCTATCTCCAAGTCTGAACCTTCCTTTGTCAGAGTGTACATCAAGGAAGCAGCTTATGCTATATGAAGAAGCATAACACAATAGAGAGAACGTAGCTCACGCTTCGTGACTGGATGGCACTTTGCTGTCAGACTTACGAGATGGTCCAGCATTTTCCGTTCTTGCTACAATGTTGTAAAGACTGATATGTTATTTTGTGTGGATGTATAGAGGCTTCAGGGCAGAATCTTCTCCACCTTCAAAAATGTTCGTGTTCCGACCTCACATTGGAAGTGTAGCCTCTTGGGCAGCACGGTGGCGCAAGTGGTTAGCACAGTCGCCTCACTGTGCCGAGGTCCCAGGTTCGATCCCGGCTCTGGGTCACTGTCCGTGTGGAGTTTGCACATTCTCCCCGTATTTGCGTGGGTCTCGTCCCCACAACCCAAAAGATGTGCGGGCTAAATTACCCCTTAATTGGAAAAAAAATAATTGTATACTCTAAATTTTTTTTAAAAGGAAGTATAACCCCTGTCACAATCGTACAGGAGGCGGGCACTTAAGGCTGTCTTTGTGTTTGCTGTTCATTAAAGGACGATAGCCAGGACATTGTGTAGGTACCCGCTAGACTGGGTGGAGAGCCTCCCCTCTGGGAGAGGTGGGTGCTACTAAAGCAGTGTGGTAGCTGCAGGGTGTCTCAAAGGGGAGTCGCGGATGAAAGACTCCGAAGGGTCATCGGTGTGGACGGGGGGAAAACTCCACAAGAATGCTTTGCGGTGGCTGTGCCTCTTACGCCTGGTGTTTTTATGATAGCGGCGTGGACAGCAAGCTCCGATGCTCCTATGACCTCCAAGGTGCTGGTGAACCCGACGCTGCTTATGCGCCACCCATAAAATAACATTGCTCTGCGGGATGACGTCCTAACTCTCCTTTCAAATGCTCCAACCAGTTACATACCATGGCTGCCACAGGGAGCCCACCTCTGGGAAAGTCTCCCGGAGGCGGGAACATATTGGACTCACCCCCCCCCCCCCCCACCACCACCAATCCTCATCCCCAACCCCATAGCTTCCCCCCCTCCCCCATGAGAGGGGGAAAATTCCACCCCTCAATTTTAACCAGGATCACATTCTACAGAATGATGTCGGGTAACCCCATCACCTCTTTTGCGTCTGTTAGTTCCGGGGTGAATTCCACCTTTGCCGTAAGGTCTCTCAATTCTTCTCGCCAAGCCTGGGAATCTGCATGAAACAGCAAAGGCAGTCACAAGTCTCCAACGGTGTTCAAGAAAGGAATTAGTTTGCACCAATCTGCACGTAAATTGTTTCAGCCGAGAGCTGGGCAATTTCGTCAGCTAGAACATTTCACACACTGAAACAAAAAACTCGGATTAAACCAAACAATTTGCATTTCAGCTTTGCAGCAATTTGATTATTTATTGGTTTATTTTCTGATTTTTATTTTGCAGTTTCTGATCCATAAGCATCTGACTTTCTGTTATAAATCTATGCTTGTAAGCTCCATTTTACAATTAGATTCCATCATGTTAAAATTTAGTTAACAATTTCTCAGTAAGTAAAAAATTAACTTGATGAAATTAATAACCCTCCTTATTTTCAGCGTTTCAAGCAGTATTCCAACTCAAAGCAACATGTTTTCTGACAAAGGCAATAAGGGGAATAAGGCTGTGCAGTTACATCCCACCCCAGAAAGAGCAGATTCAATCCCAGCAAAGCATTGACCACCCAATCTGCCTATAGACAATCATCAATAAATGACAGGGGAAGTCAGGAACAGCCCTATCAAGCAACCCATTACAGCCTCGACAAAAGAGCTAAATTTCAGGAGTGCGGTGCGGGTGACAGCCCTTTATATCAAAGTATTTGACCCAGTGCAGCATCAAAGATTAATAAAACTAAAGATGGGAAATGGGAAACATCTCCACTGGTTGGAGATCAACCTTCAACCAACCAACAATGGTAGATAGCTGTGTTTCTTGGAGGTCAATCGCCCTCAACTCCAAGACATGATTGCAGGTTCCTCAGGGGAGTGTCCGAGGCCACTAGGTCCAAGTATTTTCATTTGCTTCACCAATTACTTTCTCTCCATCTTAAGCTTAAAAGTGGCGATGTTTGCTGATGATTGCACAGAGTTCAGTATCCTTTGCAACCCCTCAGATACTGAACCATATCCAAATGTAGCAAGATCTGGACAGCATCCAGGCTTGGGCTGATAAGTGGCAAATAACACACAAGTGGCAGGCAATGACCCCATCAACAAAAGAAAATTTAACAATCTCCCCATGACATTCAATGCTATTACCATGGCTGAATCCCTCACTATAAACATCCTGGGGCTTACCTTTGACTAGAAATGGGACTGGACTAGCCACATAAATACTGTGGCTATAAGAGCAGGTTAGGAGCTGGGAATTCTTTGGCACATGACTCATCTCAAAACTCCCCAACATTTCTTTCATCTCCAAGGCGCAGGTCCGGAGTGGTGGAATATTCTCCACTTGACTGGATGAGTGCAGCTCCAAGAATACATCAAAAACTTAACACCATTCAAAACAATGTAGTCCATTTGATCGGCAGCCAATTCACCACCTTAAACATTCACTCCCTCTGCTACCAGTAAGAAGTCTTACAACACCAGGTCTGCTACCAGTGACAGCCATGTGTACAACCCACAAGATGCACTGCAGCAACTTGCAAAGACTCCTTCAACAGCACCTTCCAAACCAGCCACCTCTGCCATCTACACGGGCAACAGATGCATGGGATCACAACCAAGTTTCCCTCCAAGCCACTCATCATCCTGACCTGGAAATATACCAGCCGTTCTTTCACTCTCGCTGGGTCAAAATCGTGGAACTCCCTCCCTAACAGCACTGTGGGTGCACCTCCACCTCAGGGACTGCAGCAGCTCGAGAAGGCAGCTCAACACCACCACCTTCTGAAGGACAATTAGAGATGAGAAAAAAACCCTGGCCTTGCCAGTGACACCCACGTCCCAAGAATATTTAAAATCAAAGACAAAACGTTATCAAATTAATATCTCCACATTCAAATTCTCGGACGTTTTAAAACAGTGACTTTGAAATGAATCTCGTCCACAGTTACCCAATCAGAAACTGTTCATTCAGTCACTATCCTGGCCCTCTGGAGTTCTTTTCCAAAGCCACTTGGTTGATTTATTTTGCCCTGACTTCATCACCTCGATTATGCTCCAGAGAAACTTCCTTCCAGCCCACTTCCTCAGCATATTCTTTTATTCTTTTCCTCTCCATGTGCCTATCCAGCTTCCCCTTAATGTATCTCTGCTATTCGCCTCAACTACTTCTTAGAAGAGTGAGTTTCACATTCTCACCATTCCCTGGGTAAACAAGTTTCTCCTAAATTCCTATTGGATTGATTTGTGACTATCTTGCATTTATAGCTTCTAGTTTTTTTATTCTAGCCTCACAGGCTACAGCCTCACATCTTCTCTGTCTAATTCCAATCAAATCCCTTCAGCATTTTAAAGCTCTTCATCAGGCCATCTCTCAGCCTTTTCTTTTTAAGAGAGGATGCAATGGAGGAAGAATAGGCCTTTTGGACCATTGCGACACTCAGATTAATGGAAAATACAAACTCTTGTTGGAGCTGAGTCAGGTCCTGAACCAAGTAGAATCAATCTGCCATTGATAGCTCAGCAGGTGGACGGTTAAACTACACCCTTAAGCTACTGCTTGATTTCTGGTATTTATTAGAACTGAAGTAGGTGCATTTAGGGGAATGGGATTAAGTTAGAAAAGAAAAACTTTTTCAGAGAACCAGTCCAGGTACAGTTGCCAAATGGCTTCTAATTGGGGCAGAGTTTGTAAGGAGCATCCAGGAGGACTTCTTGAAACAGTCTAACGAGGGAAGGAGCCGTACTGGACCTGGTATTGGGGAATGAGCCAGGCCAGGTGGTTGACGTTTCTGTAGGGGAGCAGTTGGGGAACAGTGACCACAATTCAGTAAGCTTTAAGGAACTGATGGATAAAGATAAGTGCAGTCCTCAGGTGAAGATGCTAAATTGGGGGAAGGCTAATTACAACAATATTAAGCAGGAACTGAAGAATGTAGATTGGGGGCAGATGTTTGAGGGCAAATCGACATCTGGCATGTGGGAAGCTTTCAAGTGTAAGTTGATAGAAATTCAGGACCAGCACGTTCCTGTAAGGATGAAGGATAAGTATGGTAAGTTTTGGGAACCTTGGATGATGAGAGATATTGTGAGCCTAGTCAAAAAGATAAAGGAAGCATTTGTCAAGGCTAGGAGGCTGGGAACACACAAAGCAAGTGTGGAATACAAGGAAAGTAGAAAGAAACCTAAGCAAGGAATCTGGAGGACTAAAGGGGGTCATGAAAAGTCATTGGCCAGCAGGATTAAGGAAAATTGCAAGGCTTTTTTCTATGCGTGGAGCCAGAGGAAATGGTCGAGGTACTAAATGAGTACTTTGTGTCAGTATTCACCAAAGAACAGGACTTGGTGGATGATGAGTCTTGGGAAGGGAGTGTAGTTAGTTTGGGTCATGTTGAGATCAAAAAGGAGCAGGTATTGGGGGTCTTGAAAATCATTAAGGTAGACAAGTCCCCCAGGCCTGATGGGATATACCCCAGAATACTGAGAAGGGCAAGGGAGGAAATTGCTGGGGCCTTGAGAGAAATCTTTGTATCCTCACTGGCTACAGGGGAAGTCCCAGAGGATTGGAGATTAGCCAATGTTGTTCCTCTGTTTAAGAAGGGTAGCAAGTGGCAGCAGGATGGCACAGTGGTTAGTGCTGCTGCCTCACGTCACCGAGGTCCCAGGTTCGATCCAGGCTCTGGGTCACTGTACATATGGGGTTTGCACATTCTCCCCCTTTTGCATGGGTTTCGCTCCCACAACCCAAATTGTGCAGTGTAGGTGGATTGGCCACGCTAAATTGCCCCTTAATTGGAAAACATGAATTGGGTAGTCTAAAATTTTTTTTAAAGAAAAAGAAAGAAGGGTAGCAAAGATAATCCAGGTAATTACAGGCCGGTGAGCCTTATGTCAGTGATAGGGACATTATTGAAGAGGATTCTACGAGACAAGATTTTCTCCCATTCAAAAATAAGTGGACATATTAGTGAGAGGCAGCATGGTTTTGTGAAGGGAAGGTCGTGTCTCACTAACTTGATCGAATTTTTCGAGGAAGTGACGAAGATGATTGATGAGGTGAGGGCAGAGGATGTTGTCTACATGGACTTCAGTAAGGTCTTTGACAAGATCACTCATGGCAGACTGGTACAGAAGGTGAAGTTGTATGGATCAGAGGTGAGCTGGCAAGATGGCTACAGAACTGGCTTGGTCATAGAAGACAGAGGGTAGCAATGGAAGGGTGAGTTTCTGAATTGAGGGCTATGACTAGTGGCGTCCCTCAGGGATCAGTGCTGGGACCTTTGCTGTTCGTAGTATATATAAATGATTTGGTGGAAAATGTAACTGGTCTGATTAGGCAGTTTGCGGACGACACAAAGGTTGGTGGAATTGCGGATAGCGATGAGGACTGTCAGAGGGTACAGCAGGATATAGATCAGTTGGAGACTTAGGCGGAGAGATGGCAGATAGAGTTTAATCCGGACAAATGTGAGGTAATGCATTTTGGAAGATCTAATACGGATGGGAAATAACAGTAAATGGCAGAACCCTTAAGAGTATTGATAGGCAGAGGGATCTGGGTGTACAGGTACACAGGTCACTGAAAGTGGCAACACAGGTGGAGAAGGTAGCCAAGAAGGCATACGGAATGCTTGCCTTCATTGGCCGGGGCATTGAGTATAAGAATTGGCAAGTCATGTTGCAGCTGTATAGAACCTTAGTTAGGCCACACTTGGAGTATAGTGTTCAATTCTGGTCGCCACACTACCAGAAGGATGTGGAGGCTTTGGAGAGGGTGCAGAAGAGATTTACCAGAATGTTGCCTGGTATGGAGGGCATTAGCTATGAGGAGAGGTTGAAGAAACTCGGTTTGTTCTCACTGGAACGACGGAGTTTGAGGAGCGACCTGAAAGACGTCTACAGGGCTATGCGGGGCATGGACAGAGTGGATAGTCAGAAGCTTTTTCCCAGGGTGGAAGAGTCAATTACTAGGGGACACAGGTTAAAGGTGAGAGGGGCAAAGTTTAAAGGAGATGTACGAGACAGGGTTTTTACACAGAGGATGGTGGGAGCCTGGAACTCGCTGCCGGAGGAGGTGGTGGAAGCAGGGACAATAGTGACTTTTAAGGGGCGTCTTGACAAATACATGAATAGGATGGGAATAGAGGGATACGGGCTCTGGAATGGTAGGGGGTTTTAGTTCAGACGGGCAGCATGGTCGGTGA
Organism: Scyliorhinus torazame; assembly: GCF_047496885.1. NCBI lineage: Eukaryota > Metazoa > Chordata > Chondrichthyes > Carcharhiniformes > Scyliorhinidae > Scyliorhinus > Scyliorhinus torazame. The sequence continues at coordinate 9,732,674 of NC_092709.1, forward strand.
TACTGGGAGGGCCGAAGGGCCTGTTCCTATGCTGTCATTTTCTTTGTTCTTTGTAGGAAC